>NW_003302551.1:18816085-19275605 GCF_000004255.2 Arabidopsis lyrata subsp. lyrata
GCAGTTTATCTCGGCTCGCTTCGAAGGATTCTGCGAGAAATGGGGAATTCGCCTCAGCAAATCTACGCCTCGCTACCCTCAGGGAAACGGTCAAGCCGAAGCAGCCAACAAGACGATTCTCGACGGAATAAAAAAACACCTCGACGCGAAGAAAGGCCGCTGGGCCGACGAATTGGAAGGAGTGTTATGGTCACACAGAACCACGCCGCGGCGGGCCACGGGAGAAACACCTTTCGCCCTTGTCTACGGCACGGAGTGTGTGATTCCCACCGAAGCCGAGATCCCGGGACTGAGAAGACGTTTTCTCCCCGAGCAGGAAAATTCCAACACTCAGATGATGCTGGACGAGCTGGACTTAATTGACGAGAGAAGAGATTCAGCTTTGATCCGTATGCAGAACTATCAGAATGCAACGGCTCGGTACTATAATTCTCACGTGAAGCATCGCCGCTTCCACGAAGGAGAGCTCGTACTGCGCAAAGTTTTCCAGAATACCGCCGAGCAGAACGCAGGTAAGCTCGGCGCGAATTGGGAAGGACCTTACACGATCGCAAAGGTAGTCCGTCCCGGCGTCTACGAACTCATCAACATGAACGGCAAAGCGGTACCTAGATCCTGGAACGCAATGCATCTAAGGAAATATTACCGCTAAAAACCTAAGGTACGCATGTACTTGAACTACGGGGTGGCTTGATCCCTGAAAAGGGTCCGTAGGCAGCTCGTCCTCGGACGAGTTCAGCTACCCCCCCTAATTAAAAAAGGGGGGAGTGGGTCCGTATGCATATATACTCCCACTAAATTTTTCAAATTCTCTAAGTTTTTACTCTTCAGATTGTCAATCTTATCCACCTCGGATATTTTAACGGTCGTCTTATCGACCTATAAAGCTGAAAGTTCGTTCGGACGATGGCCATGTCCTCGGACGGAAAAAAGCTCTTTTCACCTCCTTGGTTACAGCGCGCTATATAAACAGTCGAGACGATTCGGTCGGAGATATCTTGCCATAAAGAAATTGTCTTCAGAAAACCCAGTTGACTTCGACACTGGTACCCCAGTTCGCTTCTAAGCACTGGCATCGACTATATCAGCTCGGGTCTCAACCGATAAAGATTAGTCACATATAACCAAAGCCCAGTTACCTTAACACTGGTAAACGATCTTTTTCACTTTTCAGTTCGGAAGTTGAAATGGTTCGGGAGAAATTAACTTTTTGTGGTCACACTTACAAAAACCCAGTTATCTTAACACTGGTTCACTATTCCTAATTACGTTGACATCGGAGCCGAAACTCCTTTACCAAAATCCAATTACGTTGACATTGGTGTATAATTCGGTTCGGAAGTTAATACTATTGGGAAGTTAAAAACGGCTCGACAGGCATGTCATGAACCCAATTACTCAACACTGGTATCGAATTCAAGAAATATGCATTTAGATGGATAAAGCCATCCAGGCGTAAGTTTCACAAACAACAAAACAGAAGAAAAAGGAGTTTTAGAGACGCCTCGGGCTTATTCGTCTCGCTCTTCGGCATGCGTCGCCGCAGGATCCAGGAACGTTCCTGCTTGATCGGTAACTCCGATCTCGATCACGTCGCCTTCCACCGACCTATTTCCGAGGCTATCATGAGCGGAGTCGGGTAAAACCGGAGGAACCTTCAAAGTTCTGAGCAGTTCAACCGCAAGCCGAGAATACTCCGCTTCGGCATCCCCGAACTCTTCTTTCCATGCCTCTACCTCCTTCTTCTCATCCTCGATCGACTTTCCCCCTTCGAGCTCGGCGATCAGCTCGGCGTTTGCTTTGGCCTGGGAGAAGTACATATAACGATCGGCAACTTGGTCAAACTGTTCCAGTTTCGCCTCGATCGTCCCGATCTGCTTGGCAAACTCCTCAGTAACCGCCCTTTTCGCAGCTTTCCTGGCTCGAGCTACCTCGACCTCCCGAAGAGATTTCTCCTCGGCGAGCAGGCGTTTGAGGCGCTCGACCTCTGCTTCGGCTTTTTGCCGAATTCGAGCGTTCTCCTTGGCCTCTTTCCGCCTCGCCTCTTGTTCAGCTGCGACAAGGGCCTCCGCATTTTCTCTCGCCGAAGTCGCCTCGGCTATTCTCCTCTCCGACTCCGCACGGGCTATTTCAAGCCGCTCGTTGGCAACTTCATGCTGACGGTTCGCCGATTCGTAAGAACGAACCAGCGTGTTCATTGAGGAGAAAGCCTGGGGATAAAATAACAAGTTAGGAACGGAAGAGAAATCAAAACAAGAGGCTCAACAAAAAATCATTACCTTCAGAAAGTTAGCCGAAGTCTCGGCGTATCTCTCCGCCTCGGCCAGATTCTCAGGGGACGTCAGCAACGGCCACGCGCACGAAGCAACAAGATTGGCCGAAGCCATCTTGTCCTTGTAGATCGGTCGAGAGCTGCCATGGTCGCTCTTCGACCTTTTCCTCCTATCGGCAGAATGTTCGCCCCGAGGACGCTTTCCTTTAGACTTGGCCTGTCTACCAGCAGCCAAGCCAACCACCACCTCGGTGTGTTCGACCTCGGGAGCCTGAACTCCACGGTCCCCAGCTGGGACATCGTCGACCGCTTCGGGAGGAACCGAAGCAACCGCTCGTTCAACCCCAGATCGTTCGGGGCTCTTAACCGCTTCGGGCCTGCCAGCTGCCTCCGGAAGATCGGACGCCTCGGGCCCTCTGGACCCCTCGCTCAAAGGTCTGAAGGCCGCCTCGAGAGCTCTTTTCTGCTCGGCCGCTTCCCTCTCGGCAGCCTTTTTCTCCCTTAGTGTCATTTTCGCCTTTTGCATCTCCATGTAGCCGCTTAGTCTGTGATCCGAAGAAGATGACGAGGACGAACAGGACACGCCTCGGAGTAATCTCAACGCTTTCTCAACTCTTTTAAGCGTGAAATGTTTGGTCCAGTTGCACTTCCGCGAAGCTAACTCCTCGTGAATTTCTAGAAGGTCTTCGGGGATAAGCTCGAGGAACGCCGGGTTACGATCTGGAAGCGAAAACGAAACCGGTTAGAATAAATCGATCAAATCGCAAAATAAAAAAAAAAAAAAAAAAAAAAAAAAAAAAAAAAAAAAACGCTTCGGGTAAACTACCGATTGTGCCCCATTTCGCAACAATTTTATCAAGGCACCCCTCGGGGACGGAGTCCTCGTCAATCGCGACGAAGAAGAAATGATCGGTGTATTTCTCGTCCTTGCTCGGGAACCCGCCAATGATCTTTTTATTCTTGCTCGGCGAGATGTAGTACCTTTCCAAAGGACCCGGGCTACGACGAACCTCCAGGAAATTCCTTAGATGCCCAAGGGATAAAACTTTATCCGCCTCGAAACTCCTAACTAAAATCCCGATTAGATGCCGCAGTCCGCGGGTTGAGATCTGGGCCAACGCAATCTTGTATGACCACAAATACTCAACGATCAGCCTCGGGAGAGGGAACCAGAGGAAACAAAAACTGAAAAATCCCTCGTACAGCGTGAAGAACCCCTCGGGAGGATTATCGGCTCGTTCACTCGGAGTCGGAAGCCTCATCGTGACTCCTTCGCTGAAACCAAACCGAGCTCTCAATTCTCTGAGAGAGTCCTCAGTGGATAGCGTAGAACCAGGGGGATCGGGCCTTTTTACTTTTCTGGCTCGCTTCGTCTTCAGCTGCAAAGCCTTAGCCGCCTGCATCCTGGCCTGAAGCATTCTCGCCTCTGCATCGGAATCATAGGAAATCGCCTCGGCCTTTACAGGGAGCGAAGACGGCTCGGGCGCCTTTGGCCTACAGGAGCCCCCAGCTTCGTCCTTAGACGGTGGATGCGCTCTCCCCGTAATTAAAGTCGCCTCGGGGTCATCAGGAAGGTCCTCATCCCGAGCCACATTCGCTATTGTATCTTCCCGAGCCATGAATCGGCTCGGATCTTGGTCCATAGGTGACGACATCGATTCACTATCGCAGTTCCGCTCGGAGCAATTCGTGAAACTGGCCTCGGCTCCTTCCGAGGGACTGCTCCAGACCATCTTCCTTTCGTGAACAGGAATGTTTCTGCCTCGGGACAAATCACTCGAATCGGAGAGTGACATCTTCGGCTCGGGTGAATTAAAAAGAACCGGAAAAACAAGATTCGAAATCGGAAAAACCAAATCTAAGATCTGGCACGGCGGAGGGATAACGGAAAATAAAGCAAAGCCAGAGGAAATTAAAGAGATCAAGATCAGAGAGAAAAGAAGCGAACCTTAGAAATTTTCCTTGCAGATTGCGAAATGAGAAGATGAAGCAAGAGTCGGATATTTATAGGTTGCTTCGGCGCGTCGGGTACATGCCAGTTAAATAATGTTTCGCATCCGCCCAAATCTCAGGCGCGTCGGGAGCGCGTGACCAACACTAAATTGCTTCACATCCGCACGGGTCTCGGGAATCAGCAGAAGACTCTTCCACTTCTCGAGGTAGAATCTCAACCGTCACACGCGTTAGGAGAAGATGAAGCGTCAAAGAGATTTGAATCGTCAAGAACGCTAATTACCGAATGACGCTTCGCGAAATTTTCAAAGGATGGGCTCGGAACAAGGTTTAAAACGGCTCGGATTAACAGTCGTGAAGCTCATCGGTCGCTCTTCGAACCAACGAGCTGGGGGGCTAACTGTTGGGGTCGGATTTCATCCCATAGCACCGAGCCGAACTTCGAACGCCTCAGGGAACTTCTGAAGACACCTCGGTGGAAACTGTCATTCGCCTCGGGACAAACTGCCATTCACCTCGGGTCGGACTGTCATTCACCTCGGGTCAGATTGCCACTCGCCTCGGGTCATCGCATCGATCACCTCGGGGAACACCCATAGTCTGCTCGGGATCTGTCAGCAGGCTTGTGAACCCGAGCCGGCTCCCCTCAAGTGACCGAGCCGGTTCACTTCGTGAAACCGAGCCGTTTTGTGTCGAGACCCCCCGAGCTGGATCTTTCTGTGAACCCGAGCCGCCTTCCCTCGGGAGCCTAGGTCACGCCTCTCTTGTCCCCGAGCCGGTTGCACAAGTTCTCCGAGGCGAAGTCTTCGTCATCGCCCGAAGCAAAGACTTAGTAAATATTCTCCTCTAAAGTTATCATTTCCAAGCAAGTTATCATTTCCGAAAAAGAAGGATCATTTCCGATAAACTCGGAAATGATAAGGAAGAATCGCGAAGGATCAACTCAAATCAGGAAATTTTCCGGAAAACTCCGAAGAATAAGGAAATTGTCCTAATCCGCGATATTCTGGCCGACTTCAAGATAAATGGAAATCTTCCGAGAATATCGCTGGAGAGGCGGTTTATCATCCCTATATAAAGAGACTCAAGGCTCAAGCAAAAGGGGAGGCAAGATCGCTCTAGAAATTACACTACGCAAAGCTCTCACAGCACAAACACTTTTTCTTTTATGATCAAACTCTTGTACGATCAAAATCGTCTTTTCATTAATAATATCAAGAACACCATCTTTGGTATCAATCGTTTCTGTTGTTCTTTGAGGATTCACGATTATCGTATCCCTAAAATAAAACCCTAGACAAATCTTGATTGTGTTAGTTTCGACTTCCACAGAACAGGGTATAAGGAATCAAAGAGGAGAAAGATCAGCGGTTAGAGATTTTACCTTCTCAGACGAAGACAGAGATTCCTTAAGAAAAAAGCTCTGAAGGAAACTTCTTTGATACGACGAACACTGACCTGACTTGACTAATGGTACATGTCATAGAGTTGGGCCGAAGAGGCCGGCCCAGTAAAAAAATCTAAAAAACTCTTTTAGCGTTTTGTTATACCGACACGTTGTTCAACAAGCGGAGCACTAAACGGCACACTGTGTGTATTTGAGAGGAGTTAGAAACGGCACCAAGCTTGCTAAAAATCCTACATCGGTATATATGCCAAAGAAGGATACAATCAAAACTCGGACTAATCTTTTTTTTTTTTGCCAATAAACTCGGACTAATCTATGTCATCATTTAGTCAAAATCAGCTTGTAGAACTTGCCATAGACTTAAAAACTTTTAAATAAAATATTTGAAATTATTAATAGTCCATGGAAGTTCTACAATAAAATTTTGACCACTAAATGTTGGTCTATAGAAATTAAGCTATGAATCTTAATATAAAGTCTCAATTCGGAAAACATAATATCCTTTCTTGGAATGAAAGGTTCCTTTTGAACAGAATTAGAAATGATAGATAGAGGCGGTTGAGAACTTCTCTTTCATATATTTCCTCTTAAGTTTTCATTACATCACAGTGTCCTTTTTATAATGAATACAAGGTGATGCAGTCTAAACCCTAATGCTGACAGCTGTCAGTCTTGACAGTCGTCACCGGATCCAAGGCATTCAAATTTGTTCTCCAAAGGTATCAAATCCGTTGAATCCGTACGTCCTGCTTTTGCTTTGTTTGGCTGAGCGATGACTGCAGTTTTGTCTCTGTTCACAGGTGGATATGACCGTTGCTGATGATCAATATTCAAAGGCTGCGTATTGGGCTTGGGCTTCATTTCCAGTGGCCCAGTTTCCTTCTTTGTTAAAACTGCGTCGTTTTGTGTCTTGAATGTTTCTTGGTTTGCAACGGTCGAGTTCTCACTGATACCTTTTAGGACTCCACAATTATATTAGAACTTTTGATTAGTCCTTTTGGATAATCTCTTAACAGTTTCATCATCATCACTTACTCTGTTATTCTTCCATATTGAAAACCGCAGGCGGATTAAGACGAATTAGCAGAGACCAATACGTAGTTGAGGATGAATTAATTACTTAGGAATTAGGGTGATAAAAGCAGGCTTGAACTTGGATTGGTTGCGTCAGAGGAGGCGTCACTTGTTTCTTGATCTTACTTATTCACCAAGAAACTCAAATCTCTTAATTTTCTCAAGTTAAAAATAGGATATGTATGTACATGTTTCTTAACTCTACCTAAAAAGGAAGTTATTAAAATGAGGAAAACTGAAATAAAAAGACTAGAAGTAGAAAACACTATTTCTGATTAAATAGTGGAGAAGACTCATATTAAGAAGCACAACTTCATCTTAAAATCTTAGTCAAACAATATCAATGAAGCCGAAGCTGCAGCTTTCTCTTTCTCCAGGTCGGCTTCAAGTTCTGTCACTGCCAGCTTTCGCTTCTTGACCTGTTTCTCGAGTTCTCTGATCCGTGTGTCGTAATCTATCTGCTTTTCCAAAGCCTGATCCAACTTATGACTCAACCAATCCAAGTTCAAGCCTGCTTTTACCAGATCAGTAAGCGTATTGTCTGCTTTGTTCATGTCTTCTACGGTGAGGTCCTTAGGAGATTTGCAGAGTGTCTTGATTAGGTCAAGAAGAGCATGCATGTAAGCATTCTTGATATGTTGATTCTTTAAATTGAAATTCGACGTGAGATCTGGATGTTTCTCAAAGATTGCATTCACCTGATCAACCTATGATGACGAAGAAGAAGAAAAAATGTCAAATCGAGTTTATCTCAAATATTGAAACAAGAGTTTTATTACCTGCGAATCAAGAACCTGAAAGCCGTTTACTTCGATATTTACATTATCTTTGTTCTGAAAATCTTCAGAGGAATCATCACTAAAGTACTCTTCAACTTGTGATGCATTTAACGTGTCAATAATTTCATGAACTTCAACTTCAGCAATAATCGTGAGCTCCCCATTCAACAAGAACCCACCATTTATGTTATGAAGGTTGACTACGGGAATCATGTCTCTAAAACCGCAAATCTTTGTGTTCTCATCAAACCAGCGCCATCCTTCTGTAACAATATTTCAACATATAACAAGAATATGTTACTTCTTAACTATGAATTTGACTTAGCCAGTGATCATGATCACAATTCACAACCAAATAGTGCATATGATTTTACTTATGTACGGAATATTTCTCAGAAATATGATTGACTATAGTGAAGTGATATTCCACGTATCTTCTCCAGCCACAAGGAAATAGTTCCAAATTAACTTCCAGAAACAGAGAAAAGTAACCAATAGGGTTTCCATTGGGATGAGCAACAAGACGCCTGCAAGAAAGAAATAAAGAATAACCAAATACGGTATATATAATATATGGATCATTCATGATTTGATATATATATATATATATATATATATATATATATATATATATTCATGATTTGATATATTCATATATATGGAAAAGAATCAGCATAAACCACCCAAACTCTAGAGTCCAAACAATTGCATTGCACAACATACAATTTGAATATTAAAGTATCAAACTTTATTTACATGCAGCTAGAGGAAATAATAACCTTGCAGTTGGGAGAGTTCTTCTGAAATTTGATTTACTATAGTTAGGGAAAATTTTGCATGCCTTTTCCATCCAGAAGGCAAAGACTCACAACAATCAGGAACGTCCAGATACACAGACAAAGACAAGTAACCATCAACATTGTTAACTTCTGGATAGGCAATAAGACGCCTACAAGCCAAAAAAGAAAAGAATCAGCAAGAACATCAACTTCACATAAATAGAAGAAAACAGATTCTCTTCTTCTTACCATTTGCAGCCACCAACAACGAAAATTTCAGAACGAACTTCCTGACCTTGCAGAGTGGAGACATTCTTAATCACCCAAGTGAACGTGTTATTAACTTGCTTCCCCATTGATCTAGATGAAGAGTCTTGGCAATCAAGCTACCAGAACATATATGAACCTCAAATTAGTAAGTCAAACAATCTCGAGCTACGAAACCTAAACAGAGATTACGATTCTACTATCAAAATGAAGCCTTCAAAAGTTCGAACAGCACGCGAACAACGGATAAGTGTTTACCCCTTCCTTAGAGTACAAAAGTGCAGATTTAGCCTAAATGCACATCTAAATTTGAACGCGAAGGCTTTTGCTCCGGTTTTATCTTTGCACAGGCTTTTCTAAACACAAGCTCAGTCTATTAATCCACGTATTAATAGGTTTGGTTTAGCTATTAATTGTTTGATTTTTTTTTGGTTGGATAATTTTTTAATTTTCATTTAATTATCTGGTCTAATAATCAAATTATCTTTTGTTTTTTTTCCAAAATTTGTAGTCCTCGTTTGCATTACCTTCACACACCTCTTCATACGTATAATCCCATAAACAGACCACAATAAGTTACTCTCTGTTTTTTTCCGACATTGATAAGATCAGAGCTTCACGCAACAAAACTTCAGAAACAAGGAAACAAAGGAAGCGCAGGAAGTACATGGTTTGGAAATTAACTTGCAATAAGAGACAAAGAAGTTGAAATCACAGAGCCACGAGGAAGTTCTGTGTCTTTGTAAATTGCACGAAATCGTTACAGTTTTTGCTCAGCTTGTCTTGATACAATGTCATAAATCTTTGTGTGCCACTCTGTTTCTCAGACACCTAGACAAATCAGGCCCTTTGTTCGCATAGTCCGAGGGAAAAACTATAAGAAGAACACTTAATACCGATGGATATTAAAGGCGTCATTGCTACTTCTGTTTGGTTACGACTCTTTCATGTGCCATTATTCTGTTCGGACACAAGTTCATTCTGTTAGGATATAAGTTTTTCATCAAGAAGTTCAATGATTTAAAGAAAACACCTAGAGAATCCTCACCTACTAAACATTTCTTTAAAAGTTTTGGTCACCTTCCGAAATTTTTTAAGAAAGAGGACTCTCCTTTTCAAATCAAAACACAAATGAGCAGAACCAAAAAGAGGACTCTAACTTCGAAACCAAATCGCAAACGAACAGACCTAATTAAACACCAATAATCAAAACTAAAACTCCAAGTCAACTTAAAAATTCAAGTGATCAAACGAGAAAGGAGCTCTTGCAGCCAACAACTCTGCCTTCTCCTTATCAATCTGAGCTTCCTGGTCTAAGCACTTTTCCTTCACTGGCTTAAGCAATTCTTCCATTTCTTGCCGCCGAGCCAAACAAACCACCACTTTCTTCTTCTTTTCCTTTACTTCCTCCAATTTCTTCTCCAACCAATCCATCTTAAACCCTGCATCTAGTGACCGAGATTTGTCTAGGTATTGTCCTCATATAGTATATATTTTGATACTTTTAACCCCAAAGATTTGTTAATGGTAATTTTACATATATTTAGATAGGCACATATTCGATTAGATTTAGGTGATTTTACATATTTCATATTTAGAAATAGTCAAATTCAATGATAAAGAAACACACCTACTTCTTTACAAGAAACACATTGGATTAAAGAAACCTAACGAGTCAAGAACCACAAAATGCGGAAACATCCAACCTAAGCCACTTATCTTGCAGAGTTTCAAGACGACTAACACACCAAACAGAACTATAAGAAGGAATCTGAATACTGAAGCCATTAAACAACATCATCGAACGAGAAAGGAGCTCTGGCCACAGACACATTTGCTTTCTCCTTCCCCAGCTGAGCTTCCAGGTTTGAGCACTTCAACTTCAACTCCTTCAACTCTTCCTCTATTTCATGCACCCGAGTCTCACCAGCTTCCTCGTTCTCCTTCTTTTCTGACACCTCTTCCAGTTTCTCCTCCAACCAATTTAGATTCAACCCTGCATCTGTCAAGTATGCAAGAGCAGCATCTGCGTCTGACAGATCATCCTTGGAAAGTTCCTGAGTCGACTGGCACATAGTCTTGATTAGGCTGAGAAGGACGTTCATGTAAGCTGACCTCAGATGCTGATTCTTTGGACTGAACTCTGATGCTATGTCGGGGTGTCTTTCAAATATACAGCTCACAGTTTCCACCTGAAAGTGATAGAAAGATGAATTAAGTAGAAAAAAATATATTGAGGGGGTAGTATTCCAGTTTCCCTCATATTCTGCAACTCATACATACATCATACATGTATCAAGAAACTTTTACAGTTTCATTTCTTGTTTTCACTGAATATACAAGTGTGCTTTCTGCTACTTCAGAAACAATTCACAAAACAGAGAAGCATAAATAGAACATATGTCGGTTAGAATTTTTAAGAAATTACTACACCATTCTTGATTTCATACCTGTGAAGGAAGAACTCGAAAGCCATTGACATCCATGCTTTCCTTTACTGATGAAGCTTCCTTGAGCGAATCATTAGACTCTGCACCATCATTTTCAACTACCTTGCTTAGAGCTTCGGTCGTCTCTTCAGATTCCTCTGGTACGTCATTATCGTCAACCTTGCTTAGAGATTTGGTTGTCTCTTCACATTCCTCTGGTACGTCTAATTTGCCAATAACTTCAAGAACAGATACCTCGACAATAATCTTGAGCTCTCCATTAACCAGGAAACCACCATCTTTGTCATGAAGTTTTTTAAGGGAAAACATTGATGCAAAACCCCAGTCGCAAGTACTCGCATCAAACAAATGTTCTGTTTCTGAAACAACAACGAAATAAATTCCATTTCATCATTGACTTCACTTCACATAAAATAAAGCCTCTAAACTTGCCACGAAACTTTGAAACTAGTCTTAAACCAACCCAACTCATACAACATATAAGAATTTTGAGAAAAAAAACAGTTGCAATGATTCTCCAACGCATATCAAGTAACGAGCAGTGTCTAGAAAAACAATCACCTCTAGTTAGAGAGAGTTCTTCAGAGAGTTGATTCACTACACTTAAGTGGATATCTGCGTGTCTTCTCCATCCATCAGGTAAAAATTCACCACCAGCAACGGCCAGATACAGTGACAACTTCTCAACACCATTTCCTTTAGGAAAGGCCAGAAGACGCCTTGAAGAAAATTTAGTCAATCCTCTATTTCACGAAAATAAAAACCTAAACAGATGAAATCATTAGAAAACAATTTCACTTCTTACCATTTGCAGCCATCGACGAAGAATTCATCCGAATAAATTTTTGTGGATTGCTGAGAGGAGAAATTCTTAATCACCCAAGTGAACTTGTTATCAACTTCTTTCCCCATTGTTCTCTGCAATCAAGCTACCAGAAGTGAAAACCCTAGGATTGATTTGTAAAAAATCGAGGAATCACGCAACAATTTCGAGCAACAAAACCCTAATAGAGACTCTAACACTTTGTACGACGACACTCTAAAACATCAATTTGTACGACGACACTCTTAAACATCAATTTTAACAGCTTACCATGATCAACGTAACGAGCAGGAGATTACGAAATCATAAAGATCAGTTGTTAAAAATTTCACCTTTTTAGAGAAACGCGTAGACGAAGACAGATTCCTTCAGAAACTGAATCGGTCGCAAAGCGTTAGATAAAAATCTCTAAAGGAAACTTCTTTGATACGACGAAACGAACACTGGGATAGCACCGACTGAACTGACTGGACTGGACTGGACTGATGGTTTCATTTTATTCCAAGTCATAGTGTTGGGCCAAAGAGGCCGGCCCAGTCTAAAAATCTTTAAGCGTTCACGTTTTGTTATACCGACACGTTGTTCAACCAGCGAAGCACTAAACGGCACGCGGTGTGTATCTGAGAGAAGTTAGAAACGGCATCAATAAAGCTTGCTAAAAATCCCACATCGGAATTATGACAAAGAAGGATACAATGAAAACTTGGTATAAGTAGAACTCGACTAACTCCTGCTACTAGAAGCAAATGTCATTATTAAGTCAAAATCAACTTATAGCACTTGCCATAGACTTAAAATTTTAAATAAGATATTTAATTAATGCCTATGGAAGTTTTACAAATGAATTTTGACCACTCAATGTTGGTCTATAGATAATATTAAACTATGAATTCTAATATAAAGTCTCAATTAGGAGAGCCTAATATCCTTTCTTGGAACGAAAGGTTCCTTTTAGGACTCCACATTGAATGAATATTTCATCATGACAACTTTCTCTCTGCTTTCTTCCACATTGAATGAATATTTGATGAAAAAATTCGTATTCAAAATTTGATAAAAAATTTCATATTCAAAACCGCAGGCGGATTAAGACGAATTTGCTATCAGAGACCAATACGTAGTTGAGGATGAATTAATTACTTAGCAGAAAATGAACAGAAACAGAGGAGGCTTCACTTGTTTCTTGACTCTTACTTATTCACCAAGAAACTCAAATCTCTTAATTTTCTCAAGTTAAAAATAGGATATGTACATGTTTTTTTATCTATACCTAAAAGGAAGTTATTAAAATAAGGAAAGCTGAAATAGAAAGACTAGAAGTAGGAAACACTATTCCTCATTAAATAATGGAGAAAACTCAAATAAAGAAGCACAACTTCATCTTAAAATTTCAATCAAACAACATCAATGAAGCTGAAGCTGCAGCTTTCTCTTTCTCCAGGTCGGCTTCAAGTTCTGTCAATGCCAACTTTCGCTTCTTGACCTGTTTCTCGAGTTCTCTGATCCGTGTGTCGTAATCTATCTGCTTTTCCAAAGCCTGATCCAACTTATGACGCAACCAATCCAAGTTCAAGCCTGCTTTTACCAGATCAGTAAGCGTATTGTCTGCTTTGTTCATGTCTTCCACGGTGAGGTCCTTAGTAGATTTGGACAGTGTCTTGATTAGGTCAAGAAGAGCATGCATGTAAGCATTCTTGATATGTTGATTCTTTAAATTGAAATTCGACGTGAGATCTGGATGTTTCTCAAAGATTACATTCACCTGATCAACCTGTGATGATGAAAAAAAAAAAAAATGTCAAATCGAGTTTATCTCAAATATTGAAACAAGAGTTTTATTACCTGCGAATCAAGAACCTGAAAGCCGTTTACTTCGATATTTACATTATCTTTGTTCTGAAAATCTTCAGAGGAATCATCACTAAAGTACTCTTCAACTTGTGATGCATTTAACGTGTCAATAATTTCATGAACTTCAACTTCAGCAATAATCGTGAGCTCCCCATTCAACAAGAATCCACCACGAATGTTATTAAGGTTGAATACGGGAATCATGTCTCTAAAACCGCAAACTTTTGTGTTCTCATCAAACCAGCCCCATCCTTCTGTAACAATATTTCAATATATATAACAAGAATATGTTAGTTCGTAACTATGAATTTGACATAGCCAGTGATCATGATCACAATTCACAACCATAGTGCATATGATTTTACTTTTATTGAAGGAATGGTTCCCAGAAATATGATTGACTATAGTGAATTGATAATCCACGTATCTTCTCCAGCCAGAAGGAAATAGTTCCAAATTAACTTCCAGAAACAGAGAAAAGTAACCAGTAGGGTTTCCATTGGGATGAGCAACAAGACGCCTGCAAGAAAGAAAGAAAGAAAGAATAACCAAATACGGTATATGGATCATTCATGATTTGATATATATATGAAAAATAACAAAAGGAAACTATGATTTTACGTACCAATAAGAGTCACCGATTAGGATTGGAACAGAGCAACACCAATGACGTCGCTAGTCTTTTATCACCCAACCAAACTTCTTTAAACCACCTTGATTTGCCATTGAAGACTCTACTAGATACAATAAAAGAAGAAAACCCTTTTGAAAGACTCAAATTCAAAACCCTAATCACACCGCACTGAGACGAAGAAGCTTTATCTATACGGAAGATGCGTGGACGATCGTGCGAAGGAGGAAATTGAGGTTGCGTCTACTGTTGATGGATGATGGTTATATTTTATTCGGTTCTTTAAGGTCACCGGTTTTAATCAAGGTTTTTTTTTCCTATTTGCGAAAGGAATTTTTTTTCCCTAATTGAGAAAGGATAATGTGTTTAAAATTTTAAGTGGTATTTTTTTTTAAAATTTGGAGTTGAGATATATCTACGATTATGTACGTATGTGAGTTATTGTATTCGCATATACTATACTCTTTATAAAAAAGATTAATTAAAACTACATTATCACTTTTTCATGTGTGTTTATTTTTTACTGTCGTCAAAAAGATAAAAATCCAAGAGAGAGTGATTATGAGCCAATATATCAGCTTCTTCCACCTAGCGTAACCAAGGGTGTGACCATGGAAAGCACAATGCAAAAGCAAAGCGCAATGATACTCCACTTAGAGACGCCAAGTGTGTTGTACTATGGACTTGGTTTGTTCATTAAAAAGCTCAACAACAATGTATGTGCAGCTATAAATTGCGATGAATAAATAGTGATGTAATAGCTACCTTCCACATTGAGAATTTTAAAAGCAAAGAAATTCCGACCTAAGACTTTTAATCTTACAAGTACATTAGCCTGCGTCACAAGCTATTTGTTTCTCCAAAGCCCTATCCAACTTCTGACGCAACCAATCCAACATGAAGCCTGCTTTTGTCAGATCAGAAAGCGTACTGTCAGCGAAGTTTAAGTCGTCCTCAGTGAGTTCCTTAGGTGACTTGCTCAATGTCTTGATTAAGTCAAGAAGAAAACCCATGTAAATATTCTTGAGATTTTGATTCTTTAAAATCAAATTCGATGCGAGATCTGGATGTTTCTCAAAGGTTTCCTTCACTTGATAAACCTGTGAAGACAGTGTAAACAAAGATCATATCAGCTTGTCCAAAATATTGAAACAAGAGTTGAAATCATTGTCAAGCTTTATTACTTGCGAATCAAGAACATGAAAGCCCTTGATTACAACAGTTACATCATCCTTGTCCTCTTCAGATGAAGCGTAATAGTCAAGAAGTGTCCATTCACTATCAACACTAGTCCCTGCAACTTGTGATGTGCTAATAGCTTCAAAAGTTTCTACTTCAGCAACAATCATGAGCTCTCCGTTCACCAAGAACCCACTATTTATATCATTAAGCTTTGTTAGAGAAATCATGTCTTCCCAACCCCATTCCGGAGCTTTCTTATCAAACCACTTTCGTCCTTCTGCAGCATTTCCACTCCATTAATTGGTTAATCAACATAGAATAGTTAAAGCACTACTACATCAACTAAAATCTTGCCTGTGGATTGGAACATCAAATTGCTACTATCAAAATGACATTAGTGATGAAAAGTATTCACTTATTCAATTTAAAAACGTGTTTCCGCTGTTTCTACCATGCATAAAACTAATCAAAAGCTAGAAATATTTACCTCTCTTTACGGATAAATGCTCTGAAATTTGATTAACTACCGTAAAACGAAATTGTGTATATTGTCTCCATCCACAAGGCATTGATTCGAAATCAACTTCCAGATACAGAGACAAGTGATCACCATTATTTTCCTCCGGATAGGCAAAAAGACGCCTGCCAGAATTAAAAAGAAAATAAACAACCCAAAAGAAAAGAATCACCAAAACTTTATATAGATGTTAACAATCTTCGACGAGACATTGGAAAGAAAAAGATATTGTATTTTTACCATTTGACGTCACGGATCAGAACTGGAACAGAAACATAACAATCTTGTAATTGTAAAGAGGAAAAATTCTTTATAACCCAAACAAACTTCTTATCACATGGGTTCATTATTGATGTCATGAAGATTCCTCGTTCGCAAGAAGACAAAACACTTTTAAAACTCAAATTTTGTAAAACCCTAATCACGTTCGAGGTATAAAATAGAAGAAAAAATTACAAACTAAGATTCCACTCCCAAGAAATTTTGAAAATCGAGCACAATTCTTTTAACAGTTACCACGATATGAATTGGAATAGACTAAAGGATTTTGTAGAAAAGGAACGGAGACGAAGAAGCTATGAAAACAAACTTTTTAAGCGTAACCTAACGTAAAATCATATATAAAGGAAAATATATCTAGCTTTTTTTTTTGGTAACAGATATTGTTAGATAGAATTGAGAAATTTTCGAACAAACTACATTCATCTATAGATTTTCTTAGCGTATAAGTTGGAATAAATCCTAAAACCCCTTTAACAAAAAAAAAATTAAAAAAATTCTCAAACCCTTAAAAATAGAACGAAACTTTTTAGTTAAATGAAAAGACCTTGATTTTTGTATAGATTAACAATAAGCTTATTTTTACATAGCAGTAACGTATGCCAAATTAAAGCATGTATTGACTTTCCAATCACTCTGTTTCTTCTTATTAAGTTTATTTGGCTCAAATACTCTGTTTCTGATTTGTTATGTAAAAAATGTTATATATTTGATACTTGATTTAGACGTAGCCAACCATCAATTAGTGATAAGGAAAGTTAAAACAGAACAAGAAACAGAGGAATACTTCACATAAAACCATCAATTAGTGATAAGGAAAGTTAAAACAGAACAAGAAACAGAGGAATACTTCACACAAATCCATCAATTAGTGATATCAAACAACATCGCTGAAATCAAACGGAGTTTCAGCAGCCAAAGCCGCAGCTTTCTGTTTCTTTAGATCAGATTCTAAATCCGATAAATTCAGCTTTCATTTCTTGACTTGTTCCTCAAGTTCTCTGATCCGTGCCCCAATGGCTCTTTTTTTCTCCTTCTTCAAGAAAGCTTCGTCCAGTTTCTGACGCAACCAATGCAACCTCAAGCCAGCTTTTGTCAGATCCAAAATCGTGCGGTCTGCTTTGTTTAGATCGTTCATCGTGAGCTCCTTAGGCGATTGGCACAGTGTCATGATTAGGTCGAGAAGAACACCCATGTAAGCATTTTTGAGCTGTTGGTTCTTTAAACTGAAATCTGATGCAATGTCTGGATGTTTTTCAAAGATTGCATTCACTTGGCTTACCTGTGAAACAAGAAAGGTCAAAACCTTTTCCTACACTCAAATTGAAATAAGAGTTTTATTTGTACAATGTCATGCTTTATTACCTGCGAATCAAGAATTTGAAACCCATTGACTTCAACAATTTCATTAACATCTTCTGAGGAGTCCTCCGACCATTCTTCAGATGAAGACGAGTATCTCTGTTCATCATCGCTAGATTCACTACTCTCTGTCTTCCTCACCATTGATTACGAAGCGAATATATCTCAATTTCAAAACTGAATAGCTGGGGATTAATTAAACTTCAGTGTTGTTGTAGCTAGGAATATTGACCAGAGAGGATATTTATATTTGTGGAGTTAAGATAGTGATATTAAGAAAATGCACTCTTGTCATAAATTGCAAATTTATAAATGGTAAAATTAAACAACCAATCGATATTAATGTTGTACATCCAATAGAGCCACTTTTTTTGCCGTGTGTCACACTTAAAGACATTACTTTTACAGCAAGAAACCTAATGCTTAAAGGAACCTAGAGGAGAGTAATCAACTAACCCCAATAAACTCTACACAACATGAGCCTACACACGATATAAGAATATACACAAAATCAAACATAACCGAATTCAAATGCATTTATAATTTCTTGGAATTCAACTTTTGAGAAAGAGAAATTCGATTTGTATTTTTTACTCTATATTTTCTGAAATCGAACACAAATAGATTTGTTGCGTAAGTATTCAAAAAGGTTGTCCATAAATGTGAGTAAGTCTTCAAATTTATGTGTTGTGTAAGTATTTTTGCCCATTTACAGCCCTATATTTTCATTTATTGAACTTCCTGCTGTTTACTGATATGGTCACCAATCAACCCCTTTTTATACTATATATGGAGCTTTCCGGTTGACAAACAAACAAAATTTGGAGATCTCATCGAACAGTGTCAAGAAAAGGGTAAATCTCATACCTAAAGTTACAACTCCCACTCACAACTCTCCCTCCTTCTTTACCATCACAACATTTAGGAAGCTCCCCAATAATCTTATCCAAACACGTCTTACAAACCGTAAACCATAGGTCCCGTGTACACTGCACCATTCCGTACAGCTTCATCTTCCCAAGTTTCATCTCCCCCGTCTCGTACAACAATAACTTATCTGATCTACGAGTAGCTTTCGTGGTCAGCTCAGTTAGTAGAGCCTTTGTCTTCGCATTGAACGACGCCGGATCGCTTACTTTCTTTGTGCTGTACATATAGAACTTGTTCTTGTCATCGATCTTCTCGAAGAAAGCGGTTGGAGAAAACTTGAGAAGACATTTGTCAAACCATACTATTCCCGCCTTGTTCATCGGACATCTTCTACGTAGCTGTCATATTCATATTCATAGCAAATAAAAACAAACTTTACACTCGCACACAATAATTTACGTATGATATATAGATTTTGTACATGCACTAAAGATTTGGTGTTATTTTTGAAAACCAAAATATTGACGTGTGTGTAACGTTACCTCCGAGGAGGCGGTAGTGAGGCAGGAGCCACACTTTGGGCCGTAGGAGTCACCCCGGCATTGGAGCAAGATATAGACGGTATTGGGATCGTCACCATGATAGGCGTAGACGAAACCTCTTACAAAAGTGTCTTTATACATGTCATTGATGATAAAGTTAAGGTTTTCTTCGTACGGGCTCTTCGGCTTGTATTTCCCTTCAATTTCAGAGCATTTGTGGTATAGATACGCGTTAGTCTTGTTCATGGACGAGACGCTGCGTATAGGGAGGACTTGTGTGGCTACCACGGCCAAGTTAAGGACCAAAACGATGCGTTTTGATACGGAGGATGAAGACATTGTTTTTTACGCAGAAGAATGCTTAATAG
Organism: Arabidopsis lyrata subsp. lyrata; assembly: GCF_000004255.2. Classification (NCBI taxonomy): domain Eukaryota; kingdom Viridiplantae; phylum Streptophyta; class Magnoliopsida; order Brassicales; family Brassicaceae; genus Arabidopsis; species Arabidopsis lyrata. The sequence goes on from NW_003302551.1 coordinate 18,835,493, forward strand.
CTGATTTGGCTTTATATTAGTTACTAGATGAAATGCTTATGTCAAAACGACTTTTTTTTTGTAACATTCCAAAAATTCGGTTGCTTTAAAAGAAATGTTTTTGGGTTCTGTAACGGACACGGGAGAAGAGTTAGGAGATGTGACTTGGTATATGCGGCTAGTGAAAGGCCGATGAAAAAGTCAAAATTTAAAGATTTGACTGAGTTTAAACTTTTATTAATTATAAATAGTACGGTGATAGAAAAAATTTGGACCTATGTTTTTCAGTATTAGTTACATACGATAAATAGCGTCTAATGGTTTGTTCTTCATTATGTAGACAGAGTTTGACTTGGCAACTAAATACCGATTCCAACGTTTAAGCATTTGGATATCTCTGTATGATATGCAAAAAATGATAGGAAAATATTGCCAAACATTCAGGTTTCATCGTTAAGCTGTTTCAGTTCCACTACTAATTAGCACCTAGATAAGGATCATGCAAAATCAGTAAACAACATCTTTGAACGAAAAAGGAGCTCTCGCAGCCAATACCTTGGCCTTTTCCTTCTGCAGCTGAGCTTCAAAATCCAAGACCATGTGCTTCAGCTTCTGCAACTCTTCCTCCATTGTTCCTAGCCGAGCCACACTACTCTGCCCCATCTTCTTCTTTTCAGAGACCTCATTCAGCTTCGTCTTCAGCCAATCCAGTTTAAAGCCAACATCAATCAGATCATCAAGTGTCTCGTCAGCATTACTCAGATCATCATCAGAGAGCTTCTCTGGAGACTGGCACAGTGTCTCAATGAGCCTAAGAAGTGCATCCATGTATGCTTTCCTGATCTGTTGGTTCTTTGGACGGAAACCTATTGCTGTGTCTGGGTGTCTTTTGAAGATCTGCCTCACTGATTGTACCTGCAAGAAAGAACAACATAAACGAAATGGGAACCAAGATTTTGAGATTACTTATGATAAGTTTTCTTTAGAAAAAGGGTTAGATTGTGTTCTTACCTGTGAAGTAAGAACCTGAAAACCATTGACATCCATGGTTTCCTTTGCTGGTAGAATCTCTTTTAGAAAATCATTAATCCACGTATCAAAAATAGGTGCCTTATTGTTACACCCTGTACCACCATTTTGTACTGTCTTCGAGGTGTCCACCATGGACTTCAATTGGTGGAGAGATGAAGCATCATCATCCGGATCCTCTTCAACTGTACCATCGTCAAACAGATCTTCTTTCGCGGCATCATCAGTATCCGCATCGGAAACTACCACATTGTTACAATTCATACCACGGTTTCCTACTGAACGAGAAGCTTTATTCCAGGCATTCAGTTGGTTCAAGGGACATATTTCCTGACCTCCATCATCAGAAACAGGAGATGATGCATCATCATCATCATCATCCGAATCTTCTTGAGATGCATCATCATCATCATCCAAATCTTCTTCAGATTCATCATCATCATCTAAACCCTCTTCAGATTCATCATCATCATCCAAATCCTCTTCAGATGCATCAGTAGCTTGATTTCCTTCTCTGCAGCTGAGAGGTTCTGTTATCTTCACAGTATCCTTTGGTACACCAATAGCTGGAAGAATCTGTACCTCAGCGACAATAATGAGTTTGTTTCTCACGAGGAATCCATTACCTCTAGCATGAAGTTTATAAAGGGGCAAAAACTCATTAAAGCCCGAACCATAATTATTTGCATCAAACCAGCGTTGCCCTTCTGCGATATATATATCCACAAACATAATTGGAAAAAAAATGTTAAGTCACATCAAGTGATCCTAACCATAAGAGATTAAAACAGAGACATATATTCTCCTTTCAGGCCACAAAAACTGAAACAAGGAGCGTATAAGTTAAAAAATTAATCACCTAATACTCTGGTGGATTGTTTGTGAAGCTTATTCACAAGAGTAAGACGAAATTTCACTTGTCTTCTCCATCCTAATGGCAAAGATGCAGGATCCGCAAGTTCTAGATACAAGGACAAGTAACCATTCCTATCTTTATTGTAACAAGCAAGAAGACGCCTGCACAAAATAAAAACAAAATCCAATCTTTTACCAAAAAAAAAAAAAAAGACGAAAGTGTTTGTAATCGTTTCTTTATTTACCAATTGCAGTCAGCTGCTGCGAAGGTGCGAGAGTAGCAATTGTTATGTTGCAAAGAACAGAAATTTTTCAAAACCCAACTGAATCTTGTCTCCTTTTGCTTGCTCATTATTCTTGTTGAAACGTTTGGAAACGGCGGATGACAAAAGAAAACCATAGAAACTGAATCGGATAAGCAAGTTCGTAATCCAATATATCAATCGCAGTCTCCGGTGATAGATTCACACACGAAGGTGCTTTGAATCCGAGTCTAGTAGGGTTTAGGGTTTTAGAGAAGTAGATTTAGAAATCGCTAGCCACAGAGAGAGTAAGAGAGAGATATTGGACGATATCTCTGTTGTAATCGCTACTAGAGAAATATGCTGATCCGTAGTGGATCTCTACCTCTTGAAAGTTTGTTGGCGAGTCGCTAGGGTTTACGGTTGGAAGTATATATACTTTTAGCTTTTTAAAATAAAGACCATATTCAAAATAAATAAATAGATCCAATAAATAAATAAATAGATCTAAACAAATAAATAAAGACCATATTCAAAACAAATAAATATCGATTAAGTAATTAAGATGCTTAGATCATTCATATAAAATACGCATATTCAAAATAAAACAAGTTAAACCCTTCAACTTATTTGATACTTGATTCACAAGTATCCAAGATAAAACCTAAAAAGTCTGCAACGGAAAGGAAATTGCCGAAACTAAAATAAAGACTAAAGACTTCCTTTATTCAAAAGAAAAGTTCAAAGCCGCAGCTTTCTCTTTCTTAAGGTCGGTTTCCAAATCGGACAAAGTAAGCTTTCGCTTCTTGACCTGTTCCTCGAGTTCTCTGATCCGCGCACCACTAACTCTCTGTTTCTCCTTCTTCACGTAAGCTTCATCCAACTTCTGACGCAACCAACACACTTTCAAGCCTGCTCTAGTAAGATCAAAAAGCGTACTCTCTGCTTTGTCTAGGTCTACCAAGGAAAGCTTTTTTGTCGACTGGGATAATGTCTCATTTAGGTCGAGGAGGACATCCATGTAAGCATTCTTAAGTTGTTGATTCTTTAAATCAAAGTTTGAAGTGAGATCTGGATGCTTTTTAAACATTTCACTGACCAAAGTTTCCTGTGAATAACCAGAAAAATGTAAACCACAAAAGGTCAAATCGAATTATCTTAAAAATTGAGAACAGAGAGTTGAATAATTTCGTGCTTACTTGTGAAGGAAGAACCTGAAACCCATTGACTTCAACAGTTTCTTCATCTTCTGACGAAGAATCTTGATTTGGAGAAAAATCACCATCTTCACTATCGCTAACCTCGCAACTATTTTCTCTCAACATTTATTCGATGGGAATCTCTCAGCCTAGAAACTGCAGAGTTGGATAAATCAGAGAATCAGTGTTTAAACTTCGCCACAACAGATACATATATAAAGAAAATGCAGGCATTCTTAATTAGTAGTAACATGTTTTAAGAAACTCATCGTGACTTGATATTCTTTTGGGATAATTACGAATAAATCAATATTGGTAACCAGCGAATAGATGGATATTAAATTGCATCATCAAGTTGAGCCGCTTGTTTGGTAGCGACTCTTCGTGTGTTGAGATCAGGAGAAAAAAAAATTACAGAAACAAGGCAAAAAAAACACTTTTTTTTTGTCAAAGAAAAACCCTAAAACGGAATCATTCATATGCAAATTATCTTCGAATCAAAAGAAAATTTGTTGCTAGCAGTTTTGTTAAGTAAATCATGCTTAACCAAAATAACCATATAAGATCTCAAACCAAACCAAAACTTATACTGAACCAAACTCGATTCTTAACCAGAATTTCACCTAACCAGACTTTGAAAGGGGATACTTAACCAAAGAGAAGGTTTATTTTAGCCTGAACCGGTTTTTTTCAATGAACCAAACCGGCAGATTTTATTGAGTTTAGCCTGTTTATATATGTGAGTCTAAAGAAATAAAAACAGATTGCCGGGTTACGGTGACACCGGTTTAAGAACACCAAAAAATGCGTAATAAAAGTGAAGTGTGATCAAACAACATCATCGAACTTTAGAGGAGCTCCAATGGACAAAACCTCTGACTTCTTCTTCTCACACTTGTGCATCAAGTCATGAAGCTGCTTCTCAATTCCTTGGAGTATGACCAAACCAGATTGTTCTTTCTCCTTCTTTTCTTTCACTTGGTCCAGCTTCTTCTCCAACCAATCCACCTTAAATCCCGCATCTTTCAAATATGTCAGTGCAATGTCTACTTCCACAAGATCTTCATTTGAGAGCTCCTGAAGAGATTGACACAGCGTCTCAATTACGTTGACCAGGAAATTCATGAATGTTTTCCTCAGATGTTGGTTCTTTACTTGGAACCCTACTGCAATCTCTGGGTGCTTTTCAAAAATACGGCTCACAGATTCTACCTGCAAGTGTAAATACAAATGTACAAAAAACATATCAGAGAGATCATTCTTTGGAGATGTGGAGGCCATTTTTAAGTTTCTTTACCTGTGAAGGAAGAACTTGAAACCCATTAACATCAATGCTTTCCTTCACTTGTTGAGCCACTTCTCGACTCTTGTTGAGTAAATCATTAGACAGAATAATATTCTTTGATTCATCTAGTGTGCCAATAACTTCATGAAATTCTACTTCAGCAACAATCATGACTTGTCCATTTACCAAAAATCCACCATCTTTGGCATTAAGTTCGGTAAGTGGAAGCATGTTTTCAAAACCCCATCCGCGAGCATTCTGATCAAACCAGCGGTGTGTTTCTGTAACATTTCCCACTCATTAGGTAATCAACCACAAATAAAGCACTGCATGAACTATATGCGCCGTAAGAGTAAGATTTAAACAACTCACTATACACACAAACATACTGAAAATGACATTAAAAGAAAAGTGAATCAACTAGTGATGAGAAGACTTAAGTAAGAATCACCTTGTTGTACAGAGAGTTCTTGCGAAAGCTGATTTACTATACTTGCGCTAAATTTGACGTATCTTCTCCATCCACAAGGCAATGATTGAAAATCAGCAACTTCTAAATACAAAGAAAAGTAATCTGCTTTATATCCCTTAGGAAAGGCAACAAGACGCCTGCAAGAAAACCCACAGAAAAGGAATTATCAAACTCGATATCACTTAAGTCGACTAGCAAACTTGGAAACGAGTAACTTTTTTTTTTTTACCATTTGTAGTCACCAATCACGACTGGAACAGAATTACATCTCTCAGAGTTCAAAGAGGAGAAATCCTTTATCTCCCAACAAAACTTCTTATCAACTCCCTTGGCCATTGGATTTTGATAAAAGATTATTTGCAATCAAACTAACATAAACCTGGAGAAAGAGAAAACCTCTTTTAACTGAATGTCACACACAGAAATTCATAAAACCAATTAACCCCAATGAAACACACTCTCGAGATACAAAATAAGACCAAAAAACACTAATATTCACTTTTGACATTCAAACACAGTTTTTTTTTTTTTAAATAGTTGCCACACTCTAGACTAAAGAGTTCAATACTTAGTTGAAGATTATGCTTCGATGTTGAACGAAGACAAAGAGAATGAGGGCTTCCCGAATTCGTGTATGATTTCCCCGGGATCTAACTACAAGAAGACGGAGTGAAGAGAGAAAAAGCCCTAGAACCTGAGTGGCGCACAAAAACACACCCAAATTTGTAAATCTAACAATCAACTAACAAGTAATAACAATCTCGATCAACGAAACCCAAAGCATACATATCAAAACCACCATGGAATCGAACAAAGTCTAGGAAGAACATCAAATACTAAAGGAGTTACCTCTTGAAAGTTTGTTAGCGAGTCGCTAGGGTTACTGTTGGTGCATATATAGGTTAAAAGTAAAATATATTTTAGCTTATACTTTTGTACCTAATATTATCTGGAGGATCATTTTAAGATGAGGACTAAGGGCCTGACTGGTTTAAACGCAGCGGTTGCAGTTGCGGGAGTTTGCGGAAGCGGGCGGTTGCGGCTTTAAGCGTTATCAAACGTTTTGAACGACTGGTTTAGCGTTTGAAAATAGGAGCGTTTGCGGGAGTTTTATGACTGGTAAACCAGCGGGTGCGATAGCAGTTAAATAAAAGAATGAACAAAATAAATAAAAAAATAATACAAAAAAAAAAAGAAATAAAAACACCAATATATTATTATGATAATATTAGAAAAATTTGAACATGCTTAATAATTAAAACCATAGATAAAGTACTAAATAATTATTCAAAAATAAAGAAATTTTGTAACAAGATAGTACTTTATGCATCTGGTTTAACATAAAAAATTGCATTAAGTAATGGGAAAAACTGTAAATAACGTTGAATTCAATCAAAAAGCAAGTGAGTTTCTATTCGAGAAAACAAATCGAAACATATATTTAATCAAAAAGCAAAGCAATACGTAATGAAAATAAAAAAAACAATGCCATGAAAAATATTTAAAAAGTTACACATGAGGTGATGAAAGAATAAAAGGATATATGATACTTACATTTGGTTATTGATTTTCATCAGTTTGGGTGGAAGACATTGAGAGAATAGAGTTTTAGAATATTATTAGGGTTTCTGATGAGAACGTGATACAAAGATGAAAGATATATATATAGGATTAATATATATTATAATAATTATAAGTAAATGTTTGATTTTTTTTTTTTTTTTTTTTTTTTTTTTTTTTTTTTTTTTTTTAATCCAACCGCTACCGCCCGCAACCGCAAACGCTTGCGGGAAGGAGCTTTTGAAATTCAGCGATTTCGAGCGGTTCGAAGCGGGACGGAGCAGTTTCTATGATTGGTTTCAACCGCTAACAACCGCAACCGACCGCTAGCAACCGCTAGGAGGGTGCTAGCGGGAGAACCAATCAAGCCCTAAGCATCCCAAAAAATTACACAGATAGGTCTAGGCCTGGGCGTTCGGATATTCGGATCGGGTTTTTCAGGTTTAGAAAACTAAGACCCGTTCGGGTATTTTAAAACATCGGGTTCGGGTCAGGTTCGGATCGGGTATTTCGGGTTCGGATTCGGGTTTACCCAAAGTATCCAAATATTAGAAATTTTGTATCTAATTCTATGCAAAGTATTGAAAAATACTCAAAAAATCTATAAAACCCAAATATTTTATACCCGAATCTAGCCCAAAGTAGCTAAACCACCCGAAATATCTTAACATCCGAATAATTTAGGCACTTATGTTATTACAAGTATAAATATTACTAATATATTATAACTATTTACTTATATTTTGGATATGTTCGGGTACTTGTTCGGGTTGGGGTTCGGATCGGGTTCGGGTTTGGGTTTTCGGGTTGTGAAGTTTAGAACCCGTTCGCGTATTTTAAAACTTCGGGTTCGGATTCGGGTCGGGTTTTTCGGATCGGGTTTGGTTCGGTTCGGTTCTTCGGGTTCGGGTATTATGCCTAGGCCTAGATAGGTCCGTTAAATCAAATCTTTGATTAATTAATAAAGTACGCATATATAATGAAAAAATGGTGGAAGCCCCTTGGCCCATTGGATGAACAAGGGTTAATTAATGTTTCTACACCCAGAGGTCTGGGGTTCGAGTCCCAGATACTGCGATTTATTAATAAATTTGCAGATTATTGGAGGCAAGTGTGCAGGAGATCTCCAGCGATGTACAATTATAGCCGTTCGCCAGGATTCTACGCAGAGAGGGAAGTGTCCATCAAGAGCATAAAGAAGGAGGTGAAGGAGGTGAGTATGAAGAAGAAGGTGAAGAAGGTGTCGTCTGTCGTGGATCTAATAAGGGTCGGAAGGAATTGTCCGTTGTAGAATCGTCTATGTAACAGTTCTCATAATTTGCAATAAAAAAATCGAGACGTTAAAAAAAAAAAAAAATGAAAAAATGCAAAACCTCAATTTATTTGATACTTGACTCACAAGTAACGAAGATAGGAAACTAAAAAAGTCTCCAACGGATAGGAATCTGCTGAGACAAGGAAAGAAAAAATTAAAAGACTAAAGACTCCATTCATTCAAAGAACATCGCCGAAACGGGTTCGGTTTTTAGAAGCCAAAGCCGCAGCTTTCTCTTTCTTAAGTGTGGATTCCAAACTAGACAAAGTCAGCTTTCGCTTCTTGACCTGTTCCTCGAGTTCTCTGATCCTGGCACCACTAAATCTCTGTTTCTCCTTCTTCAAGTAAGCCTCATCCAACTTCTGACGCAACCAACCCACTTTCAAGCCTGCTCTAGTAAGATCAAAAAGCGTATTGTCTGCTTTGTTTAGGTCTTTCATGGACAGCTCTTTTGTTGACTGGCACAGTGTCTCGATTAGGTCGAGAAGGACATCCATGTAAGCACTTTTAAGCTGTTTGTTCTTTAAATTGATTTTTGAAGTGAGATTTGGATGTTTTATAAACATGTCCTTAACCCTGTTTACCTGTGAACCAGAAAGATGTAAAAACAAAAAGGTCAAATCGAGTTATATTCTATTTATTGAACGATAGGAAACAAAGATGATGATCACATTTAGTTCTCATGTTCTATTAGAGATCAGAAAGTTATTATTTGAGCTTACTTGAGAAACGCGAACATGAAACCCATTGACTTTAACTGTTTCATCATCGTCCGCCGAAGAATCCGAGTCATCCAACGAGTAATCCGACCATGAATCACTGTCGTCACTAAGATCACTAAGCACATAACGCTTTCCTTTCTTCAACATTTACACGATGAATATCTCTCAATAACTTTCAAACTTTAGTAAATGATGAAGAAGAGAAGAAGTCAGAAGATCAAAAAGTTGAGGATTAACCTTTACAACAAAAATTAAGAAAATGTCCTTAATAACATGAGCAAATGGAAGCAACCTTGACTCATCGTGACTTGATACTCTTTTACATAATTACGGGTTAATTAATATTCGTAAACAGCAATGTCGAGAACGGTTAAAGGAACACCATAGAGTTTGTAAGCTTATCAAGTCACTCTAGCTTATAAGCTTTGTGGAAAAGGAACACCATAGAGTTTGGCAAGAGATATATAGAAGCTAGCAAAAGAATGTTCAAGAAGATACAATAAAGGGTTGATAAAAAAGAAGAAGATACAATAAAGAAAAAGAAAAAAGCTTGAAACATAACAAGAACCACTTGTCAAAACTAGTTGGTATCTTCAAGTTTTCATATATCACAGAAACCATCTTATATTCTTATCCAAGTTTTCAGAACATCTACAAGGGAAATTATTATGAGAATTAAAAGAATTAAGCATGTTCTTCATAGCAGGTATTTATATTCTTACCCCATAAACCAACATTTGAATGTGCAACCAAATTATCTTCTGAGTAAACTTGAACACAGTCTCTTACACCTGAGAGAGCCATGGATCTACGATCAGGTTACGTCTAATCGTTCTCTGTCTCTCTCTCTCTCTCTTTCACTTTTATCTCTCTATCTATCTCACTCCGCCTTCATATAAGTTTGGGTCTTCTAGGGTTCATCGATTCTCTTTTCATTGTTGTGTGATTCCGTTTATCTGATTTTTGAGTGTTTATCTGGGTCTCTGGTTCAAGCAAGCAAGGAGCCAAGGACGAAGATTCTCCCGGATCCTTTAATGTTAATTCTAAAACCAGAGAGCTGTGGTAAGAGATTTTCCTACTTAAAATTGTTTTTGAGATTTGATTCTGATTTTTTTGGGAATTGGTTTCATCAACTGTTCATCTTCAATTAAAGTTTCTGTTTGGGCTCTATTTATGCAGCAGGATTATTATATTGTTTTGTTTGCAACGGGGCTTTAATAGCACAGACGCACACACTAGTTTCCTCTCTTCCGTTGGTATTTTATCTTTTTTTCTTCTACAAATCTAGGGTTTGATTTCAATCTCGATCATAAATTGGTATCTCACTCTCTGTCCTTAAGCAAATTGATCACATACTACTACTGTCTTGTTTAGCCTAGTGTTTTGTTTACATGTCTGTCCTGAAGCTAATTAATGTTGTTTTTCACTAATTTGGAATTTAGCCTCTTGGTTATTACTTGCCATATCACTCACTTTTTGGTCCTTTAAATTCTTGATGCAGGTAATTGTGGAGGATGTCACCTAAATCTATATGGACAAAAGTCATCAAACACTTGAAATATCTTACCATTTGCAGCTACCGACAACAAATTTATCAGAATAAATTTTCTCAGATTGCAAAGAGGAGAAATTCTTTATTACCCAGGTGATCTTCTTTTCAGATTAATTCCCCATTGATCTTCTTGATGAAGATTCCGATCCTCTACAATTTACACTAGGAAATGCAAAAGAAGATTCTCGAGCCGCATAGCCAAATATATATAAAGATTCCACAACAGAATCGAAGCCTTTATGAGTTCGGAAGCCACCCTAAAATATTTATTTAAGGATCGGATGTGAATCGCTTTCACTCCTCCTAGGGTAACTTGGTGCATGCACATTCCGGATTCTATCTTTAGATGGATTCTTCTTTCTCTTCCTTTTTATCTCAATCAGATTATTGTTCTCCACTTACTTATCGTAGCCAGATTCTTCAGACTCTCTTCTCAACTAACTTTTTCCTCCTCTCACTTTCTTTCTCTTTTCTTCTTCTCTCTCTCTCTCTCTCTCTCTCTCTCTCTCTCTCTCTCTCTCTCTCTCTCTCTTCATTTTCTGCAATTTACTTCATTTAATTTTAATTTTGTTATTTTGTATATAAACACACAACTAGTATTAATAATCGATTAAAATAATTAAACCATTCAAAGAAAATAAGCATATTCAAAAATAGAACAAAGCAAACCGTATAACTTATTTGATACTTGAATCACAAGTAACCAAGATTGAAATTGCTTTTTATCAAAAAAAAGAAAGATTGAAATTGCTGAATAAAGGAAAGGTGAAATAAAACACTAGTGACTTCATTCACACAATATCTCTGAATCCAGTTCGAGATTTAGCAACCAAAGCCGCAGCTTTCTCATTCTTAAGGTCGGATTCCAAATCGGACAAAGACAGCTTTCGCTTCCTGACTTGTTCCTCGAGTTCTCTGATCCGGGCCCCAGTAACTCTCTGTTTCTCCTTCTTCAAGTAAGCTACGTCCCACTTCTGACGCAACCAACCCACTTCCAAGCCTGCTCTAGTAAGATCAAAAAGGGTACTCTCTTCTTTGTTTAGGTCTTCTAAGGAAAGCTCTGTTGTTGACTGGCACAGTGTCTCGATTAGGTTGAGGAGGACATCAATAAAAGCATTCTTGAGCTGTTGATTCTTATAATTGAAATTTGAAGTGAGATCTGGATGTTTTTTTAAACATTTCCTTCACTTGTTTTTCCTGAGAACCTGAGAGATGTGAACCGAGAAGGTCAAATCGAAGTATCTTCAATAATATTAGAGAATATGAACAAATACTATCACATTTAATTCTCATGTACGGTAAGAGAAGAGAATTGAACAATGCCTTACTTACTTGTGAAACAAGGACCTCAAACCCATTGACTTCAACAGTTTCTTCATCTTCCGACAACGAATCTTCAAACAGCTTCAAATCTTCGTCTTTGCTAAGCACATAATTATTTTCTTTCTTCGACATTTATACGATGAAAATTCGTCAGCTTTCAAACTTTAGTATATGATGAAGCAAAGAAGAAGCCAGATGATCAACACATATATAAAGAAAATTTTGGCATTCTTACTAACATAATTACGAACCTTGACTCATCGTGACTTGATACTCTTTGGCATAAGTACTCTGAATAAAAGTAACACTGGTAACCAGCGATAGATATTAAACTGCGTACATCAATTGAGTTGAGACGCTTGTTTGGTAGCGACTCTTCGTGTGACCAACTAAGTTCATAAATTACCCTTTATGGCTTTATGGTTGACCAAAATAAAAATTTACCCTCTATCAGGAAAAACAAAAAAAACTATGGTCGTCGCACACAAAGACATTACTTTATCATCAGGGCATTGGGGAAAATTGACAGAAACTAGGTCAAACCCTAAAACTGAATCATTCCTGTGATAAGATCTCATACACATTTTTCTTTGGTATAAAAGTCACCTACAACTTCCTCGTTACTTGAATTATACATCAGCTCACTCGATATGCAAGTCATCCTGTGGAATTTGTTTTGAGTAAATATCGATTCTATACTCTATATATGATCAATCCTTTACAGAAATCGAGAGAGTTACATTTTACAACATTGTGGATCGGATATTTACAAAGACAGGGTCTCTGTTATCTTCCTAAGTTTTAAGAGGAATAATTAGCAAGGACAGCCCACAACACCAAGTAGAACCAAACTCCACTTGCCTTAAAACACAAGAAACATTAAACAATATCATCGAATGAGATAGAAGCTTTTGCAGTCGACACTTTTGCCTTCTCCTTCTCTACCAGAGCTTCCATTTCTAAACACTTATGCTTCATGTCCTTCAACTCTTCCTCCATTTCTTGCAGCCCAGTCTCACTAGCCTCCTCATTCTCCTTCTTTTCTGACACATCATAAAGTTTCTTCTCCAACCAATCCAGTTTAAATCCAGCATCTCTCATGGATCCCAGTGCAGCATAAGCATCCAACAGATCCTCCTTGGACATTTCCCGAGGTAACTGGCTCATAGTCTCAATCAGACTGAGTAGCAGACTCATGTAACCTGACCTGAGATTTGGGTTCTTTGGACGTAAATCAGATGCCATCTCAGGGTGTTTTTCAAACATACGGCTCACAGATTTTGCCTGTCATTGAAGAAAGGTTAGTGAAGTAGAATGCATATTCAGAGAGAAGTTCAAAGAGACATCACAAAAGCACCATATCATAGAACAAATCATGTTATCCATTACCTGTGAAGGAAGGAGTTGAAAGCCATTAACATCCACGGATTCTGTGACTGTTGAAGTTTCCTCTGTTATATCTAATTTGCCAATAGTTTCAAGAACTTTTATCTCGACAACTATTTTAAGTTCCCCGTTTAAGAGAAATCCGCTATCTTTGGCATGAATTTCATTTAGGGGACACATGGATGGAAGACCCCAGTTGGTAGTCTTCTCATCAAACCACTGTTCTAGTTCTGTAAAATCACAAAAAAAAAAAAAAAAAAAAAAAGAATTCATCTATTTAGTTCATTTTATATTGAACAAAGCAGTAAAAGAACTATGCACCTGTGGATTGGACAACAATGCTCACAACTTGGCAAAAACTCTTTCTTCCGTTTTATAAGAAGATGAGAATGATCAACTCGGTACTTCCTATCTGACTGACTATTTTGGGTTCATGATAGCGTCAATGAAAATAATTAGAGAGCAACTCTTGCAAAGCTATCAGTGGTAATAAGTACTTTACCTGTACGTTTTGACTGAGAGAGTTTATCTGATGATTGATTTACTAGAGTTAGACGAAATTTAGTGTGTCTTCTCCATCCAGAAGGCAGAGAAGTAGGAACAGCAACACCCAGAAACAAGGACAAATAATTAGCATTATTATATCCCTTGGGATAGGCCCGTAGATTCCTGAACAAAAACCAAAGAAAACAAAGGACAATATTATCACTCAAACCCAAAATATACGAAAAAACATTAGAATAGTTCTTACCATTTGCAGCCACCAACGACAAAATGATCAGAATAAATAAGGTCAGCTGGTAAAGAGGGGAAATTTTTAATCGTCCAAGTGATCTTCTTATCAAATTGCTTCTCCATTGATCTTGATAAAGATACCTCTGCAAAGAAACTAAGAGATCATGAAGAGAAGAAAAACCCTAGAATCCAACCTAAAATCTCAAGCAGCATATCCAAATTGAAACTAAGATTCCTATATATATGGTTTTGAAACCTTAATTAAGTATAAAGAAATGTCAATTGTTTAGATTACGTACACGAGGGATAAGAATCACTTGCGGCTCCTCTTAGGGTTACTTGGAGCATGGGCAACCTGGATTCTATCTTTGATCGATTCTTCTTTCTCCTTCTTTCCATCTTAATGAGATTCTTCTTCTCCCTCTTTCTATCTCGACCAGATTCTGCAGACCGTCTCATGTCAGCTACTTATCAATTTCTTTCCCTTTTTTATCTCATGTATTTTGCCTTATGTTGGTACTCTTTTTAGACAAAGCTGCTATCATTTTTATTTTATCACCATAACACTAAGCTATTAACAATTTGTAAAAATGAAATTTGATGAAACAATACTAGCAGAATAGAAACTGTTAATCACCAATGAAAGGTGAAATAACGTAGCAGTTGTTAAGTTATCTAAACAATATCACAAAACGAACAGACCAAGGAGAAGAAAAACTCTAAATGCCTATGAACTCAAAAATATTAAAAAACATCATTGAATGATAGAGGAGCTTTTGCAGCGAAAACCTCTGCTTTCTCCTTCTCCAGCTGAGCTTCAAGGTCTAAGCATTTCTGATTCAAACTTTTCAGCTCTTCATTAATTTCCTGCATCCGAGTTTCACCAGCCTCCTCTTTCTTCTTCTTTTCTGACATCTCAAAAAGTTTCTTCTCCAACCAATCAACCTTAAATCCAGCATCAGTCATGGATCTGAGTGCAACATATGCCTCAGCTAGATCAACCTTGTTGAGCTCCTGAGGCGACTGGCGCAGAGTCTCAATGAGACTGAGTAGCAAGCTCATGTATCCTGACTTAAGATTTGGATTCTTTAAACGGAATTCAGATGCAATCTCAGGGTGTTTTTCAAACATATTCCTCACAAATTCCACCTGAGAGTTATAAAGTAGAATCCATATTCAGAGAACATTAACACAAAAGCACCATAAATATTGAACACATCACGTTGTCTCTTGTTGTTGATTATCCTACACAAAAAGTTTGTGGCATTCTTAATTTTTACCTGTGAGGGAAGAAGTTCAAAGCCATTAAAATCTATGGTTTCCATTATTGTAGAAGTTTCCTCCGATTCATCAAGTTTCCCAATAACTTCAAGAACCTCTATCTCGGCAACAATTTTGAGTTCTCCATTTACCAGAAATCCGCTATCTTTAGCACAGATTTCATTTAGGGGAAACATGGATAGACGACCCCAGCGAGGAGAACGGGCATCAAACCACTTTTGTTCTTCTGTAAAATCACAAATAGAATTTATATAATCAGTTCATTTACATGCAAACAAAGCATTAAATGAACTATGTTTCTTTGGACTGAACAACAATGCTCACAACTTTGGAAAAAACGTGAAAACTAATACTATAACACAACCCATGAGTAACATTCAACTCCAGTCCCCAAAACGAGCCTCATAAAACATCAGATATAAAATGTAGCAAAACAAAATAAGATTCACGACTTAAAGATTCGTAACTACAATGTGTTTGCCATTAAAATGATTTTTGGAGAAAAGAGCAGTGGGAAGAAATAAGCACCATTTTGTTTGGAACGCTTTACCGAATTTTGATTTACTACATTTAGGAGATATCGAGCGTGTCTTCTCCATCCAGGTGACAATGACTCATAATCAGCGACTTCCAAATACAGAAACAAATAATCAACATTATTTCCCTTGGGATAGACAAAAAAACGCCTGTAAAAAAAAAAAAAAATACTCAAATGAAAGAATCAGCAAAATTGTGGAGGATAATCACCTAAATCTAGATGGAGGAAAACACTTGAAAAACTTACCATTTACATCCACCAACGGTGAATGGATCAGAGTAAAACTTTTCCGATTTCAAAGATGAGAAATTCTTAATTGTCCACGTGATCTTCTTAGCAAGTTTATTCTCCATTGATCTTAACGAAGATTATTCTGCAACCAAACTACCATATAACCTGAAGAGAAGAAAAACCCTAGAATAGTTTTTTTCTTGAATATTAAAAAAAAAAAAACCTAGAAATTAATTTGATAATCAATCAACAATCTCAAGCAGCGTAACCACAATTGAAATTAAGCTTTCAATATGGAATCGAAATCTTGACAATTTTAAATGCCGCTCTAAAACGATTTCTTACCGTATAGGATTAAATCAAAGAGCCTTGACTCACTCCTTTTTTCTCCGTAAAAGGTTTAGATGAGACTCCTTTGTGACTTCAAGGAGTTTTTTTTTTTTTTTTTTTTTTTTTTTTTTTTTTTTTTTAACTTTTTTCCTTCTTTTTGGTAAATCGCGACTCTTTTTTTTTCTTTTGGTAATTTGGTAAATTGCGCTTTTGTGACTTAGTGGAGTTAATTAAGTCCTCGAGCCACTCTATTGGCCGTGTGACTCATCTAGTGCCCACTCGATATTCTTTTATTTTTATTTTTTTTGCTACTCGATCTGTTTAAGTGTTCATACTAAGATTTTACAAAAAAAATTTCATCAAGATTCTTATTTGTATAATCCATGTGATGAGAGATTCTTCAACCGCACTCAGTGAACTCCTAAGTGCTTAAGAGTTAAGACATCAAACGAGAGAGGATCTCTAGCAACAAAATCCTCAAGCAGTTTTAATCTGGAGACCTGAAAACATATCATAACATATATTAAATTTCAATTCCAATTTTCCAAAAAAAGGGTTGGTCTTATTCATCACACAATGTTAGGATACAGAGCAATTACTTTGTCATCAAGAAACTTATATATAAAGTTTAAACCCATTTGTTCATGCACTGAAACAAAAGGATTCCATTAAACGTACTTCCAAACTTTCAAGAAGATTAAAATTCAGAGCCATGACACAGCAAGAACACCAAGTATATAATCGAACTAAAGATTCTGTGACACAATAACATCAAACAACATCATCGAACGACAGAGGAACATTGGCCTCTGACACATCTGCATTCTCTTTCTCCAGAAAAGCTTTCAGCTCTAAGCATTTCTTATTTAATTTCTGCAACTCTTCCTCCGTTTCTTGCAGTCGAGCCTTACCGGTCTCTACTTTTTTCTTCTTTTCCTTAACTTCTGCGGGCATCTTCTCCAACCAATCCAACTTAAACCCTCCATTTTCCACGTATGACACTGCAACGGATGCTTCGTCAAGATCATCATCCGAGAGCTCCTCAGGTAACTGGCACAACGTCTTAATTAGTCCTAAGAGGACATTCATGTATGTTGACTTCAAGTGCCGATTCTTTGGACGGAAGTTTGATGCAAAGTCTGGATGTCTTTCAAATATACACTTCACAGATTCTACCTGCGAGTGTAATTTAAAGATGCATAAACCATGTCATAGAAGTTTTTAGAGACATAATCTAATCTTGAGTTTCTTACCTGTGAAGGAAGAACTTGAAACCCATTGACATCAATGCTTTCCTTAACTGGTGAAGTCTCGTTGAGCGAATCAATAGACACTGCATCATTATCATCTAGCTTTATCTTTTTCAGAGGTTGGTTTGCCTCTTCAGATTCTTCTGATACATCTAATTTGCCAATAACTTCAAGATCATTGATCTCCACAACAATCTTGACTTCTCCGTTCACAAGATACCCAGCATTTTTGGCATGAAGGTTGGAAAGAGGGATCAGAGATGTAAAACCCGAGCCAAGATTTCTCTGATTAAACCAATTTTGTTTCTCTATTCACAAAAGATATAGAACTCTAGTAAAAAAAAAAAGCAATAAAACTGCACAATGCATAACAAGAAACTTGCAGCAGCACAAAGTCACATGAGTGCATGACAAGTAAAGTCATAAAATATCCTTATCTCATAAAGTTGCCGAGTGTATAAATTAAGAGTTACCTCCTCGTTGGGAGAGTTTTTCCGTAAGTTGATTTATTAAAGTTAAGGAGAATTGTGCATATCTTCTCTATCCACAAGGCAATGCTCTAGAATCATCAACCACCAGATACAGAGACAAACAATTATTAAATTTATTTCCCTTGGGATAGGCCAGAAGATGCCTGCAAACAAAAAAAAGTGGATGTCCTCCTTGTAAACCTAAATTGGACCAATACAGTTAGAAATTTTTTTTTAGTTTCTTACGTACCATTTGCAGCCACCAATCACAAATGGATCAGAATAGATTTTCTCATATTGCAAAGAGGAGAAATTCTTAATCACCCAAGTGAACTTGTTATCAACTTCTTCACTCCCCATTAAAGACTCCTCGCAACCAAACTACTTTTAAAAACAATGTCACGTCCAAATTCACGGTATATACCAGTGGAAACACATCTCGAGTAACAAAATCAAAACCAAAATCTAAAATTCCACTATGGACTCTAACTGACACTATAACCTCAAAGCTAGTAATCTTAGATTCCACTATAAAGACGTCCAGGTCGAACCAAACGCTTAAACTAGTTACCTTGAGAAGAGGAAATGAAAATGGTTGTTTTAAGACAACAGAGACTAAGGGAAAAAACGGTTCAGACTCTGAACTCTTACAATAATACAATGAAGTACTACTTCAAAACATCTTGGAGAGAAAGAGAGAGACATGAATGCAAATCCATTTCGCATAGGAAAGTAAATCACTTTTATATGGCTTAGGAAACATGAATTGAAAACTAGTGTAACTATTGGTGTATATAAGTTAATGCAATATTATAAATAATCAATAGTTTCCCCAATCATTGTGATTTACCAGGGATACTCTGTTTCTCTTGTCACTCAGTTTCCAAATTTTCCTTAATTATGCAAAAATTTAGATTTTAAACACATTTACTATTCGGGATAAGATATGTATATATTAGTTTGGATGTGATCAAGGGTAGTTACTTGATACAGTTTAGCTTCAAGGGATTTGCATATATCTCATAGCATATATTTCAAGGGATTACTTTATTGATCTATAATAGACATCTTAAACTTTCCTAAATTTTAAGGTTTTAGTAAGAAAAAAAAAAAAACTTCAAGCTCATAATGCTTTAGCACAAATGCCTAAAGAAAGAAGTCAAGACAACATCATAGAGGATCTTTGGGCAGACAAAATCTCAGCCTTATCAGAGGGCAGTTTTTCAAAACCTTGTCTAAAACTTCTTAAGAACATCATTGAACGAGAGAGGAGCATTAGCGGCCAAGTCATTTGCTTTCTCCTTGTCTAGAAGATCTTTCAGGTCTAAGCGTTTCTGATTGAGATTCTGCAAATCTTGCTCCATTTGTTGCAGCCGAGCCTTACCAGTATCCACATTCTTCTTCTTTTCCTTTACTTCCTTGACCTTCTTCTCCAACCAATCTACTTTAAAGCCACCTTGTGCCACGTATAAAACTGCAACGGATGCTTCATTCAGATCACTATCAGAGAGCTCCCCAGGCAATTGGCACAACGTCTCAATTATTCCGAGGAGTAAATTCATGTATGTTGTCCTCAGACATGGGTTCATTGAACGGTCTTTTATGCAATGTTTGGGCTTCACAGATTCTACCTGTGAAAGAAGAAAAAAAGATATCATACTATACAGAGAAACATACTAGTTTAGTACTCTGCCACTTAAATCCAGAAACTCAAAGACTTGTAAATCAGAGATTATTGCAAAACAGAAAACCACAACCTCTCCCCTAAGAACTATACTCTAGCTAGTTGAGCACTTTCTTACCTGTGAAGGAAGAACTTGAAATCCATTGACATCATTAGACTTGGCACCATCATTATCTGATGTGTCAATAACTTCAAGAGCAACAACCTCAATAACAATTGTTATTTCTCGGCAAACCAGAAACCCGGCATCTCTTGCAAGAAGGTTGAAAGGGAGTGGCACTGTTGGATAACTACAAGCGGGAAGATTCTCATCAAAGTAGAGGTCTGAATCTGTATCATCACGACAAGTATTAAACATCAATATCACAGCTTAGCAAGAAACGTTAAAACTAAATAACTAATCTAAATCAGTCACTTATTTTGCAAAATGTATAACACATAGAAGAATCACCTGTCACAATGGAGCGTTTATGAGAAATTCCATTTACTATAGTTAAGCGAAGTTTTACATGTCTTCTCCATGTAGAAGTCAGTGATTGGCAAGAATCAGCAACTCCCATATACTGATAGAAGAACTCAAAAGTATTTCCCTTGGGTAGGGCAAGAAGACGCCTACATAGGAAAAAAAAATCATCAAATCACCACAACATAATTAAATGAAAAGTACTTTTAGAACAAAAGTTGGTTCAGTTTTTACCATCTACTGCCAGCAATCAGAAATGGATCAGAATGACTCTGCTTAGGACTAAAAACGCTGAGATTATCTATCAGTCAGACAAATTTCTTGTCAACTTCCTTCTCCATTACTCGCGATGAAACTACAAGAACATGAAGAGAATTAAACCAAATTCATATACCTAGCTACCAACCAAACACACTCTCTATTTTAACAAAGATTTTACTATGAACGCAAAGCCATATGAAGTTCCAGCCAGTAGGCTAAACTACTTAAAACTAGTTAACCAAGCGATTACCCTTGAGAGGCGAGTTAAAAAGGAGAGAGAGCGACTCAGAAGTCAGAACTCTTACCAACTTTTTCCAAGTTTGTCAGAGCTACGAACCCAATTCAAAAAACAAATTACTTGGATCGAATAGTTCACAAACGAGATTCCTAAGAAAATTACATGTTTTGGATCAAAAGAAGAGAAATCCAATTCCAATAAGGAAAGAAACTAGAAACCCTGGTTTGGTTAGACTTAGGCTTGAGATTCTGTTTCCTTTTTTTTAGGTGAATAGACTTGGTTAGGTCCTTTTGCATTGAAAATAGAGAAACAGGGATGCCAAACGTTTTCAAAAGGGGTTTTGCTAATTTCTTTTTCTCATTATGTTGATCTCTATGAAGATTTATTTTTTATTTTTTAGTAAAGGATACAGATTTTTAAAGTATTAGACCATCTCCAATGCTAACCTCTATATTAGAGGAAATTTTGCTCCAATGTATCCCTCTAAAATAGAGTTTCCAGACAATGGATTACTCTAAAGTCAATGAAGATTTAAACTGACGCTTTTTATATAATCTTGAAACAGATTTTTTTTAAGTCATACTCTTTATTACAAAACCAGTAACTAAAACTTATAGCTAGCAGAAGTGAAAATGAGACCTATAAGATTTTTTAAGAAGATATATATGTTACATCTCAATATCTTCTAGATCTGGTAAAGGGAACCTGAGACGAGCTGCAATTCCAGTATGCTGTGCCAGTTGTTCCCCTGAAGCATGCATGGACGAAAATATTAAAACCTCTCCTTCTGAATCTTTTTTCACCGACTCCACAAAGTCCACATACTTCTTCCTTGTTTTTACGTCAGAGTTCCTGAATAGCCCATCTGTAATAAGAAGTGTTTGGATTGACATTCGTTCATGAGCAACTTCCACATGTTTTGGTCCATAACATGCTCGATTTGGATCATTTGAAAACATGGTGAAGAAATCGTTGAGAGCTTTGCCTTCTTTTGCTGCTTTAGTATCTTTGATCATATTCATCACGTTAGAGTCATGCAGACCTTCTTATTGTTTCGCCGGACTCTTTCGAAATCAATTGGAAGATATGAAACAATTTGAATGGATATTCATCAATTCCTAAGATCTTTTCAGCAGTGTGTTGGAGATTTCTTTAATATCCGCACAATCTGTTTTATTTGTGTGGTTCGTTGCATTCAAGATCGTTAGTGCATATTGATCAATCTATCTGCTTGTTATGGATCTAAAATCTGAGCAAATAGCACTTCAATCAATGTCTCTGGAGGATGATGAGCATGTGGTATTGTCTCCTACAAGAAGAAGATGGTGAGCTTCTTATGTCACAGAGTTCAGGGAATCGTCTGACCAAAGGATTTGTCCTGTTTACCACACTCTGTTCAGATACAGAGAAATTACTTTTTCATCAAGTAACTTAGTTTAAGACTATTTCTTACCAAAAGCCAATGGACTCACTCCATTACAAAAGACTACATGAGGAAAATTAGACATACGATAATTCATTTTCCAAAGTTTAAAGAAGAGTCATCACTTCTAAGCCAAGACACAGCAAGAAGAAACCTAGAGATTCGTCTCGACAACATTGCGGAAAATTTCCAAGACATGAGTCTCTTTTATCTTCCCTAAGTTTTAAGAGGACTTTCATTACGAAACCAAATGCTATAAACGACCAGACCGGCACACCAAGCAGAACCAACCTCCAAGTGTCCTAAAAACACAAGAACATTAAACAACATCATCGAATGAGAGAGGAGCTTTTGCAGCCGACACCTTGGCTTTCTCTTCCTCCACTAGAGCTTCCATTTTTGAACACTTGAGCTTCATGTCCTTCAACTCTTCCTCCAGTTCTCGTAGCCGAGTCTCACCAGCTTCATCATCCTCCTTCTTTTGTGCCACCTCATAAAGTTTCTTCTCCAACCAATCCAACTTAAACCCTGCATCTGTCATATATCCAAGTGCAATATATATGTCACACAAGTCATCCTTGGAAAGTTCTTGAGGTGACTGGGATAAAGTCTCAATCAGACTGAGTAGCAAACTCATGTACCCAGTCCTAAGACTTGGATTCTTTGGGCGGAATTCAGATGCAATCGCTGGGTGTCTTTCAAACATATGGCTAACACATTTTGCCTGCCAAATGAAAACACAAGAATAAATTCGATCTCGTATTCAGAGACAGTTTTGGTAGACACCTCAAAAGCACCATATAATATAACCATTAACATCAATTCTTTTTTACCTGGGAAGGAAGAAGTTGAAAGCCATTAACATCTATGGTTTCTTTCACTGTTGAAATACCTTCTGATACATCTACGTCTCCAATAACTTCAAGGATATCTACCTCGGCAACAATTTTGAGTTCCCCGTTTACGAGAAATCCACTATCTTTGGCATTAATTTCATTTAGGGGAATTATGGATGGACAACCCCATCGGGTCGAGTCGTCAAACCACTCTTTTGCTTCTACAAAATCACAATACATCATAATCAGTTCATTTACATCTTTTATATTCACACTATTTGAACTATGCTCATGTGGCATTAATGTAACAGTCCAACTGGTAATCTTGTGTTTATAATACTGTCATTAAAATAAAATATGGAGACAAACGCTCTTGCAAAGCACAGTGGGGAGATATAATCACCATTTTGTTGGAAGCTTTTTTCCGAGTTTTGATTTACTATAGTTAGGGTATATCGTGCATGTCTTCTCCATCCAAAAGGCAATGCTCCATTATCGGCGACTTCCAGATACAGAGACAAGTAACCAATAAAGTTATATCCCTTAGGATAAGCACTTAGACACCTGCATGAAACACAAATAATATAAAAGAATCAGCAAAACGGAGAAGAATATCCCCTTAAACGGTTAAACCTAAATCTTCTTACCAATTGCAGCCATCGACGACAAAAGGATCAGAGTAAATAATGTCAGCTGGTAAAGAGGAGAAATCTTTAATCGTCCAAGTGATCTTCTTGTTAAATTTCTTCCCCATTGATACTTGATGAAGCTTCCTCTGCAATCAAACTAGCAAGAACATGGAGATCAGATAAACCCTAAAACCCGACACCCTATTTTTTTTTAGTTGGAGAATCAAACAATAATCTAGAGTCGCAAAAACAAATAGAAATTAAGATTCCAATATGTGATCAAAGCCTTTATAAGTTCGAACTACACTAAAGCCTTTACACGAGGGATGCGAGTCGCTTTTGCTTCTCGGTCCTAGGGCTAACTCTTTTGCTCGATTCTTACTTCTTCTCCTTAATTAACCTTTTCTATTTGTATTTTTCACTAACAAAAACAGAATTGACCAATCGAAAAAAGGGTTTCTATAATACAAGCAGTCTATAAATTTTGCTTCTGCATAGCAAATTATTTTAGATTACGTATAAACTAAGAATAATCACATACAAAGATCAGCAAAAATTACCTCTTCAAAAATTGGGAAATCTTGTCCTCCAGAAGTATCCTGTTTAATCCCTAAAAAAATGGAAAAGAAATATAGAAAAGTATGATTTTGAGATGTTAAAAAAGAAAAAGTATGATTTATGGAAACCATATGTACATGATATTGATAATTATGAAAAAAAATAGCGTATCTAAACTAATTTAAAATGATTCACTAAAACCTTTATAAATTTAATATGATCAAATAACAAGTTAAGAAAATATAAATAAATTAGGAATAACAGATTGCAAATTAAATTTAGGAGAGATTTAGGAAAATAGTGGCATTAAATTCAACTTCATAAATGCCAACCATAAAACAAGGTTTTTAACTTTTTACTAATAACCACACCGGAGAGAACCAACAAAGTACAAGAAATAAAAGACTGCAACACTTACACCAAAGGATTTTCATAAACGGAAGGGAAATTTAGACTAAACTCGGAAAGTAACAAAATTAAGTCTTAATGCAACGATTATTATAACAAGTACGACATAAACTCAAATACATCAGACTATCAGCACTTTAAACTAAAAATTTGAGCTTTAAGTTGTTGTTCTCTCAACTCTAGCCATATACTAACGATGCAGAGATACCCTCAAAAGGAGAATCATCTCCATAATCAAACTCTGGCTCCGACTCCTCTTCATACGCATAACAATCACTCATGTCGTTATCTGCATAAGAATAATCATGATGATCCCAATCATTATCATATTCGTAGTAATCACTCCAGTCCTCTGAATAAACGTCATCATGCTGCACCAAATCCTCTTTATCTGCATAGCGATTATAAATCTTCTTTATTTCCATGACCATCCTCACAACGCTGTTCCCCATCGAAAAAGTAGGAACCTCTCCCGTTCAAACTGCAGAATGTAGAAAGGAAACCAGAAATCAGTACTTGTTTTAAAATTACCAAATAGTGTATATATATCTAGTTACCATGCTCAGAAATCTGATAAGGTCCCCGAGATCAAAGACTAAAGGAACACTGTTGAAATCAAACGAACAAAGATGCAAAAAGAAACGGGGAAAAAAAGAGACTATACATACCAAGCCAGCTAGGGAGTTCTATCTACCTAATTCGTGAGTTTCTTCTAAAGGCAAGATATATATATATATATATATATATATATATATATATATATATATATATATGAAGATTAATGGTTGATACCAAAAAAAAAAAGATTAATGGAAAGAAGGTGTGCGAATGTAAACAGCCTTTGCTCATCGTAACTTGATACTCTGCCATAATTACGTATTAAATAATCACTACAAAAAAACTGTACATTCATAGCAGCTAATAATAGCACGATTTTCACATTTGCTATCTAAGATGAGTTTGTAATTTGCTTACCATATGATAGCATTTGATAAACGCTATAATAGAGTTTCAATAAGCGGGAAGTAAAATCACTTATACCGCCAAACACTTAGCCAAATTTACTAAAACGCAAAAACTTTCTTCTTCTCTTAACACTTTGTCGCGACTCTCTTCTTCTCTTAACACTTAGAGAGACGAAACCCTTAAACCTTCAAATCTCCAAATCTATCGCCGGCCGTCGCCAATTCCGGCGGAATCTCTCGCCGTCGCCGCTTTCTGAAACACCGCCGGATCTAATCTCAGAAGAGCTGATCCAATTGAAGGTGATTTTATCCGACTCTCTCTCTCTTTCACTTTACCCAGTTGTCGAAACCCTTAAATCTTCAATTGGAGCTCAAATCTGTTTATGTGTTTCGATTTCCTGATGAAATTGGAACAATAAACGGGTTTTTTTATGACATGCAAGAGATTTGTTTATGTGTTTATGTGTTTGCTCAAACATGTTTAGCTCAAGTCTGTTTATGTGTTTATGTGTTTGCTCAGATCTGTTTATGTGTTTTGATTTGGTCATTATAAGTCTCTACGATTTTGTTTTAGCTTAGTATGTTAACATTTGCAATGAAAGAACAAAATTTTGGTTATGTATCTGATTTTAGAACATTTGTTTAAGATCCGTTCAAACAAGCATTGCTGTTTCTTGTTCTTTTTTGTCAGAAAGAACTTGCTTTACTTCCCTTATTTCCTTCTCCAGTTGTTCAATCTGTATAATTTAAGGTTTACTTTTTAGTTTAGTCGAAATACACATTCTTGGTCAGTATTAAGAGATACAAGAGTGATTGAAAATTGTTTTCTTTTGAGGCCAGACTCTGGTTGATTGACATACCAAATCCAATTGAGTTTCTTGTTAAAGCTCGTAAAACACGCTATGAGTCTGTTTGAGATATGAGTTTTATTTTCTGTATCCGAGCAAAGCTTCTCCACCATTTTACATATAGGTTGTGTATATAAGTTAAGAACATGTTTTGATGATTATAGTTTGGTTGTGTATCTTGGATATTTCATTACTTTGGTTTTGTATATGAAAGTTTGAATATATATATATATCGTTTTTATATGAGATCAAACAGTAATATCTTATACTCTTTCTCTACTTATGTTTTGCAGGTGTTGATCAGTGCAATAAAGGAATTTTGAAGCTGTTCTTTATCTCCAATCACAGTACAGGTTAAGAGCTTCTATCTTTGTCTCTTATGATGATTATTTGTATTGCAGTTTCATTACTCTGAATATATAACTCGTTTTTATGACTTTTAAAACTTAAACTCTTTCTCTAATTATGTTTTGCAAGTGTTGCTGAGTGCACTAAAGGAATTTTGAAGGTTTTCTTTATCTCTAATCACAGGACAGGTTAATAGCTTCTTTCTTTGTCTCTTATGATGAGTCTTTGTACTGCAGTTTCATTACTTTGACTATATAAATCGTTTTTAATGACTTTTAAAACTTAAACTCTTTCTCTAATTATGTTTTGCAAGTGTTGCTGAGTGCACTAAAGGAATTTTGAAGGTTTTCTTTATCTCTAATCACAGGACAGGTTAATAGCTTCTTTCTTTGTCTCTTATGATGAGTCTTTGTACTGCAGTTTCATTACTTTGACTATATAAATCGTTTTAAGATCAAACTGTAATATGACTTTTAAAACTTATACTCTTTCTCCAATTATGTTTTGCAAGTGTTGCTGAGTGCATTGATGGAAGTTTAAAGATTTTATTTATCTCCATTGACAGGACAGGTTAGTAGCTTCTTTCTTTTTGTCTCTTTTGTTTGTTTATTTTTGTCTGGTTGGTTTGTTGTTAATGCTGTTAGGTTGTTTCAAACATACTGTTTTGTTTTGAGTTTTTTTATATTGTTTTAATATATGTGATATGGTTGTTTCTCTCTAGCTCTAAAAGAACGTAGGTATATTTGTGTCTGAATTGTTTTAAAGTACAAAGTTATTTTTTGATGTGTCTGATTTTTTCAATAACTCTGTTCTTATATGATGTTAAGGATACTAAAGGTTTTAAATTAAGCTTATATCATATAATGCTGGACAAAGATTGGGTGCATCTTTGCAGGTATTAAATTTAATTATATAGATGTTAAGTTTTCAATAGGGGTTTGTAGATTTTTTTTATTTCTTTCTTTTTTATTTTTTTTCTCTTCATTCTTAAATGAAGAGCTGATCCAGCTTATCAAAGAGGGGCTTCAGATTTTGTAAGAGTTGTGTCTGCGGCTTTGGTAGATGGTGATATGATTGTATGTCCTTGCATCGACTGTCGTAATATAGATCGTCACATAGGAAGTGTTGTAGTTGACCATCTTGTTAGAAGAGGTATGGATGAGGATTATAAGCGGCGGTCTGATTGGTATCATCATGGAGAGTTAAATTCTGGGGTTGAAGGTGACAGTAAATTCAGTCAAATGGATGAGATATATGGGTTATATCAAGCTGCTGAGTTCATGGATGACGACTTTGTTGGAGATGATGAACCTGATGAGACCGCAGATTGTGAGAACAAGAAAGAAGATGACTTCTTTGCAAAGCTTGCAGATGCTGCATCACCCTTATATCCAAGTTGTGTGAATCACAGTAAACTCTCGGCAATTGTGTCCCTATTCAGACTTAAGACACAAAATGGGTGGTCTGACAAGAGTTTCAATGATCTTTTGGAGACACTATCGGGGATGCTACCAGAGGACAATGTGCTACATACATCACTATATGATGTGAAGAAATTTTTTAAGTCATTTGATATGGGCTACCAGAAGATTGATGCTTGTGTTAATGATTGCTGCTTATTCAGAAAGAAGTACAAGGATCTCGAGAATTGTCCTAAATGCAAAGCTTCTAGATGGAAGACGAACACGGTTAATGGTGAAGTAAAGAAAGGTGTTCCACAGAAAGTGTTACGCTACTTTCCAATAATCCCACGGCTGAAAAGAATGTTTAGATCTGAGGAGATGGCTAAGGACTTGAGGTGGCATCATAGTAACGAGAGCAACGATGGAAAACTCCGCCACCCTGTGGATTCAGTAACATGGGCTCAGATGAATGCGAAATATCCTTCCTTTGCAGCTGAAGAAAGAAATGTGCGGCTTGGTCTTTCAACGGATGGATTTAATCCATTCGACATGAAGAACAACAACTATAGTTGCTGGCCTGTTTTGCTAGTAAACTATAATTTGCCACCAGACTTATGCATGAAGAAGGAGAACATCATGCTTACATTGTTGATACCTGGACCACAACAGCCTGGTAACAGCATTGATGTATACTTAGAGCCGCTCATAGATGATCTAATTCATCTGTGGAACAATGGAGAGACGACATATGATGCATTTAGTAAATCAACTTTTAATCTTAAGGCAATGCTGCTTTGGACGATTAGTGACTTCCCGGCTTATGGGAATCTTGCAGGCTGCAAAGTAAAGGGTCAGATGGCATGTCCATTATGTGGCAAAAATACAGACAGTTTGTGGTTGAAGTTCAGCCGAAAACATGTGTATATGTGCCATCGGAAGAGACTGCCAGCAACGCATAGTTTCAGATTAAAGAAGTCATGGTTTGATGGAAAAACTGAACCAGGGATAAAGGGAAGAATATTGACTGGAAAAGAAATTTCTCAAAACCTGAAAAATTTCAAAAATGACTTTGGAAATCTGAAACGATCTGGACGCAAGAGAAAAAAGACTGAGTCTAATGGTATGGAGTCTGATGACGAGGAGTTATCAAGTGAGTCGGAAGATGATGAAGAAGATGAAGTAAATGTAGATGAGGATGAGTTATCAAGATGGAAGAAAAGGTCTATATTTTTCAAGTTACCGTATTGGGAGGTATGTTTAAACTTCGATATTATTTAATTTTCAAATTTTATTCATTAAACTTTGTTTAACGTTAGAGTTAATTATTGTATTTCTTCTATGTATTTTATAGGATCTTCCTGTGAGGCATAACTTAGATGTTATGCATGTAGAAAGGAATGTGGCTGCAAGTATTCTTTCTACTGTGTTACATTGTAAGAAATCAAAGGATGGTCTAAATGCCCGTAAAGATCTGGAGTATCTTGGTATTAGAAAGGATTTGCACCCTAGGATTCAAGGGAAAAGAACATATCTACCTGCAGCTCCTTGGTCTCTATCGAAGAAAGAGAAAAAAATTTTATGTAGTCGTCTTGTTGATTTCAAAGGACCAGATGGATACTGCTCAAACATAGCAAGAGGCGTATCTGTAGATGAATGTAAAGTGACAGGTCTGAAATCACATGACTACCACGTATTAATGCAACAACTCCTTCCAGTTGCACTTAAAGGTTTGTTACCTAAAGGTCCTAGGCTAGCAATTGAAAGACTTTGTGAGAAATCCTGCAAGACCAGAGGGGTGTATTGCTGAGTGTTATCTGGCTGAAGAATGCGTCCAGTTTTGTAGTGAATTCTTAAAGAAGTCTACAAACGTACATGAAAAACTAGATAGAAACACTGACTATGAGAATAGTTCTATACTAGAGGGTCGTCCTATATCCGCAGCCACTTCCATAACTCTCTCAGAAATGGATAAGAAAATAGCTCATCTTGCTGTCATCCAAAATATGGCTGTCGTCGAACCTTATATCGAGTAAGTTCTATACAGTTCTTGTTCTATTATTATTTACAGTTTTATGATAAAGTATCTGATTAAGCTTCTTATTATTAATATTGTACAAGTGAGCACCTTCAGCATCTACAAGACACCAATGGAAGATGCCGACGTGATGCATCAGTTTTATGGGCTATGCATTCTGAGAATTTTGCATCTTGGTTAAAACAGCAGGCAAGTTACATCAAATCTACTATTTTCTGTTGTTATTTCATGTTTTTATGTGTATGTGTCTGATTTGTTATATTTTATTTCTCGTAGATACCAATTGATTCAGACAGACATGGAGAAGTTTTAAAATGGTTGGCTTACGGTCCACGTTATATGGCACGGTCATATACAGGTTACATAGTGAATGGTCAACGGTTTCATACAAGTTTAGTTGATAGGAAAAATCAGAATAGTGGGGTTTTCTATGAGGCAACAGCAGTTTGTAGGGCTAGTGCGAAAGATACTTCACAAGTGGTTGATTTGGTATCTTACTACGGCAGAGTGATAGACATCATACTATTAGATTATAATGTTTTTTATGTTCCTCTCTTCCGGTGTCACTGGGCAGTAATGGGTAATGGAGCTAAGATAGAAGATGGTTTCACACTAGTTAACATGAATCATAGTCAAGTCTCTTTTTTAAAAGATCCATATATATTAGCATCGCAAGCAAAGCAGGTGTTTTACTTAAGGGAAGACGCAGAATCAAGTTGGCATGTTGTTATGCAAGTTCCTTCAAGAAGATATAATAAAGATTTGGGTGATGGAATTGCAGACATTGGACCATTACCAGCAAATGTGGACATGGATGTTCACATGGATGAATCTGAAAATGCCCGAACTGATTGTGAAGGCATATTTGTCTGAAATGAAGTCTGTTTGTCATTTACATTGTTGTTGCTTTATTTGCTATGTCTGATGACTACTTGGTAATTATTTTATTTTTAGTTGTGTTTGTTTGGCATTCACATTCTTGTTTTATTTGCTACGTCTGTTGACTGCTTGGTAATTGTTTGATTTGTATTTGTGTTTCCATTTGCTATATATCTGATGACAGCTGCTTCGTAATTGTTTAATTAACCCTATTGTCTTTCATTTATTTCAGGTGAGTTGACATGGGACCAAAGAAAGTAACAAACCGTGGAGGGAGAAAAAAGAAGAAAGATTCTGAAGAGCCAGAATTCTTGGGTACAATAAACCCGCCACAACCTGATCATAACTTACAACACAACCAGCGTCTAGAAGGAGTTCAGCCTTTAGAAGAGCAGGATCAGCATCCTTCAGAAGAGCAGCCTGTAGAAGCTCAGCCTTTAGAAGAGCAGGATCAGCATCCTTCAGAAGAGCAGCCTGTAGAAGCTCAGCCTTCAGAAGAGCAGGCTCAGCATCCTTTAGAAGAGCAGCCTGTAGAAGATCAGCCAGGAGTTAATGATGGGACTGACGAGCACGATCATGTAGCTAAACCTACAGGTAAGAGAAAGCGAGGACCAACAAGATTGAGAGACATCGCCAGGAATCCAAATAGCAGATTAAAGGTTAACTTCACTTTCATGGGAGAACATTATGGTCATGGGTCTGTTAAGTTGTCAACGTATCTTGGTATAATTGTGCGAGAACACGTTCCTGTATCCATTGAAAGTTGGCCAAAAGTCCCTCAGGATATGAAGACAATGCTCTGGATGTCTGTCAAGGTAAACTTTTCTGTAATTTGACATCTATTTACTTAATCTTTCCAGGTTGAAATGTTTTTTTCTTAAAACCTTGATTGATTGCAGTCAAGGTTTGAAGTAGAAGAAGATTACCAAAAGAAAGCATTGATTGAACAGATGGGAAATTTGTGGAGGTCACACAAGTCACGAGTGGTTAGGGAAGTTAATGAAGCTACGACTTTGAAAGAAAGGATGGATCTGCGACCTAAGAATGTTACTGAAGCTGCTTGGCGTAAATTTGTCAAGCTCAAAACTAGTCCTGAGTTTAAGGTATTATTTTCTGAAGTAAGTAAGCTTTATGTTTGTTTATGAATAATATGACATATCTATAATCATGTGTTAGGTTGTGAGTGATAGCTATAAGAAAAGGAAGAGCCTACAAATTCCACACACTTGTAGTCGCAAAGGAATGGTTAGACTAGCTGAAGACTTGGTACGCCAAATGCTTTGGATTATTAATTCTCATCAGTTTAACAAGTATTTTGAATGATCTATTTTTTTTATTTGTTTAGAAAGAAGAGAGACGAGAGAAATCAGATCCTTCTGATGTGACAAGAACTGATGTGTGGGTGAGATCGCGTACTAGAAAGGATGGGACACCAGTGAATACTGATGCAGCTGAAAAAATTGTAAGTTATAAGTTATGTACATCGTGAATTTGGTTTTCAGTATAGATTTAGATTTTTGGAATTGTTTTTGATATGTAACTAAATTTGCAGAAAAAGGCAGCTGAACTTGTTAATTCTGTTGAAACAAATGAAGGACAAGATACACTTGTCGAACTATTAGGACCTGATAATCCCGGTCGAATGAGGGCAATGGGGAGAAATATGACTAAGACGAAATTAGCTTGTTTCGAAGTTAATCACAAGTGTATGGTTGAAATGGAAAAGAAACAAATTCATCTCCAGGACAAGGTTAATGAGCTAGAAAATAAACTTGGTAAACTGCAGAACCAGGTAATGCACTTTTGTATTTTTTGTACATTAAGCTGTTGGGTTGTAACATAAATTAAAAGTTAATATTTTTTCTGGCATGTCACAGGGACAAGAAACTGAAGTTGGTGAAAACTCTAGATCTGCTGCAGGGGTAAGTGATTAATAATCCATGAAATTGATTTCTTTATAACTATAAAGTCTGACTTGTTTTTTTCTACTCTAAATCTGCATAGAGTGTTAACAAAAAAGCACAACCAAAGTGTATTTTGATTGACTGGGCTGGTGATGATGCGAATGTTGCTGAGGGACGTATTATATCTACTGATCCAGAGGATGTTGTGAATGGGACACGTTTAGGTCCTTTAGATTATAAAGTTTTGGTTGAGACTGCCACGGTACCAGAAGCATTCCTTTGGAGAAATACTATGGGAATGTCAACAATTGAAGAATCTGTTGGGCATATGATTGCATGGCCTGCCACGAAGTGTGTTAGTCTAGAACAGGGGGTTCAGGAAGAAGACATGGCACCACTAGTAAAGTTTCTAACTTGTTCATTAATTAATAAGCTTATACAGATTGTTGATGATTTAAAATTCTGACATTGTTTTATGCGTTTAACAGGGCACACGAGCCAATTCTTTGAACAAATGCAAACTACTTGATCTGTCTAACGATGATGTAGTTGTTGCTGAAGGCCGTTGGACCACGCAAGATCGTAAAGCTTTGGTGAATGGACTTTCACTCGGACCAAAGGCTGTAAAAGTGTTTGTTGATGTGGTACATGAAGCCAATACATTCATATGGAGGCCTACAATGGATGTTACATACATAGAAGACTGTTTAATGTCCTTTGTAGCATGGCCTTTCAACAAAGTTGTCTTCGAAAACAACCCAGATGGAACAGGCCGGTTATCTCCTATTCAGAATTATGCATCTACTCAAACAGCTCATGGAAAATCAGCATCATCAAGTCAAAAATCCACAGCAACAGGTTCTAAATCGCAACCAGCTCATGGAAGATCAGCATCAGCAAGTAAAAAATCCGCAGCAACAGGTTCTAAGTCGCATATGCAACCAATCTCAGCATCATGTGAGAAGTCTCCAACAACAGTTCCAAAAGCTAATGCAGTGGAAACTCAAACAGCTGCACCGTCCCGGCCTCTTCGAAGATCTCCGGTAACTTATTTTATATGTTCTAAAGTTGATTATGGTTCTGTCTCATTTTACTGTAGTAATTGGTTAATATGGTCAACTTGTCAGCGGAAAAAAGGAGCTATACAGGAAAATCAGAAGTGTATGTTACTGGATATTAAAGAAAGGAAGCAAGTTGTTGCTGAAGGACGGGTGATTTCAACTGATCCAGAGAGACGTGTACACTGTGCTCCTTTGGGTCTTAATGCTGCGCAAGTTTTGGTAGATATAGTCCAGGTAGATGATGCAGCGGTTTGGAGGACATCATATGAGATTGAGTATATGAAAGATGCACTTGGTTCATTTATCGCATGGCCAACTGATAACTTGGTCATGTATTGACTATCGTCCAACTGAGGTAAGTATTTTTTATTTTGATAATTGTGTTTTTGGTTTTTCAGGTGCAAAACTAATATAAGACAATGTCCATTATTAATTGCAGGGGATGAAGCAACTTTGGTCCAGCTAGCTTAATTTAGGTTAAGACTAGTCTTTATGTATTTTGGATTCAGAATGTTTAATGTTTGGTATGTTGGATTTGGAATTGTTTTTGGTATGTTGGATTCGGAATTGTGTTTGGTATGATGCGGAAGTGTTTTAAGTATGTTGGAATGTTTTTGAGATGTTATAAATGGTTTCATTTTAAATTTACAGGTTATATATATATATATAAGTATATATTACATATGATAGCATGTTATATTTTTAAAGATGGCACTATGAAAACATGAATTAACGCAACAAATATTTGCTATTGTATAGTGATCTATTATAGCACCCAATTTGAATTATCAAAAAAAATTGAAAAAATTCATAAATTGCTATGAACCACTAAATAATGGCAATAAATTATTGCTATGAAAACGTAAATAATAACACTAACAAAGTGCTATTGTATATGAACATACTATAGCAGACAAAATTAATGCTATCGTAGGTGGGACATCTACCATAGCTGCCGAGATCATAGCAGTTGTTATTTCGCTATGTATTACCTATGATAGCATTTTTTCCGCGCTAAGAATGTAAATTTTTCTTGTAGTGAATGGATTTACCAATGTGCATTGAAGGAGTCTCCCTCAAGGCAGCTGTTTAGGCACGGACCCTTCAAGTGCCACTCTCTTTATTGTCAAGATTCATATCCATTTGAGAACTCTCCAAAAGAAGATTTGTTTCAGATACAAAGAAAATTTGGTTGCTCAAGTTTTAATTAATCATCGGCCGCAAAATACCTATTTCACAAACAAAAAAAACGACAACTTCTAACCTGCATAAAAGTTAATTTATCTATCTTACAAGAAAACTATATCTCTTCAAATTCAAAACTAAAACAGAGATGAAGAAATCAGAACATCAAGAACGCCAAAGAATTTCAGGTGATCAAACAATATTATCGAAGGAGAGGAACTCTGGTGGCTGAAAACTCTGCCTTCTCCATCTCGAACTCTGGTGACTGAAAGGCATTTTTAGCCCGAAGAACCTAAATTCAGCTCCAGATATAATTCAAATGATTTTTAAAAATTACCTCTCAGGTTAATGTAACTACCTCCGACTTACAAAAGAATTGTCATGAGTCATCAAAAGACAATGATTTATCTAAGTACTCCTAGCAAATCAGCAAACAACATCGTTGAACGAGAGAGGAGCTCTCGCGGCCGAAGCCTCTGCCTTTTCCATTTGCAGCTGAGTTTCAAGATCCAAGAACATCTGTTTCAGCTTCTGCAGCTCTTCCTCCATTGTTTGTAGCCGGGCACCACTACCCTGCTCTATCTTCTTCTTTTCAGAGATATCATCCAGCTTTGTCTTCAGCCAATCCAACTTAAAGCCGGCATCAATCAGATCAACAAGTGTCTCATCAGCATTCCTCAGATCATCCTCGGAGAGCTTTTCCGGTGGCTGGCACAGCATATCGATGACGCTAAGGAGTTCATTCATGTAAGCTTTTCTGATCTGTTGGTTCTTAGGACGGAAGCCTAATGCTATGTCCGGGTGTCTTTTAAAGATATGGCTCACCGATTCTACCTGCAAGTGAAAACAAGGTAAACTATATTGGAACAAGATTGTGAGACTAAAACCTGAACTACATGAGAAATGGAGGTTCCCAGTTTCAGACTAAAAAGAAGAGAAGATGGATTCATTCTTACATGTGAAGGAAAAACGTGAAAACCATTAACGTCCATGGTTTCCTTTACTGGTTGAATCTCCTTGAGCAGATCATTAGAAGCCTCCGTAGCAGATGCCACATTGGTACACCCTGTATCACCATTTTCTACTGTCTTCGAAGCATCCTCCATGGACTTCAGTTTGTTTATAGAACTTACATCTTTATCATTAACACTCGAAAGAAGAGATGAAGCATCATCATCATCACCCTGACCATCTTCAAATGCATCATCATGGGAAGCCCCTTGAGGTGCATCATCATTATCCACATTGGAAACCTCAGTCTTAGATGCCACATTGTTACACCTCATACCAAGATTCCCTACTTTAAGAGATTCGCCCTTCAAATCATTTAACTGGTTCAAGGGACTTTTTCCCCTACCTTCATCATCAGAAATTGTAGATGATGCATCATCATCATCATCTGAACCCTCTTCAGATGCATCATCATCATCATCTGAACCCTCTTCAGATGAGCCACCATCATCTGAATCCTCTTCGGAGGAGATATTATCATCATCTTCAGATGCACCATCATCATCATCACCATCTTCAGATGCGTCATCATCATCCAAAATCTCTTGAGATGCAGTATTCTCAGTTTTTTGCACCACTTGACAGGAAGAGTCTCTCTTAGATCTGTTAAAAGAGACTCTCATGAGTCTCAGAGATTCCAAAAACTTCTCAAACTCCTCTGGGGTACTAAATGTTGGTAAAGCATGTACATCAGCAACAATAATGAGTTTGTCACCCACCAAAAATCCATCATCTCTAAGTTTATGACAGCGCAAGAACTTGCTAAAACCCCATCTGTGGTTACGTGCAGTGAAAAGTTTTTGCCCATCTGTTATGTCCATCAGAAATAAGAGAGATTAAAATGTTGTCTCATCGAGTGATCTTAACCATAAAAGAATTGTAAGAAAACACACAGAGAGGCATAAGAGAATGATGAGGCCCTATATGAAGAGACTAACCTAATACTTTGGTATCATCTTTCGAAATCTTATTCACTACAGTGAGACGGAACTTCACTTTTCTTGTCCAAATTGATGACAAAGATTCAGGATTTAGGAGACCTATATACAGAGACAAGTGTCCCTTGTTGTTGGGAAACGCAATAATACGCCTGCAAAGGAACCACACCAAAAGATCAATTCCCAAAATCCAAAATAGAATGGAGGAAATTGGTTAGAAATCTTTGATAATCGTTTCTCTCAATTACCAGTTCCAGCCGGAGAACACGAAAGGGCGAGAGAGGTAACACTCGTCTTTCAAAGTTGAGAACTTTTTCAAAACCCATAGAAATCGCTTCTCCACTGGCTCGCACATTAAAAGAGGATTCGCAATGGAACTGTGTGTGAGAGAACAAGGAAAGAACTAACTAAACCCTAGAAACTGAATCTGATGATATTGATACCCAAATTGATCAGTCGTAGTGTTTAGGGTTTTAAGGAAAACTTTCAAAACAAGTCAAAGAACCGTAATCCGACCCAGACAAAATTAAAGCAAACCGGTCTCAACCAAATTAAACCGAAACTAATTAAACTAAACCATGAGTTGGTTTCACACCTTACAAAGAAGACTTAAAACAACAAGACAGAGCAAATAAACGGCAAAATACCAAAAGGCCTAATAATAATCAACGAGCATTATATAACGGCTTCACCAAATGAGAGGTTCCACGTCTGATCACCTCTTCTCTAAAATATAAATTTTCATTTTTGCAGCCAAGAATTTCCTCATGCGAGAGCTCCGATTAGTAAGAAGATAACCAGAAAAGCTATCCACAGACGTTTGTTCGTTGGACTGCATTTCACAGAATTTTCTACCTGCAAGTGGAATTGTGGAAACATCAGTCTTTGGAGACTTGATAAACAGACTACAAGTAACTCTAGCTAATGATTTGCTTAAGAAAACTTCACCAATAAAGGAAAGAAACAATGTCAAACAGGTAAGAAAACTAAGAAATCGTTAAAATTTGTGTTACTTTACAGTAGAAACACGATTAAAATGGTACATACTAATTGTTTTTAGGGTTACTCATTTTAATCGTGTTTCTACTGTAAAGTAACACAAATTTTAACGATTTCTTAGTTTTCTTGGTCACAAGTTCAGATGCCTCTTCAGATATTGCTTATTCATTTAATGTGCCAACTCTCCTTTTCTTTTTATATTTCGAAGTAAATCGTCCAAATTTAAAATCTGAATCAAACTCCCGAACCAAGAGCCACGATATACTGTATTCAGAATCCACAATAAATTCGATTCTAAACCAGTATTTGAACCAAACTCAATGCTAAACCAAAAAGCCTTTTAACTTTTGAATATTCAAAAACAGAGTCTCCCTCCATTGCGTATTAAGTATTAACTAACATTATGTCCATTAGTTAATGAACTCCAAGAGCCTAAGAACCTTCCAAGATAAATGTTCCAAGGCACTTAAACTGAGTGATACGACATATTTGGTAGCCGAAATTTCAATAGACCAAAGCTGTCACAAACTCACACAAGTTCAGTAAACTTATTTCTAAAACAAGGGAGGAGAAATTAAGATATCAGAACACCAATAGCATAAAAATTGAAATGATCAAACAACATCATCGAATGAGAGCGGACTTCTGGTAACCGACAACTCTGCCTTCTTCTTATCCACTAGAGCATCCAGGTCTGAACATTTTTCCTTCAGTTTCAGTAAATTATCCTCCATTTCTTGGAGCTGGAGCAAACCGGACAGTTCTTTCCCCTTCTTTTCTTTTACTTCCTCCAGCTTCTTCTCCAACCAATCCACCTTAAATCCTGCATCTTTCACGTATGTCAGTGCAATGTCTGCCTCCAAAAGATCTTCTTTGGAGAGCTCCTGAAGAGATTGGCACAGCGTCTCGATTACGTTAACCAGGAAATTCATGAATGTTTTCCTCAGATGTTGGTTCTTTACTTGGAAATCTATTGCAATGTCTGGGTGTTTTTCAAAAATACATCTCACGGATTCCACCTGAGAGTGAAAAACAAAGGAAGTATAAAGCATTCGGAGAGCAATCTTTGGAGATCTGGGAACAAAAAAAGATATGATCTCGCTCTTGTGAAGTAACAAGAAGTTTCCACCATTCTTACCTGTGAAGGATGAACTTGAAACCCATTGACATCAATGCTTTCCTTCACTTGTTGAGTCTGGCTGAGCAAATCAATAGACTTTGCACCATCATCTACCTTCATCTTGCTTACAGGTTCAGATGCCTCTTCACTTTCCGCCGATTCATCTACAGTGCCAACAACTTCAAGAACTTGAACATCTGCAACAATCACGAGTTCTCCATTTACGAGAAACCTATCCATCTCGTCATGGAGTTTGGTGAGGTCAAGCATAGCTGGAAAACCCCAGCCCAAATGCTTCTCATCAAACCAGCGATGCGTTTCTGATCGAACAAAGTACTACTTAACATTAGTGTTCATTACTTGGCAAAAATATTTACTGAACTAAATCTCTCACATCACTGAAATACCATTATAGAATTCAACACAATTTTTTTTTTACAAAACATCATAAATATTAACTAGGTTCATAACAAAACCTCTTTCAGATTTAAAAAAATGTATGTAAGGATGCATCTATCTAAAATGGTTACACCACTTAATCTGACAAGGGTCATTGAGATTTTTTTTAAATCAACCAGTTAGCTAGCAGACTCAAGTTAAGAATCACCTTTTATTACTGAGTGCTCTTCCGAAACCTGTTTTACCACGGTTAGACGAATTTTGACGTATCTGCTCCATCCAGAAGGCAATGATTCAGAATCAACAACATCCAGAAACAGAGACAAGTAATTAACGTTTCTTCCCTTGGGATAAGCACAAAGACGCCTGAAAAAAGCAAAAGAAAACAAGTCACCAATAACCATGGATGATAGATCCTATATCTAAACAAAAGGCTTGAAAATAGCTTACCATTTGCAGTCACCAATAAGGAATGGAACAGAGTAACACTTCTCACATTGCAAAGAGTAGAAGTCCTTTATCACCCAAGCGAACCTCTTATAACCTTGCTTTGCCATCGATCAATATACAAAAAGCTTACTCCAAATCAAATTACAAGACCTGAAGAAAAGAAGTCTCTTTGACTGATTATAACACACACACATATCCAAAGTGATATGCCAATCAAACTCTGTATCGAGCAACATCAGAATTAAATTAGAATCTACTACGTATTAGGATATCTAGTTATATATAGAAATATCCTATATCTATATTTATACATATATTCTCTTGTATCTTATGAGTATTGCACAAGTAACAAGACTTAGGGTTTAGTAATTATTTTATAAGTATATGAGAGAGAGAGAGAGAGAGAGAGAGAGAGAGAGAGAGAGAGAGAGAGAGAGAGAGAGAGAGAGAGAGAGAGAGAGAGAGGCACAAACACTGTACTCCAACAATGCAGCACTAGTCTAAATGTAATCAGGAAGTACAGAAGTTGAATTCACTACAAGAAAAACGTATATTGATAGCGGGGAAAAACTGCTATCGTAGGTAATACATAGCGAAATTACAACTGCTATGATCTCGGCAGCTATGGTAGATGCCCCACCTACGATAGCATTAATTTTGTCTGCTATAGTATCTTCATATACAATAGCACTTTATTAGTGTTATTATTTACTTTTTCATAGCAATAATTTAATGCCATTATTTAGTTGTTCATAACAATTTATGAATTTTTCCAATTTTTTCTTACAATTTGATTTATATAATTCTTATATTTGAATCCTGTTTTTAGAATTTATTTAATTGGATAGAAAAACTTTAATATTTCATAAATTTTGAACAATGTTTACATAACATCATACCAATCATTATACTAATTAACATCGAAAGTATACCTAAGTCTAACCAAAATAAAACTAACATCATAAGGATAAACTAACTTCTTGAGATATAACCCATCCAAGCTTGCTCATCTTCTTGCATTGGCTGCATATAATTTGACATAAAAAGTGAGAAATATTGTCAGATAAGAAAATTAGGTAGAAGATGTTATGTCAACTTGGTTTAGATAATTCACATACTAGTACATAAGAGTGATTGTTGTGGTGACCTAAGACGATATTTTTTGTCTGACTACCCTAGATTTAATTTCATGCCCCAATGTCGCATAAGCCAAAGATCAGTCAAGTCAAAAAGAACTACAAGTACTAATTTAGAAGTAACAAACTTACCCATGTATATTAAGATGGGACAGGTGACGTCTTCTTATTCATGTTGCTTTAGTAGCCTTAAGAGTAAACGACTTTCTTGGCTTCACTTTAACTCCTGCAAATACACAAATCGATTATCAACACTCAGCTCCATGGAAAAATATTTAGTCAGTCAAGGGTCATGATGTTGAAGAAAAATAGGAAAAGTAGAGACACTCATCGAATTCAATTACAAAGTCAAAAGAAAGAAAACAAACTTACCTTTGTCTATTTTGAAACAGCCCAATGAGCAGTTGCAGGCCAGCCATATAACCAATTAAAAAAAACAAACTGAGATCTATTAACTTATATCTAATTATCACAATATGCATAAACTCTTTACACGATATAAAAACAAAGAAAACTTTCAACAATATGATTGCAAAAATCAAACATACACGTAATTTGCAACATCTTCATTGAATTTCCTCCCATTCAGTCAAATCCCTTTTATGAAGGTCTGGAAAAAAAATGAACAACAAGGAAAACAAAACACATAAGCCACAATCCAACAGAAGAATGCAAAGTAAAAGAGAATCGTTTAGACCAACATGCACATTATCAATCAACTGAAACATGTAAAACCTTGGTTATTGGTGGAAGTGAGTTATAGTATCTGCAATCCATAATACCAAATAACAGGCACGATTAGAAACAATTTGAAAGATATCGTGAAATCAAGACATACAAATTCCATCCATCTATAAACTTGTAATCACTTCCAGCGCCTTTCGAACAAGAACTTTGTGGCATCGTTCTACCATCTGCATGTAAATTTCAAAAATCAACACAAAATCCTTCGCCTTCTCCATCTTCAATCCTTTAAATCCCCAAATTAAATCTCCATCTCTTACCCTCCAACGTGATTCCTTAGTGAAAATTGAACCAAATCCAAGTCACTTACATTAACATTCTCGTTGACATAAAAACACTTGTTATGAGAATCACCAAATCAAATTTCTACATATTAAACAAGAATAGGATTGAAAATTCAAAATGAACTCACTTGCAGCTCCTTCAACGCTCCTGGAATTGCGCCAAACCAATCGTTTTGATTCCATCTCAATTGTACAAAGCCTTCTCTCGGTTATTCCTTCACCAAATTAGACCAATCTGAAACCTCAATCGACACCAAAACGGAACTTCTCCTCCATCAACACCAAAAGCGGCGGCTGAATTTAATAGCGGCAATGAATCAAATGAGAAGAAAGACGATGTTTGCAACAAAGACCGTGAATGTCTAGGCTGTAAAGTCGCCGACAAAGACCGTGAATGTCTAGGCTTAAAATAAGCCCAATCGCTCTGCCTCTCCTCGAGCTGCTCCGCCGCAGCCTCCCTCACAAGCATAGATGGCTCCCTCATCACACGTCCGCTACTCGCACAACTCAGAAACCTCGCCGATTCTATCAAACCTTGTCTCCTAACAGATCTCCGTTCCCCACCGTTAAACCAAAATCGAAACTTTATAGAACTGTCACGACACCGAATCAAAAGAAATAAGTACAATAGAAGAAATAAATCAATTGAGTAAGATACACATGCCTTCAATCGGAGTTCTATCCAGAAAATAGATTTGAAATTAGGGCCGACGGTAAGTTACACAGCTAGCGGCTATGAATTTAGGGCAGAAGTGTTAAGCTTGAGGGTTTAATTTGTGGCTACATGATGGAGTTAGTGTGTATAAGAGATTTTAGGGCAGAATTATTAAGCTTGAGGGTTTTCGAGCAAGTGTTGAAATGAAAAGAGATAGAACAAAAGAAAAAGGAGAAAATAAGAAAAGAGTTCGAAAAAGTGAAAAATTGGCTAAGTAATTGGCGGAGTAAGTGAAAAAAGTTTTCCGCTTACTAAAACTATATCTTAGCATTTATGCACTGCTATAATATCAAAACCAAATTACAACTTTATCTTCGATAGCAATTTCGAAAATCGTGCTATAAAACAGTGCTATCAATGTGAGCTTTTTTTGTAGTGATTACTCTGTGATTTCATTGACACTAGTATGATAGAAATATTGCAGGTGCAGAAAGAAGATAAACATTCAGTGTTGCAAAAAGCAACGAGGCAAAAAAGAAGAAGCTATGCTGACCTTACAAAGTCGGTGAGGGAGTTCTGTCTTTTGAGATAATTCTACCTGCAACGCATACATATATTACGAAAATATGCATGGTTCTCGAATGATGTGCGCGAATGAAAACAGTCTTTGGTCCCTCGTGACTTGATACTCTGCCATAAGTATATTGTTCGACAGATGAGTATTAAAGGAGTCTAGGTAAGCGCAGTATTTGAAGAAGATAAACCAATAGAGATGCTTCTAAAACAGAGAAAAAAACGGCTATACTTATCGTGACTTGATAATAAGCCAAAACTACCAATTAAATGTTGGAAAATGCCAATTTATGTTAAAGGAGTCTACGTCAAAGCAATGACTTCAGTTCAAGTCACTGTTTCAGACTTAGAGAGGTTACTTTTTCATCAAGACTCATATCCATGTGAGGAACTCCCCCAAAAGATCTAACAAATTTGGTAGCTGAAACTTAGATAAACTTAGATAACAAATTTGGTAGCAAAATACAGTTTTCAGAAAAAAGTGATAAAATATACATACGAATATCAAATATACATCAGAGCACCAAGAAGACTCTTATTATTAAACCAATCAAAGCACCAAGGATGCCCAAGAACTAAAGTGATCAGACAATATCATGGAAAGACATAGGAGCTCTAGTGGCCAACAACTCTGTTTTCTCCGTCTCAAACTTGTGCTTCAAGTCATGAAGCTGTGCCTCTATTTCTTGCACTCTGGCCTCACAAGACTGTTCTCTCTCTTTTT
Source organism: Arabidopsis lyrata subsp. lyrata (assembly GCF_000004255.2). Lineage (NCBI taxonomy): Eukaryota > Viridiplantae > Streptophyta > Magnoliopsida > Brassicales > Brassicaceae > Arabidopsis > Arabidopsis lyrata. Next base: position 18,879,408 of record NW_003302551.1, read on the forward strand.
TTTTCCTTTAGTTGGTTCAGTTTCTTCTCCAACCAATCCACCTTAAATCCCACATCTTCCAAGTATGTCACTGCAATGTCTGCTTCCACCAGATCTTCATTGGAAAGCCACTCAAGTGGCTGGTACAGCGTCTCGATTAAGCTGTGCAGGAAATTCATGAATGTTGTCCTCAGATGTTGGTTCTTTGCACGGAATTCTACTGCAATGTCAGGGTGTACTTCGAATATACGCGTCACCGATGGTACCTTCAAGTGAAAGGATGTCATATCATACAAGTTTTTGGAAACCTAAATACATACTAATTTTGTCTTGGAGAATCTTGATTACCTGTGAAGGAAGAACATGAAATCCATTGACATCTAACTTTCTCTGGGGAATGGATTCTTCAAATATATCTGATGCACCAATAACATCAGCAACAACCATGAGATCTCCGTTCACCAAAAATCCACCATCTTCCACTAGGAGTTCATAAGGGATTGTATATCCCAGGGTAGGATACTGCTCATCGAAGCAGTGCTCTGAATCTGTAAAATCACTTTCTACTCATGAGTAGGTACTAAAATATAATCTTAACTAAGCTCCTGAGTCTAAAACATCCTTTTCTGCAGCTTGGCAAGAAACTTAAGAGTTAAAACATGCTAGAGGAGCAGTAACTCCAGTCCCAATTAGAACAAAAATGAACAAACTAGAAGAACTTGCAATCATTCATGAACAAAAATGAATCAACAAGTGAACACTGTAAATAGAATCACCTTTCAAGATTGATAGCTTTTCAAATTGTTGATTTACTATAGTTAGACGAACTTTTACAACTTCAGAAGGGAATGATTGAGAATCAGCAACGCACAGATGCACATACAGAGACACAAGGTCACATTCAGCAAGAAGACGCCTGCCGAAAAAAACACCAAGCAAGTAAAAATGTATCACCTGACTTTAAAAGGAGGAAGAACATTTGTAAGAAGAGTTTCATTTTTACCATTTGACACCACGGATCACAAATGGATCAGAATAACATTTCTCAGAATTCAAAAAGGAAAAATTTTCTAACATCCACACGAAATCCTTTCCAACTTGCTTCTCCACTGATGTGATGAAAGATTCCTAGCAATCAAATATGCTTTAGTAATACAGAACAAATAGTGGCATCTCTCCCTCAAAGTAAAACAAAGTTTCTAAATTGTCTTACCTGTTTAGTCCCATTAATTATATTGTTGCTTTCCTTTACTGATAAAGTTTTCTTGAGCAAATCATCAGACTCATTGCCATCATTCCCTTTTTTCTTGATCAGAAGATCAGATGATTCTTCCGAAATCTCTGATTCATTTAATGTCCCAGCAGATTCAGAAACATCTACCTCTGCAATAATTTTGACTTCTCCGTTCACCAGAAATCCATGATCTTCCTCTTGAAGTTTGTAAATGGGAAGCATAGTTGGAAAACCAAAAGTGCTACACTTGTCATCAAAACAGTGCTCTGTTTCTGCAACATTTCATCTAAAAATTTAAATAATCTCAAAAAGAACACTGCATGAGCATAAAAGACTGAACTAAAATCCCAAAACTTACACAACACACATTTGACAAACTTAGAAACTAGAACCCAAACAAGCGTTACACAACATAGAACCATAATCTCACTGTACAACGAGTAAGAGATTAGATATCAACTTCCATTTCTTTAGAGACAAAGACAAAGGAGAATTAAAAAAAAAAATGAATCAAGCAGAGTTTGGTGAAGAAACTACCTTTAACTATGGAAAGATTTGGAAAAAGTCGATTCACTAACGTTAACCGAAGTTTTGCGTATCTTCCCCATCCACAAGGCAATGATTCAAAATCAACAAGCTCTAGAAACAGAGAAAAGTAATCACAGAAGTCTCCCTTGGGATAAGCAATAAGACGCCTACAACAAAACAAAAAGACAGAATAATGAGTACCATAGACGATATAACTGTGGAAGTCGAAACTAACACAATCAAGATTTGTCTAGGGTTTTATTTTAGGGATACGATAATCGTGAATTCTCAAAGAACAACAGAAACGATTGTTACCAAAGATGGTTTTCTTGATATTATTAAGAAAAAGATGACTTTGATCGTACAAGAGTTTGATCGTAAAAGGAAAAAGATGTTTGTACTGTGAGAGCTTTGCGTAGTGTAAATTCTAGAGCGATATTGCCTCCCTTTTGCTTGAGTCTTGAGTCTCTTTATATAGGGGTGATAAACCGCCTCTCCAGCGATATTCTCGGAAGATTTCCATTTATCTTGAAGTCGGCTCAGAATATCGCGGATTAGGATAGTTTCCTTATTTTTCGGGGGTTTCCTGATTTGAGTTGATCTTTCGAGATTCTCCCCTATCATTTCCGGGTCTATCGGAAATGATCCTTCGGAAATGACACCTTACTTGGAAATGATACCTTACTTGGAAATGATACTTTGAAGGTGAATATTTACCAAGTCTTTGCCTCGGGTGATGATGAAGACTTCGCCTCGGAGAACTTGTGCAACCGGCTCGGGCACACAGGAAGGAATGGCTCGGGCACTCTAGGATGGCTTGTTTGAGTACCCCGAGGCGACGGGCTCGGGCGCTCCGAGGCGATTGGGCTCGGGCGTTCCGAGGCGATTGGGCTCGGGCGTTCCGAGACGACTGGGCTCAAGTACTTCCGAGACGACTAGGCTCGGGTACCTCCGAGAAGACTGGGCTCGGGTACCCCCGAAGCAACTGGCTCGGGTTCCCCCGAGGCAATTGGACTCGGGTGCTTGAGACGTCTTGTTCAGGTATCCCCGAGGCGATGTGCTCGGGTCTCCTTAATCGATTAGGTGGGTAACCCGAGGTGGATGATGCGATATCCCGAGGTAATCTCTGTAAAACTTCCGAGGTGTTCTAAGTCTGGCTCGGCGCCAAAGGATGGAATCCGACCCCAACAATAACCTTAATCTAATTTGGTGAAAATATATGATAGAAAGGTTCTAGTTTTACCATTTGCAGTCCCCGATCAAGACTGGAACAGAATATAACCTCTCAGATTGCGGAGAGAAGTTCTTTATTATCCAATAAAACTTCTTATGAGCTTGCTTCTCCATTGACGCTATAAAGATTGCTCAAAATCAAGATACGAAGTGCCTGAAGAGAAGAAATAAACAAGTAAACGGTAAGAGACACTGGCTTGACCGCGACTCTTCAAGTGTCTTTCTCTGTTTTCATAAACAAGGAGGTTACTTTATCATCAAGAATCATAAGCATCTGACTCTTCAAGTGCCACTCTTTGTTCAATACTCTTCACAAAATATAAAAACTTTAAACACATAGGAATTTTCAATTTGAAACGTAGTCTTTAAACTCCAAGTACCTAAGAACTTGAAGATCTCTGTTTCATGCACAAAGCGATTTAGTTTCTTTCCTTATTTTGTGACAAATGAAAGGGATTTAGTTTGTCGCCAAGAAACACAACGAGACAACAAATTTGTTAGCTAAAAATTTGATAGACCATCTCGCAGCAAAATACTGACATAAGTTCAATTACCCTACAAGAGTTCCTCTTAATTTGAAACCCAAGGACAAAAAAAAAGATATCAGAACACCAAATGCCTAAAGAGAACTCAAGTCAGTTAACAAAATCATCGAAAGACATGGCAGCTCTGGTGGCCGACAACTCTGCCTTCTCCTTCTCTGCAAGAGCATCCAGGTCTGACCACTTTTGCTTCAATATCACTAGATTTTCCTCTATCTCATGGAGCCGGGCCAAACCAGACATCTCTTCCTCCTTCTTTTCCTTTAGTTGGTCCAGCTTCTTCTCCAACCAATCCACCTTAAACCCTGCATCTCTCAAGTATGTCAACGCAATGTCTGCTTCCACAAGATCTTCATTGGAGAGCTCCTCAAGTGATTGGCACATCGTCTCGATTAAGCTGAGCAGAAAATTCATACATGCGTTCCTCAGATGTTGGTTCTTTCCACGAAACTCCACAGCAATGTCTGGGTGTCTTTCGAATATACGTCTCACAGATTCCACCTGCGATTGAAAACATATATGAGAGAGAGAGAGAGAGAGCATGCTTTGGGGGTTTGAAAACAGAGAGAACATACTCTATACCATATATTACAGATAACAATTGAAGATGAATCGCGTTCTTACCTTGGAAGAAACAACCTCAAATCCATTGATATCCACTGTTTCCTGTACTTGTTGAATCTCCATAAGCACATTATCACAAGTCCCCATAACAGATGCCACGGTGTTAAGCCCCGTACCACCATTTTTAAATGTCTGAGAGGCATCCTCCAACAAGAGATGAAGCCTCGTCACTTTCACTTGTTCTATAGTACTTCCGTTTCTATCACTATCATTCAAAACAAGAGATGAAGCCTCATCATCATCATCATCTTTTTTAGGTGCATCATCATTTTCACCATTGGAAACCTCAGTCTCAGCCAACACACTATTACAACTTATACCATGATTTTCTTCCGTATGAGAAGCATCCTCTAAGGCATTCATCAATTGGCTCAAAAGACTTATGTCACAAACTCCATCATCATTATCATCTGTATCCTCCTGGGATGCATCTTCATCATCGGAACTCTCTTCAGACCCGTCATCATCATCCGTACTCTCTTCAGAGGCGTCGTCATCATCATCATCATCATCATCACCATCATTCTCATCATCAATATCATCTAACTTCTCTTGAGATGCAGCATTATCAGTTGTTTGGGACACTTGATGACAAGGAGAGTCCCCCTGAGATTTATCAGCTTGATTTATTTCGTTGCTACTCAGAGATGCAATAATCTTCACAGGTTCCAATGGCACAACAATAGGTGGTAAAACATGTACTTCAGCGACGATAGTGAGTCTGTCATTCACCAAAAATCCTTCCCCTTTATTACAAAGTTTTTCAAGGAGCAAGAAATCTTCAAAACCCCAATTGCTAGTCTTTGCATCGAAAAAGCATGGCTCTCCTGTCATTCCCAAGAAACAGATATACCATTTAGGTTTCATGCAATGATCTAACTAATAAGATACTACATAGAGAAAAAGACAGGACATAAAACTGAGATCATAGAGCTTAAAATAAAGATAAAGAAGGAATCAGCACGCATAGCATAATCACTATCCCAAGCGATGATCATATATATGAAAACAATTAACCTAATACTCTGTTCGCAATAGGCCAAACATTGACAAGAGTAATGCTAAATTTCACTTCTCTTCTCCATCCTGGTGGCGAAGATTCAGGCGCAAGATCAAGATACACGGAAAAGTAACGATCATTCCTCCTAACTCCTCTGGGACAAGCAAGAAGACGCCTGTACCAAAAGCAAAGTCGAGTCAAATTCCACAAGAGAAAAAAGAAAGGATTTTTGTAATCGTTTCTGGCTTTACCAATTGCAGCCGGCGACCGCGAAGACGGGAGAGTAGCACTCGTCTTGCAAAGATGAGAAGTTTTCCAAAACCCAAGTAAATTTCTCTTGCATCTTCAAATCTAATGACATGATCACAAGTTATCGCCAGTAAACCCTAATTCGGAAGTTCGTAAACAAATAATGCTTTGAAATCCAGTGTGTGTGGTAGGGTTTGTGGTGGTTTATAAGGAAGGTAAAGTTAAAAGCTTCCATATTTCACAGACCCGAGATAAACCAAACCATATTTTAATCCAATCCAAACCGAAATTAAGTCGGTTTTAGTTTGATCCAAATCAATATATATACTTAACCACAAGAGGACCTCTTATTTGAAACCAATGGAGAAAATAAGATATCAAAACACCGAATGCCAAACAACTCTAGTCAGCAAACAAGATCATCTAAAGACAGAGAGATTCTAGTAGCTGACAACAACTCTGCCTTCCTCCTTCTCCGCAAGAGCATCCCGGTCTGACCACTTTTGCTTTGTAGATTTTTCTCTAGTTCGTGAAGTGGGCTTTGAAGAGTTCTTCTTACCCCTTTTCAAACTTCATGGAGGATTTCTGGTGGATAACTTTGCCCCTCTGTCATTGGATTGTCAAAAACAAAAATAAAAAAAACAGAAAAGGGGAATCTTTTTGTCTCATCAAGCTATCTAAACATTAAGAGCACCAAATGAATTGCGGCCAATAAAAATCCAAACTTTGAATAAAAATTTCCTCTAACAAATACAGAGATTCTACTTCATAAAGAAAATAAACCTGCTAGGACAAAGGATGCTTTACAGTTTCTGATTGATGATTCTGGAACTGAACAGTTTTCTGATAGAGAAAAAGGGAGTGTGGCTGTCAAGTTTTTCTCTGAACTAGTTAAATCTTCTTCTCCTAGCCATGTATCAGAGTATCTGCTTAATTTTCAGCCAAGAGTTTCGACTGCGATGAATCAAGATTTAACTCGAAAGATTTCTGAGTTAGAAATTAGAGAAGCTGCTTTCTCAATAAACAGTGATAAAGCTCCAGGACCTGATGGATTGACTGGCTTTTTCTTTCAAAAATATTGGAGTGTGATCAAGGACCAAGTGTTATCTGAAGTTAGTAAGTTTTTTGACACAGGGATCATTCCCGAGGAATGGAATCATACTCATTTGTGTTTAATTCCTAAGGTCTATCCTCCTCAAAGAATGACTGATTTAAGACCCGTAAGTCTTTGCTCTGTTCTTTATAAGATTGTGTCAATTAGATCTTGGTGAATAGGCTGAAGAAGCATCTGTCTCATATTGTGTCTCCTACTCAAGCTGCCTTTGTTTCAGAGAGATTGATATCTGATAATGTCTTGATAGCTCATGAAGCTATTCATAGTTTGAAATCTCATCCTGTTTTTTCTACATCCTCGATGGTAGTAAAGACTGACATGTCTAAGGCTTATGACAGAGTTGAATGGTCATTTCTCAAAGAAATTCTACATTCACTGGGTTTCAATAATCTTTGGATTTCTTGGATAATGGGATGTGTGACATCTGTTACATATTCAGTACTGATCAATGGCCAACCTTTTGGTTTTATTACACCTGAAAGAGGCATTCGTCAAGGGGATCCTCTTTCTCCTTTTCTGTTTGTACTTTGCACTGAAGCTTTGATTCATCTTTTTGATCAATCTACACGTGAAGGTACAATATCTGGCATTCAATTTCATCCTTCAGGTCCAGTCATCAACAACTTATTGTTTGCGGACGATAGTCTCTTTCTATGTAAAGCCAATAAAGATCAATGTTTGGAGATGTTAAATTGTCTAGCGAAATATATATGAGAGAATCTCTGGCCAAAAGATCAACAAAAGGAAATCAGCCATTACTTTTGGATCTAAAATTGATGATACTACAAGGAAGTGGATTAAAGATAAAACAGAGATTGAGATGGAAGGTGGGACAGGGAATTATCTAGGCTTACCGGAGTGTTTTAGTGGCTCTAAGAAAAAATTGTTGGACTACATTAAAGTCAGATTGAAGAACAGACTAACAGGATGGTTTGCAAAAAATTTATCACAAGGTGGTAAGGAAGTCCTTATTAAATCTGTGGCCATGGCTCTCCCTGTTTATGCAATGACCTGTTTCAAACTGCCAAAGACTACTATTCAGAATCTGACAAGCGCTATTATGGATTTTTGGTGGAGTAACTCAGAAGATCACAAAAAGATTCACTGGGTCGGGATTGAAAAGATGACATTTAAAGAATCAAAAACTCAAAGTTTGTATAAAGAATCCTTCCTTTATTAATGTTTAGAAAATCTTCTCAAAACTAAACACAAGCTTTCTCTTCGCTCTCTTATGATCATACATCCTTCTTATGATCTCTAATTATATAGTTATGAATTTCCTATTCTAATTTCCTTTTTAGATTAGGATTACAACTTTTTCCTTTTCCTAATTAGATTCCTATTTCCTTTAAGGATATCTTCTAGAATCTTCATGAAGCTTACCCAACATTCACCCCTTTAAGCTTCAAGTTGTTCTTCATGAGATCTTGAACTCCGATCATTTCTCTCATCTTCTTAAACTTGATTTTCGCCAAGGCTTTGGTAAGAATGTCTGCACGCTGTTCTTCTCCGGGTACATGCTCCACTTCAATCAATTTGTTCTCTACACATTCACGGATGAAGTGAAAACGTTTGTGGATGTGTTTGCTCCTTTTGTGGAAAACAGGGTTCTTGGTGAGCTCGATAGCCGATTTGTTGTCAATGCGGATCATCGTCTTCTCATACTTCTTCCCTGTGATTTCACTTAGCAAGTCTTGTATCCATATAGCTTGCTTAGCTGCTTCCGTAGCTGCCATGAACTCTGATTCACATGAAGACAAAGTCACTGTTTCTTGTTTTTGCGAGCACCAAGTTATGGGAGCTTCTCCGATATAAAACACATGTCCCGTGGTGCTTCTACCGTCGTCAGGGTCTGTGTTGTGGCTACTATCACTATAGCCTACAATGTCTGGTGCTCCTTTCTTGTATGTGATTCCATAGCTTACCGTTCCTTGTAGATACCTTAGGATTTGTTTCAAAGCATTGCCGTGTGATTCTCTTGGATCATGCATGTATTTGCTCAGAATCCCCACTGAGAATGCAAGATCCGGTCGAGAGTGTAAGAGATATCTCAAGCATCCAATCCTTCTTCGATACATGGTAGCGTCGATCTCTGGTTCATCCAATCCTTTTGACAATTGCAAACCGAACTCCATTGGTATGTGTGTCGGGTTGCAAGCATCCAAACCAGCTTCCTTAAGAATTCGACGAGCATAGGCTTCTTGCTTGATTTCAATTCCGTTGATTCCTTGACTCACTTCAATACCAAGGTAGTAAGTAAGTTTCCCAAGGTCAGACATCTCGAACTTTGAAGACATTCCAGCTTTAAACTCCTTGATGAGTTCCAATGTACTTCCTGTTACAAAAAGATCATCAACGTATACGGCTACAATCAAAATCTTAGCTCCTTCTTCCTTGCGGTACACGGAACTTTCCTTTTGACACTTCTTAAACTTCAAAGTCTTTAGAATTTGGTCAAGTTTTGTGTTCCATGCGCGAGGAGCTTGACGTAGACCATAAAGAGCTTTCTTGAGTTTGAAAACCTTATGTTCTTCTCCCTTCTTTTCAAATCCATCAGGTTGTGAAACGTAAACGTCCTCCGTTAGTTCACCATGTAGAAAGGCGGTCTTTACATCGAGATGATGAATCTCCCAACCATGTGAAGCTGCCAATCCAATCAACATTCTGATTGATTCTAACCTTGCAACTGGTGCAAATACTTCGTCAAAATCAATCCCTTCTCTTTGTGCATATCCTTTAGCAACAAGTCTAGCCTTGAACTTGTTAATTGTTCCATCAGCGTTCCTTTTGATCTTGAAAACCCACTTAAGACCAATCACTTTTACACCTTGTGGTTTCTCACCTAGATCCCACGTTTTGTTTTTGTTAATCGAGTCGATTTCCTCTTGACATGCCTTTGTCCATTCGACTGATTCTTTTGCTTCTTGGTAATTTAGTGGCTCGTCATTGAGTGACAAGAGAAGTATTTCACATTCTAGATCAGCTAGAAGTACATAATCAGCGAGATAACCTGGAAGATTACGTTGTCGACCTGATCTTCTCAGTGGTGCTATCTCTGTTTCACCATTGTCGTGATTCTGCACTTCTTCTTCCTCTGTTTCTTCTTGATCAACTTCAGGTTGCAAGCTATTGTCCGTGAATGGACCTTGTCCGTTGTCTACAGCTGCTCCCCATGTTAATCGAAACATTCCTGGTTGATCTTCTTCGTTTCCTGCTCCCTTCCAATTCCAAGACTCCTTCTCATTGAAAACCACATCACGACTAACAACCACTCTTCTCGTTGTTGGGTTGTAAAGTCGGTATGCCTTCGTTCCTGGTTCTATTCCAAGATGAACAAGCGTTTGTGAGCGATCATCAAGCTTTTTCAAGTGCTCTGTTTCCACCTTTGCATGAGCAATGCATCCAAAAATCCTAAGATGCTCGATACTTGGCTTTCTTTCTCTTAGGCATTCATACGGTGTTTGATTCTTTAGAGCTCGCGTCGGAACTCTATTGATCAAATATGTTGAATGTCTTACAGCCTCTCCCCATAAATAATTTGGAACATTCATTGCCTTAAGAATGCTCCGCGTCATCTCCATTAACGTACGATTTCTTCTCTCAACTACTCCATTTTGTTGAGGAGTATAGGGAGCTGTAAGATGCCTTCTGATTCCACTTGTGTTACAGTAATCTTGAAAATCTCTTGATGTAAACTCACCGCCTCTGTCTGTGCGCAAAGTTACAATTTTCTTGTCACATTCCTTCTCGACAAGAGCTTTAAACGCTTGAAACTTCTCAAAGGCTTGGCTCTTCTCTTTGAGCAAAATTGTCCACATATATCTAGTGTAATCATCCACTATTACAAAGATATATTGGTTCCTAGCAAGTGTAGCTGGAGATATAGGTCCACACAAATCTGCGTGTAGTAATTCCAATGCTCGTGTAGACCTATATTGTGTTGAATTTGGAAACGAATGTCTCGTCTGTTTTCCTACCAAACATGATTCACACAACAATTTCTTACTTGTGATTTTAGGCATGCCTTGTACCATCTCTTGTGTAGACATCGAGTTCAGCGTTTTAAAACTGATATGGCCAAGTCTCGCATGCCACTTCCATGGTTCTTCATCAATTCTTGAGTGTAAACATGTTGGTTTGCCTATTTTTAGGCTGATCTTGTACAATCTATTTGGAGAACGTGTTACCTTTGCCAATAAACATCCATTAGGATCACGTAAGGTGAGATAATCATCCTTCATTCTCACATCACAACCGTATTCTGTAGCTTGTCCTAAGCTAAGAATGTTACTTTTCAACATTGGGATGTAGTAGATGTCTGTTAGTAGTCTCTGTTCACCGTTCTTTCCTTCAAAGAGAATTGATCCCTTTCCTCCAATACTGACACAAGATCCATCACCAAACTTCACCATTCCTTTGATGTTCTCATTTAACTCAGAAAAGTATCCTTTCTCTCCTGTCATATGGTTGCTTGCACCATTATCCAAATACCAAATTCCATCTTCTCTTTTGTTTGACTCGAACTTTTCCGGGATTACCTTCTCTTCATTCAAGTAAACTATTTCGTGCATATACAAGGCTGTATCTGCTTCTTCTGTCTCGTTTTTGTTGAGCTCTTGGTCCTTTGGAATCTTAACCGGGCAAGCAGATGCGAAGTGACCTGGTTTCTCACACCGGAAACAAATAATTTTAGATCTGTCCTTTTGTTCTCTGTCTTGTGAGCTCCCTCTTCCACGTCCTCTGCCTCTGTTACCCCGACCACGTCCTCTGCCTCTGTCACGTCCTCTTCCTCTACTGTTGTCTCCTTCCGTATTTGAGAACAAGAGGTTTTGCTGAGTTTCTTGTGCAGCAGCTTGCCCGTTTACACGAGACTCAAAAGCTTTAAATCTCCCAGTTATGTCTTCGAAACTAGTTTTATTTAGGTCCAAGACTTGTTCAAGAGAAGCAATGAGATGTATAAACTTGTTTGCGGGTAGGCTGTTTAGAAACTTTTTCACCAACTTTGGTGCATCAATAGGTTGACCTAGCGAGGCTGCTGTCGATGCTATCTCTGATAACTTCCCTGAGTAGCTATCGATGGTCTCTGAATCTTTCATCTGCAGACGATCAAATTCAGACATTAGGGTTTGGAGACGAGCTTCCTTGACGCGTTCTACACCTTGATTTTTTGATTTTATTGCTTCCCATATCACTTTTGGTGAGTCCTGCTCGCCGATTTGCAGGGTAAGGCTCTCTGGTATGGATTGGTACAACAAGGCTGTTGCAACGTCATTCTTCTCTTCATTATCTGTTCCTGGATTAATTGCAACCCAAGCTTTGTGAACTCTCAATGTCGCCTTCATCCTCAATGTCCAGACAGCGTAATTTGTTGTATTCAACATCGGACATTTAACGCCGGAGGATGAAGTCAGCGTATTGATCTCAGATTTTACTTCAGCCATGATTCGTATGAGTTCCTTTTCTCTCCAGGATTTGCTCTGATACCAAATAAAGAATCAAAAACTCAAAGTTTGTATAAAGAATCCTTCCTTTATTAATGTTTAGAAAATCTTCTCAAAACTAAACACAAGCTTTCTCTTCGCTCTCTTATGATCATACATCCTTCTTATGATCTCTAATTATATAGTTATGAATTTCCTATTCTAATTTCCTTTTTAGATTAGGATTACAACTTTTTCCTTTTCCTAATTAGATTCCTATTTCCTTTAAGGATATCTTCTAGAATCTTCATGAAGCTTACCCAACAACATTGCCTAAAAAACTTTGGTGGTTTTGATTTTAAAGATCTGGAAAATTTCAATCAAGCTCTTTTAGCGAAGCAAGCCTGGCGATTATTATATGAGCCCAATTGTCTTTTTTCAAGATTCTTCCAAAGCAGGTATTTTGTGAATTCTCCATTTATAAATGCACCTGTTGGAAGTCGTCCCTCGTATGCTTGGAGAAGTATTTTGTTTGGTAGGAATCTTTTAACTCAAGGACTTAAAAGAATAATTGGTAATGGAAAAGAGACTTTGGTTTGGATTGATAAGTGGATCTATGATGGTAGAGATAGGAGACCCGTAGGAATTCAATCCCTCCAAAATATCAGACTTAAAAGTGGATGCTCTCATCAATACGCAAACTGGTTGGTGGAATGATAGCTTATTACGATCTTTGTTCCATCATTCAGATGTTACAATCATTAAAGCATCACGACCTTTAGTTGATAGGCCAGATTCTTTTTGTTGGGCTGAAACCAGGAATGGTATTTACTCTGTTCGATCAGGATATGAGTTAGCTTATAGACTTCGTTATGCAGCTCAGATTACAGAAGCTACTACGTGTCCTTCAAGAAACTCAATTTTGGCGGCATGTTGGAAGGTTCCCACTGTTCCTAAAATCCAGGTCTTTCTTTGGAAATTACTAAGAGGTGCTCTAGCTGTAACAGAAAGGCTAAAAACAAGGGGAATTAAGAATTATGATGGTTGTTTGTTCTGTGATGCTGAGCTTGAAACAATTAATCATATCTTGTTTCTCTGTCCTTTTGCGAGACAAGTATGGGCTTTGTCTAATATTCCATCACCACATTCAGGCTTTGGTACTTCTGAATTTGAGAATCTACATTATCTCTTGAGCCTACGATCACAACAACATGGGTTCGAAGATATTAAGGTTGTTTTCCCTTGGGTTTTATGGCATTTGTGGAAAAATAGGAATTCTCTTCTTTTTGAAGGTTCATATTGTCCATCAAATTCCTTAGTTTTAAAAGCATTGGAGGATGCTCAAGAATGGATTTTGGCTCAAGAGGTCAAAGGAGAAAATGTGGTTACGCTTCCAATCAGACATGACTTCTGGGAACCTCCTTTGCAGGGTGATTTTAAATGCAATATCGGTTACTCTTGGTCCAAACTACATCGTCTCGCAGGTGTATCATGGGTTCTTAGAGATTCTATGAGCAATGTAGTCCTCCATAGTCGTCGATCTTACTCTCAAGTAGTTTCCTTGTTTGAAGCTAAGATTAAGAGTTGGGAATGGGCCATTGAGAGTATGAAGAGTTTGCATGTACAGAAAGTGACTTTTGGTGCCACTACAATGGAGATAATCAAAGCCCTTCATAAACCAAATGACTGGCCAGCACTTATAAGTCACATTTTTCCACTGTTATCTATGACTGATGAGATGGAAAATTGGTTCATTATTTTTGAACCTAATAGGTGTAACAAGGGGGCATATAAAATAGCTACAAGTGTTACTTCTGATATAAGAGTGAATTCTTATGTGGCTCAAAGTTACCCTAGGTGGATGGAAGGTTTCTTCATTAAGGAAAAGAGAAATGCGGCTAGATTCTACTGATTCTACCTCTTCTCCAAGCTATGATAGAGATCCAGGATCCAGAGCTAAAAGGACGATGGAGATTGGAGAATTTTCTAAAAGAAAGTGTTAAAAGGAATCGTCAAGAGCAGATGAGGAATATCCGGCAACGTCGTCAAGAGCATGAGATCAAGTTTTATCCGACCAATCCTAATCATCCTTAATGTTTCAAACAAGGGTACAACTCAGAGGATACGTGAATCATATCTCTGAGATTTCACAGGTTTTTTGGTTTAGTTTCTTAGGTCTATGAAGAAATAAAGATCCACTTTTTAGTGTGACTGTATAGTTCAAGAATGTGAATCTTTTTGGAAGGAAGTTCTTGGGTAACTGAAGCTTATGCTTCTCTTAGCGGACAGTATTGGCAGACAAATGCTGATGTTTAGCTCGAGTGGAATACTTTTTGACGAGCCTTACAACTTAAGTTTGCGGGTGAATTCTGGATTTTCAAGATTCAGCTTCAACGAAGACAGGTTTCATGCAAGCAGTGAATCTCCTTTCGTCTCCTTGTTTTTCTTGTTCTTGTATCTTTCTACTTATCGTTGTCTTTCACTTATTTATTAGGTGTCTTATTTGGGTTTTAATCCCTGTAACTTTACTTGCCTCTCCTCAATGGGTCTCCATTTGTGGATGCTGTTTGTATGACTGGTGATGTTTTATATATAATACATAATCCTTTTTGGAAAAAGAAGAAAATAAACCTAAAACCATAGGATAACATAGAGCTTAGAATATCCTACTTCTGAGAAATCAAATGATAAGAAGGAATCAACACGCATATATAGGACAATCAGTAGTAATCACTACCCTAAGAATCTCTTTGCAATCGTCAGGAAACAAAGCAATGAGCTTTATCACCTTTGGGATAAGCAATAAGACGCCTGTACAAAAAACAAACAAAGTCCCATCTAAAACTTAAATTCCACAAAAAAAAAAAAAAAAAAAGGATGAAATTGTTTGAAATCGTTTCTCCATTTTACCAATCGCAGCCCGCGACAGTGAAGAAGCAAGAGTAGCAACACTTCTCTTTCAAAGATGAGATATTTTCCAAAAATCCCAATTGAAATTTCTTCACCATTTCCTTACCAGAGCACGAAAAGGTACGTGAAGCTCGTAAAGCAGTATATGAATCGCAACAATTTTGCTTCCAAATCCAGTATGGTAGTGTTTATGCTTTAACTTCCATCATCCTCTATGTCCTCATCATCTCTGTGACTCTGTAATGCTTGCTAGCTTGCTAAGGCACTAGGCATCGACCCGAGATTAAACCAAACCAAACCAAACCAAACTTTGATTTAATCTAATTTAAACCGAATTGAAGTCAGTTCGTTTTGGGTATCTTTTCTGAGCAGAACGAAATCGTAATTGAACCAAACTCGATTCTAAACCAAAAGCTTTTTTTGAATATTCAAAATACACAGTTGTCTATGTTAAAAGAAAGACACGTGTCCATGACACATGTGATGTGTCAATCCAAAATCCACTCTCAAACATCTGTTAACACTCTTCATCTTCCACCTACTCGATAGCATTACGTAACAAACAATCTATTATTATTATACATATATCAAAGTTTAGTGGCTAGAGCCTAACAAATAACCATACAATAAAGAAAACGTTAGGGAGAAAAAAATGGAGACGTACGTTGATGCGATTGGAGAGGACACGGCAGCCACAACAACGACGGAGACGGATACAAATAAGAACAAGAAGAAGTTGAAAGTGATGGTTGCGATTGATGAAAGCAAAAACAGCTTCGATGCTTTGGAATGGGCTGTGGATCATCTCAGAGTTGTTATTAGCGCTGAACCGGAAACTGGTCAAGAAGGCGGTTTACTTACGCTGGTTCATGTTCACCCAACGTACCTTCAATATATCTACCCTTCTGGTGGAACTGGTGAAGAAAAAAACGCTTCTCTCTCTTCAATTCTTTTCGTTTGTTTTCTATGCATATAATATTTATGAAATGATTCTATGAGTTTGAAAATTCTTAGCTTCGGCGGTGTATGCGACAGATTCTGTGCCCGAACCAATGAGGAAAGCACGGGAAGAGAGTACGACCAACTTATTCACACGGGCATTGGAGATATGCCGAGGCAAAATGGTGCGCTATATATGTGAAAAATATCCTAAAATGTTTAGTTCCTACAATTTTGGAAAGTTTTCAAAAATACCACAAGTTTAAGGTCTAGGAAGTTTACTTTCAGTTTAGGTTTATCACGGTAAAGGTTTCATAAGAGTTTAGGTTTATGAAGGATTGAAGGGTTCTTAAGAGTTTATATGGTTTCTAATTCATCTAGGATCATTTCCTAATCTTTACACAACTTATATATCGTGGTGTTTTAAAATTTTAACGAACTTGGTATTAAGTTCCTAAAATCAAACATAGTCTAGTGTTTTAGAATTGTCTTTTATCTCTTTTGAGTTTTTTTTTGGATTATGTTGTAGGTGAAGACAGAGACTATGATATTGGAAGGAGATCCTAAGGAGATGATATGCCAAGCGGTCGAGCAAACTCACGTTGATCTTCTTGTTGTTGGTAGCCGTGGACTCGGCATGATCAAAAGGTTGCAACTTTCATTTTTGTCCAATGTCTAACAAAAAAAAAATTGAGATTTCGGGTTGTGACTATTCATTAATTTGTGGTGTTTGGAATATGCAGGGCGTTTTTAGGGAGTGTAAGTGACTACTGTGCCCAACATGCAAAATGTCCAATTCTCATTGTGCGGCCGTCTCTAGGCAAGAGCAAGTGAGGAAGGAAACCATGTTATGATCGCTTCTATTTCATTCTGTTTGTACTCCGTAGAGGGAAAAAAATGTGCCGCCAATAAACGATAAGATATCCGAACTTAATACAGTGTAAAAAAGTTACCTACTCTGAAACAGGTATAGATTTTGTTTTATATAAAATTGAAACCGACCTTTTGTTTGTATAGATTCTAAACCGGTTTGATCGTCTTGTTAAGGAATCTATTTAAAGAAAACAGACGCTATACAGTTTCTAAATGCAAGTAACAGATGGAATGAGAAACAGACGTTGCGATAGTTGTTGGTGTTATGCTTGCAAGTTCACAATGGCTCGCGAGTTGTTGGTGTTATGCCTGCAAGTTCACTATGGCTTCTTTGTTAGTAAAGGTGTTAAAACATGGAACTCTGGTCCAGAAAAGTTTTATACCTGTTGGCTCATTAGGATCTCCACTGCTACGGTGAGATCATCGTCGGCAGCAGCAAGCGCAACTTCTACTTGTGTCTGAAACAAACCCGTACACATTAAGACATTCTTCTTTCACTATTTTCTTTTGTTATGGGTGGTATGAATCAAGAAACGTACCCTATCGAAGCCCATGGCAACGAGTTTCTGGATTTGTTCTTCTGGAGCAGTAACACGACCCTGTGCTCAATAAGAGAAAATCTTCTAGAAGCCCGTACTAGGGTCTGGGTCTGGGTCTTAGCCAAAATATCTAAGAGAAGAAAACTAACCTGGGTTTGAGGCAGGACTGCTGCATTAGCTATTGGCACTTGTCTGCACACGGTAAGCAATGAGGGCCAGGTTGAAAGAATGGTGTAATAAGCTGATAAATCATACATTGCAGAAATCAAATACCTTGAATCTGCCATGGTGTTGACAGTTGCATCAGAAAGGCGGTCTGGAGAGCTGCTATCTTCCAGCAGTCTAGCATGGAGGTTTGGGTCTGTTTCTCCAGCTGGAGCAGCTGGATCTCGGGCAGTGCTAAGAGTTCTACCTCTCCCCGGAAATCTACTGTCCTCAGAAGACTGCATGTGAAGTAATATGGTTAGATGTGAATGCACCCACCAAGGCAAAGAAATGAAACTGACGATTAGCATGGACGTACCTGATTGGATGCTTCCCTCTGTGGCAACCATGAAGACAAGGATCTCCAAGCATTTCCTGTAGAGAAACCACTGCACAAAGAAAAATATCGTTAGGATATTCTCTAGGCAAACAGTTCAGTTTTTCATATGTTCTTAGGAAATCACACCTGGACGTTGTGTTTTGTGCAGAATAAGTGGGAATGTAGCTGGAAGGATTCCCGCCAGTACACATAATGAACTTGGGTCGCCTTACGAAGCTAGACTGGAAGAGGATATAGAATCTGGATGAGTTACGAATAATTCAGAGAGAAACATGTTCATTGCAATACTCACAGCCTCATATCTAACTAACAGCAAGATTAGAAAGTTGTAGCAATTAAAGTTTGAAATAAATAGCTGAAATAAAGCTGCATGAGTTTTTAATTTTCGATGGCTTCTCAATTAACAAAGGATGGGAAACATAAAGAAGCTAGATCTTCTGAAGTACTTACCATCCAGGAGGCTGACTCAATGGTGGTAAAAAATGAAGAGCCAGGCATCAAGAAATTGAAGAGGCCATAAGAATCTGAAATCCAAAGCGACTTACAAATTAGCTGCCCATGAAAATGCAGGTTTAGAAAGCAGATGGTAATGAAAAAGGTCAAAAATCATACATGAAAATCCAGACAGGATGCCGCATAGGTGGCCAAGCAGTGAAACATTTGTCATGAGAAGCTGGAATACTATTAATAAGATCCACGGATAACTACACATGAATACAAATTTTTACATCATATGAGCAACAAGAAACGCAGGTGGACATTAAGATGCCAACAAGCAAGACAATGGAGCTTACAGTTTAGCGGGAACGTTGAAGAGACCAAACACACTGCACAGAGAAATAAAGTAGCAAATGAAGAAATATGAGATGCCTCATGAATACAAAGAATTGGCAAAACAGCCCACATTCAGAAGACATTAAACGTCGTCTCTTATTAATATATGTACAGGCATGTGTAGCATTAATGTTCGGAGAGAATGTTTCTGAATTCTAAAAACAAGCTCATATTCACTTGCACTTTGATCTTCCAAAAAGTTTACTAAATTATTTAAGTAGCCATTGAAAATTCTTACCTCCTAGAGGTAACTCCACTGAGACTTGTCTCTATGACAATCATAGAAAACAAGATTCCAGAAAATCCAATGGCGCATTCATTCATGAGATGATCATATTGGTAGAAGGGATTATATCCGGCCAAGGATGCTATAATAAGATGCAATATGGCATTGGTCGTTGCCAGCAAAATTGTCAGGTAGAGCAAACGGACAGATCCCATGATTCTCTCCAGCTCAGAGCCCATAGGAACCAATGCCATCATGTTGAACAGAACATGAAGCAGTGATCCATGGAAAATAATGGCAGTATAAAACCTATAAACTGCACAGATAACGGGAAAGGAGTGAACAAGAGAAAAGAAAGTCAGGACAGCTCAAGCATCTAAATTAAAATCACCTAAACCAGTTATCAATAACTTGAATAATTTTAATTCGTTTGAAAAATATCAATTAGCAAAGTTAACAATCCATTCAACATGAAATGCAAGCCTCAATAATATGAGAACATACCTTGGAACCGAGATATAATTGCCGAGGGTAAGAAGCATACTTCATAGAAAGTGTCATATCCAGTTAAGAGGCATATCAGGTAAATGACTCCACAAACTACCACCACCGATGACGTGAGGAACGGTATGGCATTCCACCATTGTCCAACTCTAGTTTGTACCCCAGCCTATGAGAAAAGAAAGAATACATAAACATTGTGCCAATTATCTACTTGGTTGGACATAGAAAACCTTAGGTCACAAGGGGGATTTACAATAGTATGATCCAGAGTCACAGTTGTATAACAGAATGGCGAGGTTCTATTAAAATACCCAGAAGTTGAAGAACTAATGAAACAACACAAAGAGAGGCTGCTATAACCTATATTACGAATTCATGAAGAGAACGATTGGCCATGAAACTGAAGTTATGCCGAATCGAACTGCTAATTAGTCAACTCTACCGAATTAACAGACAGCCGTACTGATTTCTGCTATCAGCCATAGCTCGTTCTCACTAGGAGTTTCTTGGTAATCAAATTAAGTGAAAACCTCAGCAATTTTTCTGATTAAGATCAAGGATAATAAGCAAGCAAAGCGGGAAATTGAGCAGATCTCACCTCGGTAACAATGTTCGGCCTCATACTCGAAGTCGCGAATTAGTCCTCTTCTCTGATGCTTGCGTGTATTTGAATTTCAATGACCATGGAAAAAGATTCAACTCTCGTTTCTCTCCCACCGTGAAAGACTCTTCTCGAGATCTTCTTAACTTCTTCGCCCGGTTTAGCACTTTGATCCTGGTAAAGTTTGGCGAACCGGTTCGGACCAGGTTTTTTTCTTTCTTTTTTTGCTGAGAACAAACATAATTTTTTTATTCATGTCTTCCTCGCAGATACAAATTCGTAACAAGTTATAAAGTTGGGTTTTACTCATTTGTTGTGGTTTTGGAATGCTACGGATTGAATAATTTATTTGATTCAATGATACAATTAGTCATTTTGGTAAATATGTTGAGATTTGATAACGTAAAGTATATATCAGAGATTCAGGGTTGAGATATGGGGTTCAGTGGTTGCAACAAGATACAGAACAGAGAACGATTGTAGACAGTGAGGTCACCAAAGAGAACATGGATTAAAAATATCCAAGAACAGAGAGCTGAGAGATAGGATGAGAGGGAAGCAACACACATAAGCGTTCCCCACCACAACCCTTCCTCCAGTGCAAGAGGATGATGGGCTTGAAATGCCGGAAACCTGAGATTGGTTAAGCCGCTCTTAGTCATTATAAAAAAACAGATGTATAAGAAAAAACAAAACAGGAAGACATGAAAGCGCGAGATGGCTTTAAGTCTCTTACAGAGATGGAATCACATTGTTTTTTGTGATCACAAGGATAAAAGAACCATCACTGGTTTACTAAAGAACAGTCAAAGGCTTCAGAGAAGAAACTTACAAGTAAATCAACAAAGATGGACAACTAGCTGTCTTCTTCCAAGCCTCCTAATCTGGTACCTGGATCATAACTTATAAACAGTCGAAATTCGTTTCCGAGTTTGCTAGAGTGATGAGGCTTAAACACACAAGGACGAACACCTAATAGCTCAGCTGCATGTTCTCTCTGCACCTCTCCTGCAAGACGTGAGATATCTCCCAGTTAATAAATCATAAGATCCTACGAAATTGATTTGAGAAAATAAAAGTCGTTGTTGTACCTGTGAGAAGAAGCAACAATGAATCTACTGGGCTTGCGAGAAACGAAATTGTTTGACTAACTCTTTCCAGGCATTCCCTACTCTGCCAAGTATAAACGAATCAAGATCATTAACACGCTAACTACAAGGTACTCAAAGACATTTATGTTTTGAAGATTATCAAGCAATATAACACACAATAACATCACAGATTAATGATGTCCTCACAAGTCACAGATACTCTATCCGGGGAATGTTTTGGATGATAGCCAAAACGTCGCACAGAGCTACAAAGAAGCTATCTTTAAGAAGTGAGAATTAAGTCATGACCATTACTAAAACATACTCCATTGTAAAGCTTACACTTTTTTCTTTCACCTTCCCTGATTTTGGACTTTCTAGTTTCTATAATCTTTTAAAAGAACTCTACAGTCTACAATACAAGATTTAGAAGGTCGATAATATCATTAATTTATAAGCAATGCCCATCGAACAGAAGCTTCTTGAATGTCAGAAGTTCAGAGCAGATTTTACACATCAGCCTCTAAACCTATCTATCAAGTGGCAGCTAAAAGATTTTCCAAAATTCCCATGAAAGAACAGCATCGGAAAAGTTAAGAACTTGAAGAAACATTACCAAGTAGGGAGGATCTGCAACGATTACATGGAAGCAATGTTTCAGCTGAAGCGGCAGATCTTCTGGTTCGTTGTAATCATAGAAAGTGAACTCATTTCCATATCTCTCGAATCTCATATCGTACTCAAGCAATTGCACCTGAAGACTCGGATCCCTTTTCTGCATCAACACAAATCAAAACCCGTCACACAGCAGAAATTTAGCACCAACAACAACAAAAGTATCGATTTTTAGCAAAACGGATTCGATACAAATCAAACAAAAGTGATCAAATAGTACCTTGAGATGAACGTAGAGAGTAGGGCAAGCAATGCAAGCGACTCTGCAGCCTGAGAATCTACTAGAGAGAGTGACCACTTCCTCTGCTACAGTCTCTGCGGTTTCAGGTTCGTACCAGAACTGGCTGAGTCTCCAATCCTCCGTAACCAGCTCCACTTTATCGGAAGCCTCTTCTCCGGCGACGGAAGACGCAAGTGGCGTGCTCGCAACAGCCTTGTCCTGGTCGGCTAGAAATTCCTGGAGCGCCGCCAAAGCTTGAGAGCTCAACACTAGTGGATCGTCATCTTCTACATCTCCGTCTCGTGGAGCAGAAACTTGACTGTTTAGCTTCTGGAGCTCATGTTCTTTTTCCATTTGAGCTTCGGCGTCGGAGTTCCGGGAGAAAGTTAGATCCTTCGGAAAAGAAAGGACTTAACGGACACGGCCAATTAGGGATTAGGGCTTATAGCGAAATTTCATAAAAAGTCTTCAACTTTTGAAAGTTTTCTGTTTAAGACATGATTTTTTTTTGGAGTATTTGATAGGTAAACTATTCATAAAATGGAAATTGTAAAAAAGTTGAAGATTTTCTTATGATATTTTTTCCGGGTTAAAATACTAAATTTGAAGTTGTATAGGGACCTAGTTTTAAAAGCGAAACATTGACGCCAAAATTAGGAAAAATTACAGTGCGATCGTGAAAGCTCTCTCTATGTTTAGTTAGAAAGAAGAAGAAAAACAGAGGATTCTATTTTTCTCCCCGCCAATGGAACACATTTGCATCGATAGATTGAGATTTCATGAGAATCTCTTTGATCAGAAATGGCCGCCATTAGCGTTCTCTCTCACGTTCCCATCTAATCCTAGACACCAAAGACCCCATTCAAAGCCTCCTCATTTCCTTTTTGGCTCTGTTGTTTTCTTCCATTAAAGAATCTCTTCTCTGTTTCATTTCGTCTCATGGGTTTTGTTTGACTTCCAGGTCTGCTTCTTCTTCTTCACGCTTTGTTTCTTTCTTTCTTTCTCCTGAAAACCAGATCGTAATGTGTTCGGTGTAATGTCTCAATGATAAAATTTCCATGTTTGACATTTTCAGGACAAAATAAGGAACTGCTTGAATCTGGTTTCAAGTGAAAATGGGTTAGTATTTATGACAACTTCTATGAACATTTGATTTGGTAGATTTTCTGATATAGACTAAATTTTGAAGACATTTGATCTGAGATACATTTGTATTGGTTCTGCAGAAACAAAGACCATTCTTCGATCAATCAGTTTTAATGACATTGACTCGGAATCAACCATCACTGAATCACCTGAAACTAGAAAGACGCTGTACAACAGATCCCTTAGCGGTAAAGGGACACAAAGATCAAGAATTTCTCCAGGAGATGTGGAGAACAATTTCTCTGTTAAACCTTTAACTTTTATGAAAGAAGATGACAGATATAAAATGCGGAGATGGAAACCTGTTTCCGAAAACGATCATGCAAGAGAATTTTTGGCCTTGTTATTAGGTGATGGAACATATCAAGCTGCATTGAAGTTACAGAAGGTTTATAGAAGTTTTCGAACCAGAAGACGGCTAGCTGATTGTGCTGTAGTCGTTGAGCAAAGATGGTTCGTGGTTTTATAACTGTTTGGCATTGTATATATAGAGAGACAAAATTATTGGTTTGGTAACTAAATGGAATTTGCAGGTGGAAGGTACTTGACTTTGCTGAACTTAAAAGAAGCTCTATTTCGTTTTTTGAAATTGAGAAGCAAGAGACTGCAGTTTCACGCTGGTCTAGAGCAAGAACAAGAGCTGCTAAGGTAACATTAAGTCCATCAAATATGTTCCTTTGATGCACCCGTTATACTTCCCTTGCTCCGGTCTTTATGTAATGATTTGACCATTTTCATCGCTTAGGTGGGTAAAGGCTTATCAAAAGACGAGAAAGCTAGGAAGCTGGCTTTGCAGCACTGGCTTGAGGCAGTAAGAATATTCTTGTACAAGTTGTTTATCTCTGTGGCTATAAGTTTTGTGTAAAGCTACGTGATCTTAATTTTCTAGCTTAACAGATTGATCCTCGACATCGGTATGGCCACAATCTGCAATTCTATTATCATGCTTGGCTCCACTGTGACAGTAAACAACCATTCTTCTACTGGTAAGCTTGCTATTACACAGTCAAAAGTATGACAGTATCAAGAGTACATATGATTTACGAGCTAACGTTCAACTTTGGACATGTAGGCTTGACATAGGACAAGGAAAAGAATTGAACCACGAAAGATGTCCAAGATCAAAACTTTACCAACAAAGCATCAAGTATCTTGGTCCGGTGAGTTTTACCCTCTAGTTTCTGTGCTTGGTTGACCAGTTCTGATGAACCTTAGATTTATTCTCAGCAAAACTTGGTAGACCAATATTATTGACATGCTTGTTAGATACCTTTTTCTAATGCTTTATTCTTTCTTACGAACAGATCGAAAGAGAGGCATATGAAGTTGTAATTGAGAATGGGAAACTAATGTATAAGCAAAGTGGGATAGTTCTCGACACAAAAGAAGGTCCTCCTGATGCAAAGTGGATCTTTGTCCTAAGCGTATCTAAGATATTGTATGTTGGAATGAAGAAAAAGGGTAACTTTCAACACTCGAGTTTTCTAGCCGGGGGAGCTACATTATCTGCTGGAAGGATTGTGGTTGACGATGGTGTTCTTAAGGTGAAAGAAAGAAATTTCGTTGTTTATACTTATGCGAAAGAAGAGAAGTAAGACTTTGCTAAAACTTTTTGTGTTGAGTTTGAGTTATTTGGATGATCTTTTCAGGCAGTTTGGCCTCACAGTGGACATTATCTTCCAACAGAAGAGAATTTTCAGGCGTTCATGTCGTTTCTTAGGGAGAACAATGTAGACCTCGCCAATGTAAAGGTAAGTCCATTCTGGTCTGAGTTTTAAGTCACCAAGATCTCATAGGTTTGGCTCTGGTTTGTTTTTAGGCTATGATTTACGCAATTACAGACTTTCTTTTTCATATTCTGTAGAAGAATCCAGATGAAGAAGATGGAGAAGCTCCTGCTAAGGTCAAGAGGATGCCTTCAAGAATCAAAGAGACTGAAGAAGAACATTGTGACTTTGTGGATGCTGAGACCGGTTTTAGTCCGAACACTAAGCCCAACAATCATTCAGAGCTACAAACATTAACAAGGTTCCATTCAAAACTTTCAAGACTGGATGAGATTCCAAACGAAGACGACAACATGATCGAGGAGGAACAGGATGATGAAGAAGAACCTGAAACCCCTTCAGAACAAGGGTATGAGACAGCAGAGGAGACATTCATAGCTGAGGAAGAGTTCACACATCCAAAATCAAACCTGTTCGATGAAGACATTGAAGAATACGAGAAGCCTGTCCTGAAGGAGAAGATAATGAAACGGATAGATTCACACAAAGGAATTAAATCTTACCAGTTAGCTGAGCGGCTACATTCGAGATGGAGTACAGGTGCAGGGCCTAGAATCAGTTGTATGAGAGATTACCCTTCAGAGCTACAATTTAGGGTTCTTGAGCAAGCTCATTTATCTCCAAGAGCTTCTTCAAATTCTTCTAAGATATCTCCTTTTGCCCCGGTTAGAACACGAGGAACAAGTCTTGGGAGAAGTCCATTGGCTGAAGAACTTGAGAAGCTTTAGATCGATTTATATATATGAAGCAAATGCTCATGTCCTTGAATATTTTTGTTACGCAAGATGAAAAACTTGCGCTTAATTGAAGAATGATCTTCTTATGTGCGTTCCTTGTTCTTCAAGTCACCTATTCATTATTCATTCGTTGTTGTAGTAATGTCTGCAATGCAACTCTACATATTTGGAAAAACAGAAAAATCAATTTTTTTTGTTCATTTTGTCGCGTAATTAATTTGTAATCCACTGAATCATATAATCTTCACTAATTTAATTTTCCATAAAAAATATTCATCAAATCTGAAGCTATTAACTACTGTAATTACTTTGAAGCTAACCAAATCTTTAGTCCGGTTTAAATGGTTTGATTAAGTAATTGATCTGAATCGTGTATAAAGTCGGTAATATCCAAAAATTCCAAAAGTAAAACCGTAAATAAGTTACAGTAAACAGGGGTATAAAAGGAATTTAACAAGAAGTGGTTTCTAAATTGCAAAAGCAAAAGCCCTACAAATTCTTAGCAGAGTTCCGTCGTCTGGCTTTCTCTTACGGTCTCGGCTTCTCGCTCTCTTCTCACGGTACAGATTCCAATTTGGTAGATTCAAGCCTCGATTTCTATCTAATCTTGTGTGTTTTGTGTTGATTGAGATTAGATTTTGCAAGCAGTAGCTTAATTTATTTTTCCTAGAGAAAAAGGTTTGGCGTCGGATCTTTGTTATTACTGGATTTTCCTAGAGAAAAAGGTTTGATTTCTGAGCTTATCGTAATTCTATGATTATCAAAATCTTTGCTTGATTGAAAAAAATTCGAAATTTTGTTGTACTCTGTTTCTTTGAAGCTTTTTATAAACTCTTTGATTTTCTGTATTAGGGTTAACTACAGTTAATTCGGATATTGGTTTTAGGTTATATTCCTCTGGATTCGTATTAACATGTTAGTATGTGGAAGTTATAACACTATCGGATCTGTTTCGTTTGGTACATGTGTCAATGTGTCATGTGTCAACTACTTGTCCTCTTAGGTATAGAAGATTATAAAAGTTTGGTTTTTATGATTGTTTATATGTTTGATAGGTTTAATACGGTACCGTCTTGTTTCCAAGTCATTAGATTAGCATATTGGGTTTTTTTCGAGTTATGTTATCTTTTCAGCTAGCTTATGTTACCGTTTTGTGGAATGCAGGTTCTCATTGCTTTCATTGCCTAACGATTACCATTCCCGCTAAGAAAGATGTCTAAGTTCTTTGCTGCTCAGGTTTCCCTCGAACCTTCTATATCGATAACTTCTTTAGTATGGTCTATTGGCTTTACTGACTTTACTTACTCGTTGTAATTTCTGATCACCAGAGTGGAAGTGATAGTGAATATGAGAGTGACGTCGAGGAAGAGTTGGACGATGTTCAAGATACCAATGTTGGTGGTGCCTCGCGTTACCTAGCAGGTGGCAGTGATAGTGAAAACGAGGATCTCCGTAAACGTGTTGTTCAGCCAGCCAAAGACAAGCGTTTTGAAGAGATGGTTAGTACCGCAGATCAGATGAAGAAAGCCATGAATATCAATGACTGGGTTAGTCTACAAGAAAACTTTGATAAGATTAACAAGCAGTTGGAAAAAGTTATGAGGGTTACAGAGGCTGTGAAGGCTCCAATCTTGTATATCAAAACCCTTGTGATGTTGGAAGATTTTCTAAATGAAACTCTGGCAAACAAGGAAGCAAAGAAAAAGATGAGTACTAGCAACTCCAAGGCCTTGAATTCAATGAAACAGAGATTGAAGAAGAACAACAAGCTCTATGAAGAAGAAATTAATAAATATAGGGAGTCTCCAGAAACCGAGGAAGTGAAGGAATCAGAGGATGCAGATACGGAAGATGATGACATTGATGATTACGTTGAGGTTACTGAGTCTGAAGAGGAGATAACCAACGATAAAGGTGATCCCTCTTGGGAGAAGATGCTAAGCAAGAAAGATAAGCTTATGGAGAAGTTGTATAGTAAAGACCCTAAAGAGATCACATGGGACTGGGTCAACCAAAAGTTCAAAGAAGTTGTGGCTGCCCGTGGCAGGAAGGGAACTGCACGATTTGAACTGGTTGATCAGCTTACACACCTGACAAGGATTGCCAAAACTCCAGCACAGAAACTTGAAATCTTGTTTAGTGTTATTTCTGCACAGTTTGATGTGAATCCTGGTCTCAGCGGACACATGCCTATCAATGTCTGGAAGAAGTGTGTGAATAACATGCTTACAATACTGGACATTCTTGTCAAATATGATAACATCGTTGTTGATGACACGGTTGAGCCTGATGAGAATGAAACTTCAAAACCAGAAGATTTTGATGGAAAAATCCGGGTCTGGGGAAATCTTGTTGCATTCGTGGAGAGGATAGACACTGAATTTTTCAAGAGTTTGCAGTGCATAGATCCTCATACACGTGAGTATGTGGAGAGATTGAGAGATGAGCCGATGTTCTTAGCTTTTGCTCAAAACATCCAGGACTACTTTGAGCGGTCTGGTGACTATAAAGCTGCTGCAAAGGTGGCCTTAAGACAAGTTGAGTTAATTTACTACAAGCCTCAGGAAGTTTATGATGCCATGAGGAAACTGGCTGAGCTGGTGGTGGAAGAAGATGAAGAAGAAGATAGTGAGGAGCCCAAAGAGGAAACTGGACCTCCTTCATTCATTGTTGTTCCAGAGGTTGTTCCTCGTAAGCCTACCTTCCCAGAGAGTAGTCGAGCTATGATGGATGTTCTTGTCTCTCTTATATACAAATATGGAGATGAACGAACTAAAGCCCGTGCGATGTTATGTGATATCTATCACCATGCTTTAGTAGACAACTTTGTGACTGCTAGGGATTTATTGCTGATGAGTCATCTGCAGGACAATATTCAACACATGGACATCTCAACCCAGATCCTCTTTAATAGATCCATGGCACAGCTTGGTCTCTGCGCATTCCGGGTTGGAATGATTACAGAGGCTCACAGCTGCCTCTCTGAGTTGTACTCTGGTCAAAGGGTGCGGGAGTTACTTGCTCAAGGTGTCTCGCAAAGCCGCTACCATGAGAAGACTCCCGAGCAGGTACATACTTTTGTTTGTATTACATAGTATCTTTTTTTGCATGTCAGTTCATATAAATTGTTTCTATCTTGTGTAATAACTTCTTTCCATCTTGTGTATTTGGGTTCTTGACGCTCATGTTGTTTCGTCAGTCTATTTCTATTGAAAATGAAGCTAACTCTTTGTAACCTTCTGTTCCCACCAGGAAAGATTGGAGAGGAGACGACAGATGCCATATCACATGCACATAAACCTTGAGCTTCTCGAAGCTGTTCAGCTCATCTGTGCCATGCTGCTAGAGGTCCCTAACATGGCAGCCAATTCTCACGATGTCAAACGCAAGGTGATTAGCAAGAATTTCCGTCGCCTGCTCGAGATCAGTGAGAGGCAAGCATTCACTGCTCCTCCTGAGAACGTTCGTGACCATGCCATGGCAGCAACCCGAGCTCTGACTAAAGGAGACTTCCAAAAGGCTTTTGAAGTTGTGAAGTCTCTAAATGTCTGGAAACTGTTCAAGAATCGGGAAACCATCCTTGATATGGTGAAGGATAGGATCAAAGAAGAGGCTTTGAGGACTTACTTCTTCACATACTCGGCCTCCTACGAGTCCCTAAGTCTAGATCAGCTTGCCAAGATGTTTGATCTCTCTGAGAACCAAGTCCACAGCATCATGAGCAAGATGATGATCAATGAAGAACTCCATGCAAGCTGGGACCAACCTACACGTTGCATAATCTTTCACGATGTCCAGCACACCAGGTTGCAAACCTTGGCGTTCCAGTTAACCGAGAAGCTTGCTGTTCTTGCGGAGAGCAACGAAAGAGCAATGGAGGCTAGGACCGGTGGTGGTGGTGTGGATCTAAGCTCAAGGAGAAGAGACAACAATCAAGAATATGCAGGAGGAGCAGGTGGTGGAAAGTGGCAAGACAATATGTCGTACAATCAAGGAAGACAAGGTTACAATGGGGGTGCTAGGTCTGGTTATGTTGGTAACAGATCATCTGGACATGCAAGAGACTGGTCAGGTCAAAACCGAGGGAGTGATGGGTATGCAGGAAGAGGTGGAACAGGGAACAGAGGAATGCAGATGGATGGTATGAGCCGTATGGTAAGTCTTAACCGAGGTGTTCGTGCATAGACTGACTAGGGTACAATTCAAAACTTAAACCCAAAGGAGGAGGAGATATTGTAAGACTTTGTTGTTCTCTGTTTCTGACTGCTCTAAGAACAAGGAAACCGTTGTTTTGTTCTGTTTTACTTTTCCGGATTAATTTTCATCGTTGTTGTTGACTCTCATTCTTTCGAGGTCTGCGTCTTTTTGACCCTTTGTATTTTATTATGATACTCCTGAAATACAGAAGTTAATCTCGTACTTTGGGGGTCAATGTTACATGGTTCTTGCAATACTAATAGTTAGCTTGCTAGTTTTAAAAAGGAACAATCGTTTAGTTATCGTTTACACTTTAAACTAAACGTTAGTTTCTTTCTTTTTTGTTAACACACGAATTGTTTGGTTAATAGTATGTGTTTTCTACGTTTCCTTTTTTGAAAAGGGACTCTTGGTAGCACAAAATCAATCAAATGGCAATCACAATTTTTTTTTAAAAAAAGGAATTTGACTAAAATTGTGCGTTGACTAAAGTCACGCAAATCACACGTAGACTTCACTTTCAAAAAGTGGTGGATCAAAACTGGTGGCTATGAATTTTTCCCATCTCTCAAAATCTTTCATATAACTTTGGTCTCAAAATTTATTAACTAATACTACTAATATATTGGTTTAAATCAATCTCTGTCTTTCTCTTTCTCTCTGCCAGCAAACATCCATTGGAGCTCCTCACTATACGGCTGAAGAGAGAGAGAGAGAGAGAGAGAGACCATCTCCTAATTTTCCATACAAAAGACTTTGGGGATCATATTCTGTGGTTTTTGACTTTGTGAAACCTAGCCAGAAAATCTACCAACAACTGCCTCAAATTCTCTCTCCTCTTTCTTGAAACCGGGAAAGAGGGAGGGAAGAAGATTCTAGAAAGATCAATGGAAGGTTCAGGGACATGGCAAGGCTTGATCCTCGTTGGTATTGTCACATGGATCTGTGCTTCTTCTTATCTCAAATTTACCCATAAATTTAGATCTCTCTTACAACCATGGGTCACTCGTCAAGTCGTCGGTGGTGTTCCTCTCATTCTCAGAATCCAGGTGCCTTATTATTATTAGCTAAAGCTATCATCTTTCTAAAATTAGAAATTGATGCTGAATTTTGCCTTGGCTTTGAATTTTCTATTTTGGGTATTTGTGTTTTGCAGAAATGTCAGAATGGAGTGTTGGATGCTTTCTTCTCAGGACTATCATGTGTTGTCTCTGTGCCCTTTTACACTGCTTTCTTGCCTTTGCTCTTCTGGGTATCATTCCTAACTTCTTCTTCAACATAAAAGTTGAAATCTTTCGTCTTATATATGAATTTTAATGTGGATATGATGAATCTAGAGTGGACATGGTAGATTGGCTAGGCAGATGACTCTCTTGATTGCCTTCTGTGATTACTTGGGAAATTGCATTAAGGTATTTGGCTTTCTATAACACATTCTCTTAGCTTACAAGTTTCAAACAAGGAACTGTTGGTTTTATACTCTCTTCTGTATTCAGGATGTGGTATCTGCTCCTAGGCCAAGCTGCCCACCGGTTAGAAGGATTACTGCCACAAAAGATGAGGAAGACAATGCAATGGAATATGGCTTGCCTTCTTCACATACTCTTAACACTGTTTGTTTATCCGGGTATGTTGTCCACTAACTCTTTACCTAGCTAGTAATGTCTGCTCTCCGTATTCAGTACTGTGAGAAGAGAATCGATTTAATGTTGGAATTGGAATGCTATAGAATCCCATAGTTGACAGTGGATCTACTGATACTTACTGATAGTTGTTTATTCGGATACATGTAGTGTGAAGCATTTACTGTTATCTGTTTTCTTTGTTGTGATCATTCTTTCGTAAAGCACATGTTGCTGTGGGTATAGAGGTTATAACACTTTTCTCCTTATTGTTTGGTGTTTCAGCTATCTTCTCCATTATGTGTTATCCTCCTTGGAACACGAAACTGTGTCTATCCAATACTATGGATTTGCCCTTGCTTGTTTGCTGGTAGTCCTAATCGCCTTCGGTAAGACCCACATACCCGATAAACACACATTCCTTGGAAGAAATTGATTCCTCAATTGACAACATTGTTTTCTTCCTAGGAAGGATTTACTTGGGTATGCACAGTGTCGTCGATATCATCAGTGGTCTTGCCATAGGAGTTCTGATTCTAGGTCTTTGGCTTATCGTCAACGAAAAAATTGACGATTTCATTACATCAAAACAGAATGGTAAGCACCTTGCTCATTTTTTGACAATGCTCCTTACTTGCAAACATTGAATAACAGAAAAGCCATGACTCTCTGGATTGTGCAGTTAGCTCCTTCTGGACCGCGTTGAGTTTCTTATTGCTCTTTGCTTATCCAACCCCTGAGCACCCAACTCCTAGCTACGAGTACCACACTGCCTTCAACGGGGTTACCTTAGGGATTGTAAGCATTGAAAGATTTTCAGACAATATTATATGCATTAGTGTTATGGTTTATTTAGACAATGGTCTCAATCGATGATTTTATTTGTCTTAGGTTACCGGAGTGCAGCAAACGTACACTCAATTCCACCACGAAGCTGCTCCACGAATCTTCTCACCAGAGCTCCCTATTTTATCCTACCTTGGTAGAGTCATGGTGGGGATACCGACAATACTCTTAGTGAAGTTCTGCAGTAAATCTCTTGCAAAATGGACTTTACCAACAGTATCCAACGCACTTGGGATTCCAATAAGATCCAGCATGTACATTCCCAAGCTCAAGGTCGATAAGGTGTATGCAAGTGGGAAGAAGACAGACGAACCCAAGAACTCAGTTGGATATTTGCAGAAACTATGTGAGCTCTTGAGCCAGGACTCGTTTGATATTGATACTGGTATTAGGTTCTTCCAATATGCAGGCCTTGCCTGGTCTGTTGTTGATCTTGTTCCTTCGCTATTCTCTTATGCTAACTTGTAGTGACAGTTCCATTGTGTGATTTTATAAAATCAATGCATGTACATGACATTTGTTCATCAACTCGTATTCACTTGACCATATCCACAGACCACAGTCCATTGTTTTGGCTTTAAAGAACATCATTTCGATTTATATTATTAGGTTTCAAATAGAAGGTGCAAAAAACAGATATATGGAACAAACGGGAAAAATTACGTGAAATAAATCGAAATAATATCTCACAATAAACAGATTCTGATGCAGAAGAGAGCTAATAAGTTCAGCCAAACACATGTTCATGAGAGGTTTAAAGTTCATTGACCTCTTTGCCTATATTACACTATTCCAAGGGAGAGGGCTAAATTGATTTTAAAGAGAAGCAACCTGGAACACAAATGCGTTGAACCAAATGGAATAAGCAGAGATCTTCAAAAACCAACAACCGGACTTTACAGCTTCAGGATGAGCTGAGTGTCTTCATAGGAAATAGTCAGGTGTCCTTCGGGTTACATCTGGCTCTCCTCTCCTTGGTGCTGGTTCAAACTGTTTCATGAGTTATACTCAGTTAGTTACCTTTCCCCAGAAAATAAGTTAAAATGACGATTTCAGGACATAGTTTGGGCAAAGACCTGAATGAACGTGTGGTTCCTGCAGTCATCGACCTCAAGAATTGAGGCCATGTTTCCACAGCGATAGCAATAGTTTGGTGCACTGAATATAGTAACCACCTTTTGCTCCTGTCAACGGGAATGTATACATAGTGAGCTAAGAATCTAAGGTTTGGCTAATCTAGGCAGGGAAGAGGAGTTTGATTGTATTACGTGGGCCCAGTTGAATCCATCCATAACAAGCTGATGCGCTCGGGCGATCAGCTTTAAGTTGTTAGTGTGATTGAATTGTTCGGAAATGTCCTATGGAAACAAAAATGAAAAAAGAAAGTTAATTTACACACTTACTGGAACAAAAAAAAAAAGGGGGATTCAGGACAGCTTCTGAAACTGAGGCTTCATAATTCAATACCTGACCAAATGTATATCCGGCACCACGAGGAGAGATTCCCCAACCACATCTGTCATCAGGATCAGACCATAATAAGTCACACATAGGCCCTTCATGCGGAACTTCTTGAACTCGATCAAAGTTCCTAATGTTGTCAAGGGTCTCGATTGATGGTGATAATCCACCGTGAAGGCAGAATATTTCTGACTCCACCTGTAAACAAGGATATACGATATGAGATGAACAGGCTCACTATTTTTTGGAATTAAAACTCTTAAGAAATCAGACGAGTTATATCTAAGAGATTGTCCACTTTTCTCTCTAGAAAGTATAAGTAGTACGTAAATGCAATTTATATGACATACACAACATTTCAGAATACAAACCATCTCAAATTGAAGTGAAACTTGCCAACCAAATACGCTAACACACGCACAAGAATGCACAACAGAAAATGGATTATCTATCTTATAGGAATAAGGAAATAAAGATGCAATACATGTATTAGTACTAACCAAGGCTGTCAGTGGAAAATAGTCAAAGAGGTCTGTAAATATCTTCCAAACATTTGCATTACCATACCTGCAAGTACAAGCAAGCTTTGTTAAGCAAATTACAAACGAGATAACCAAAAAACAATTTCCTACAGGCATAGAAGAAGACATATCTTATCAAATTCATTTTTGAATGGAACTAACTAACAACAACTAAGGTATGAAAAAATGCCATGAGAACAGTCACATGAGCAAATCAATATTAATCTGAAAGATCAATATAAACTAGCCAGGACTAGAATAAAGAAAGAAACCAAATTAGCAGCAACAACAGAAACCATGAGGACAAGCATAGTATTAGTTAAAGAAGATTATCATGACATGAACAAAGCGAGTCAGCAGCATATACAACATAAGAATGTTCGCAAGGAGACTCACTTTCGCAGACATTCATCATAAAATCCATAAACCTGAGTAATCTGCCAGAACAAAAAAAGGGTATTGAACCATGAGTCAGATTAAAACTTGGGAGGACAGAAAGTTGCAGCAGAAAAAATATAGAAATTCCTTAATTGACTTGTAAATGTATATATCATAGACATGGAAAAAATAAATTGTAATTATAAAAGGGTCTCATCTAAGATTTTAATGACAGAAAACAGAAAACTATGTCTGTAGACACAATACTGTATACTTGAGAAGGTAAAAGTACAATTAAAGACAGTGATAACTTAGAAAAAAGTTGGTTTACCTGACGACTTTCATGGTTTCCTCTAAGAATAGTGATTCGCTGTGGATACCGTACTTTCAAGCCAACCAACAGCTAGAAATGTAAGGAAGAAAGAGTATCAGCATGGTAAATCTAACAAAAAATATAAACGTTAAGAAAAGAAAACATCCAGTATGGACACAATATATTTTATTTAACAAAATAACATGATAAAAAGATGTATTTCCACTTGGAAATCAGACTATTGAGCAAAAAAGAAGTATGTAAATGGTATAGACTTGGTACCGTAACAGTTTCGACAGAATAATATCCACGGTCGACATAGTCTCCCATAAACAGATAGTTGGTATCAGGGCACTGCAAAAGAGTGTAAGATTAACATTCATCAGGTTTTGTACAAGCCTGAGGGTAGATAGATGGACAACAAAAATTAGGACCCACATTCAAATATAACCCCTAAGAATAGGCTCCAAATAGTTCTGATTATTCAGTGAGCATCCACTTAGACTTTGTATTCCCCAGCCACAACTAATAATTGCTAGAAAGGATTGATGCAGACTAAAAAACAAAACATACATCTTTATGTCCATCGTGCAAGAGTTATAGATGTTACCTTTCCCCCTATACGGAAAAGCTCTGCAAGATCATGAAACTGTCCATGAATATCACCGCAGATTGTCACAGGGCTTTTAACAGGCTGCATACAGTAAGAATATAAATATTAACTCAAGCAAAACCAATGACTGCGTCCTTAAATGAATTCAGGGTAGTTACACAATCTACCACATGGGAATTAACACGAGATGCAAGATCAAGAACTGACCTGAACGTTGCTTTCATCCATCAAGATCTCCTTAGCTTTCTCACATAATGCTCTGACCTAAAGCAAATAAAAAAAAACACTGCACATAATAAATTCATCTTTCCCCTCTTTTACTTCCTAGTGAGATACAGTACTAACAGTATTATCCAGTATCAAAACCATAACATTAAAATGTCAAATTAAATACAGCAATTTGAGACAAGCAGGAAACAGAAAGATCATCTACAGCCAATAAGACTTTTTTTTACAGCTATTGATCAATTGTTTCCCTAGGTATTAGCTCAGAACGTCTTTTATCGAATTGCAACCAAAACTATCATTTAAGATGTGTATCCCAAATTGAGAATCCAGTAATGCATCTAACAGATGAGATTTTAACTAGTCAATCACCTAATCAAAATGATAATTTTGGCTGTGGGTGAGACAAACATTGAAATGAGAGCTAATCGCCTATTCAGAAGCCAATACAGCCAGAAATCATTTTGAAAAAGAAAAAGAAATCCATTTTTTTTAACAATCCATAAAACTGACATGAAATGAGCACCGGTGAGCTCTACACCTATACTAGAAGATCCTTGTCGACAAATCAGATCATCACATAAATTACAGAAATAACCAACCCTTCGATTTGAAACAAAATCTGAGATCCAATCATCGATATAGCCAAACTTCACCCGGAAAACTAAATTACAGATCCAATTTTAAATGACGAAAACGAAAAGCTATAGTTATAACACAATCTCAGGCACCTGTTGCTCGGAGAGAGGCTTGCACTGCATGAGCTGCGAGATCTGCTCATCTAGATCGAGGGTTGCATCCGTCGGAAGCGAATTCGCGCCCATCTTTTTGGTACTGCGACGTCGTCTTCTTTCCTTCTAGTCGGATCCGGAAAACAGATCAGAAACGAGGAACAGGTTACCAGATTAGGGGCAGCCCTAACCCTAAATTGGATGGATTCTGCGTATTCTTCGCTTTTTCTTTCTCTCTCTCTCTCTCTCTCGAGCAGAGTGAGAGATGAAATCGAAATGAGAGGGGCGCGTGAGGTAAAGGGGCGAGTGGGTTTGTAGCTTTCGAGCTGTGTCTTGATTTTACTTTAATACCCTTCCTCTTTTGAGATCCAAATGTCATAATGACCAAAACACCCTCTAATTTTCTTATTAAAGTGTTTAATCAATGGTAATACCCACAAAATTTGTAAAGTCCTTTTATTTTCAATAAAACATAAAACTATAACCATACTAATGTTTTGAAAAATTGATCATTTCAAACAGTATAAAAATATCTCAAAAAACAAATTAATTAATTAACGTGTTTACAAAAGGTTTCATGGCGTCTAGCTATGGAGAAAATACATTATGTCCAAACATCAACCAATTAAAATCTTAAAATTTATTAATGAAAATTTTAAATATTTGGAAGACCTCATTTGATAACATGGATTCCTATTTCCCAATCATATTCCACTGAACGATTACAATTGAAAAAATTGACCAAAATTTATGTGATTGAATTTTTTCTCTAATACTGCATACTAAAATTTTTATGATGAGGAATAATAAAAAAAGTTTTGTTTGTAAATCGATTAGTTCGTTCCGTCTGTTAAAACCATTCAAACTTTTAATTTTTCAAATTGAGTTTAGACATAACCAAGGAAATAAATCTCTAATTATTGAGAACTAAAAGTGAGAACATAAAAATCATATT
Organism: Arabidopsis lyrata subsp. lyrata; assembly: GCF_000004255.2. Classification (NCBI taxonomy): domain Eukaryota; kingdom Viridiplantae; phylum Streptophyta; class Magnoliopsida; order Brassicales; family Brassicaceae; genus Arabidopsis; species Arabidopsis lyrata. The sequence continues at coordinate 18,916,819 of NW_003302551.1, forward strand.
CAAAATCTAGGTTCATGAAGCATTTAGTTTACTTATATATGTTTTGGAAATAAATATGGCTGGAACTCTTTTTAAAAAAATCCTATCATTTAATATACATGTTGAATTGTTTTTAAAGTAAATAAAATAAAAAATTCCTAAAATCTATTGGAAAATATACAATTTTAAATCGTCGTTCTAAAGGCAATTTAGGTGTAAATATTTTTTTCCCAAACTCTCATAAGTTTATAATTAGATTTTAGATTTTCTTAAAATAAAATAAGAAAACAAGCAAATTTCATATTCTTGGCTTAGGTCTTATTGAAGATTAATAAAAAGAGTGTTAACATGTCTATTTTATCGCGTTGTGTCCGATCCAAAAGGTAAACATCGAATTTAGGGTTTTTCTCTCCCCCGAGCTTTTCCGTTGGGTGAACGACTACCGTTGATTTTCTTCGTTTTTGATTCGATTCGATTCTCTCTACCGATTTTTGAGGTTCTTTCTCTATATCCTCTCGTTTTTTGTTTCCGCCTACGTTTATCTCTCGATTTCGAGCTGTATCATCAACTAGCTAGGGTTCCTTAATTGCTCCCTGCTTTTGGTTTCTATCGTTTGAGGTGAAATACCTTTCTTCTTCTGTTTTGCGTGATACGATTCTAATCTGCTTGCTTCGTATGGCTTTCCCTGGTTGGGTTCTCTTTGTTTCTCTTCTAAAATTCGTTTTGATTTGGGATTTTCGGGGTTTCCTGCTTATGGAGTTCTATAAAGCCCCGATTTTTAATTTACATTACCCAGCTGCTGTTGATTTCTATGATTGCGTTTGTGCTAACTATAGACCTTTTTGGTATTTGTCAGGTTTCTTTATTTTTGCGGATAAGAAGGATAAAGTTATCGTTTATTGATAAGTTTTCTGCTGGGAAGTTGCAACTTTTTCTAGATTTAGGACGTTACGAATTTCAATCATGAGTGCATCATGGGCAGATGTGGCTGATTCAGAAAAGGCCGGTTCTAAGCCAAAGACTTCCTACGTTCCCCCACACCTACGGAACAGGCCATCAGAGCCTGCTGCTGCTCCTTTGCCACAAAATGATCATGCAGGGTATGGTGGTCAACCAGCTGGGTCTCGATGGGCTCCTCCTAGCAGTGGGGGTGGTGGTGGCACCGGCGGTGGCTATAGGAATGATGGAGGGCGCCCTGGCTATGGTTATGGTGGAGGAGGAGGTGGTGGTGGTGGCTGGAACAACAGCAGTGGAGGGTGGAACCGTAAGGAACGTGAAGTAAACCCATTTGGAGATGATGCTGAACTAGAACCAGTCTTTACAGAGCAAGAGAATACAGGCATTAATTTTGATGCCTATGAAGATATTCCAGTTGAGACCAGTGGGGGAGACGTGCCCCCTCCTGTTAACACATTTGCTGACATAGATCTTGGGGATGCATTAAATCTGAACATCCGGAGGTGCAAGTATGTGAGGCCAACACCGGTACAGCGTCATGCTATTCCAATACTGCTTGGACAGAGGGATTTGATGGCCTGTGCCCAGACAGGGTCTGGGAAGACAGCTGCTTTTTGCTTTCCAATAATTAGTGGAATCATGAAAGATCAGCATGTACAGAGACCCCGTGGTTCACGAACGGTTTACCCTCTTGCAGTCATCCTCTCACCAACAAGGGAGTTGGCATGCCAGGTAACATTGAGAATCTACTCATTTCCTTCTAGAATAGAGTTTCTTTGGAAACAATTTAATGTATATAATAGACACACATTTCTCATTCTGTGATTTTGGCAGATACATGATGAAGCCAAAAAATTCTCCTACCAAACTGGTGTGAAGGTCGTTGTTGCTTATGGAGGAACACCTATTAACCAGCAGGTAATTATCATTCACATTTTTATTTCTTGGTTTTCAGCTTGTCTTTGGATATTGCTACATGATTGTAGCACTGTTTTCTTTTATGTGAGTAGCAGCTTACGCTTAGTGATTTGAGTTCTGCTAGCTCTTTCCTTCCTCATGCCAGTCTCCTTAGTGAACATATGTTCTGATTGTGAAGTCAGCAATGCATAATGTTGACAAAGAACAAATCTTATATTACACACTTTTTCATATGTTAGTTAACATTGCCATATTGCTTGTATCATCATTACATAACATGCAGAAGCATTGGAATAATTAATCCTTGTTACAGGTGTTAAGTTAGCCAAACAGATTTCAAGCATCGATTTGTTGGCCTCATTTTTTATTGTTTATTCAGCTCAGGGAACTCGAGAGGGGAGTTGATATCCTTGTGGCAACTCCTGGCCGGTTAAATGATTTGCTAGAGAGAGCTAGAGTCTCAATGCAGAGGATTAAATTTTTAGCTCTAGATGAGGCAGATAGGATGCTGGACATGGGTTTTGAGCCACAAATTAGAAAGATTGTTGAACAGATGGACATGCCTCCACGTGGGGAGAGACAGACAATGTTGTTCAGTGCTACATTTCCAAGGGAGATCCAGGTTGGTTTTACTTGTCCATGAAACACCTTTTTCTTGCTCTCAAATTCTAGTGAAGTAGCATGGTAGGATAACAGTGTTCTTTGTTTTATATCTGTAACTTTGTTCCTTCCCAGATCATGAGGTGAAGCGTTGATGATTTAGTCTTAGAGTGTTATATTTCGTATGTGAGAACAGCTGCATAATATTCAGCACGCACAATAATGATTGGTTCTTAACGTTTCTTTTAATACTACCTTATTTGTTTCTTGTACAGAGACTTGCAGCTGATTTCATGTCAAACTATATATTTTTGGCTGTGGGAAGAGTTGGTTCAAGCACTGATTTAATTACCCAAAGGATTGAGTTTGTCCAAGAGTCTGACAAGAGAAGCCATCTCATGGACCTGCTTCACGCGCAGAGAGAGACCCAAGACAAGGTACTGCAATAGTTACAATCTGTTTACTTATCCAAGATTTATTATCACTCAAGCTCTGACTAATACTGGCTTTCTTCTCTTTTTATACACAGCAATCATTGACATTGGTTTTTGTGGAGACAAAGAGGGGAGCTGATACTTTGGAAAATTGGTTGTGCATGAATGAGTTTCCAGCAACCTCCATACATGGCGATAGAACACAACAGGTTCGTTGAGTGATTGAAGTTGAATTTCTTGGATGTAATTGTGAGCATACTATTGTGGAGTAATATATACATCAAACCTTATTGTGGAGTAATCTATATACTTCACTCCAACTAAAGCTAAAACCAAACTATGTTTGTTAGAAACAACCTCGATGATATTACTGATTTGAACTCTTTAAAGTTCATCATCAGTAAGTTTGTTCTCTGTTGATTTAATCTAACTTCTTTGTGTTGTTATGAATTCAAAGGAAAGAGAAGTGGCACTGAGGTCCTTCAAAAGTGGGAGGACACCTATTTTGGTTGCAACAGATGTGGCAGCACGTGGTCTTGACATTCCCCATGTGGCTCATGTTGTGAACTTTGATCTACCAAATGACATTGATGACTATGTCCACCGTATCGGACGAACAGGACGTGCCGGCAAATCTGGAATAGCAACTGCCTTCTTCAACGAGAACAATGCACAAATGGCTAGGTTGCTTGCTGAGCTGATGCAAGAAGCCAATCAAGAGGTGCCCGAGTGGCTCACACGATACGCTTCACGTGCTTCATTTGGTGGTGGTAAGAAACGGTCTGGTGGTCGGTTTGGTGGCCGTGACTTCAGAAGGGAAGGCTCTTACAGTAGAGGAGGCGGTGGAGGAGGCGGTGGCAATGATTACTATGGTGGAGGAGGCTATGGTGGTGGTGGATATGGTGGTGCTCCAAGCGGTGGGTATGGTGCTGGAGTGACCAGTGCTTGGGATTAGCCGATTAGGCTCCCCAATTTTTCCTCTTTTTAACCCGACTATTTATTTCTTCTCTTCTACATTCCCAAGAGAGCACATGTATTTTCCCCCACCTTTGAGATCTCTCATTCAAGAGATGGATTTAACTAATCTTGCTTTTAGGTGGTTCTCTCTGTTTTTTCAGGCTATTTTTTTTAGGATTTTTCCTAAAAGATAGGCAGTAGTTTTTTTTCCGATTTTGATCATGTGCTTGGTTTCTTCTAACAATTTCATTTGTTAGTTTGAAATCCAATTTGTCTTTTTGTTTCCCTTTGTTGTTGACAATCTTTCTTGGTGAAATACAATCTCTCTTTATATCCTTTTTAAGGACTTTGTGCTTACATAGTTTAAACTCCTTTCCACTACTTCAAAAGGATAAAATGCAGTTATAAATTGTTGCTCTTTATGAATAAAACTTTTTGACATTTAGATTCAACAACTATTTGCTATTCATCTTCAGAATCTTCTTCAAGCTCACTTCCCTCCACAATCTCTTCTTCTTCAGAGCCTTCTTCCTCAAGGTCATCCTCTGGCCTATCAAGCAAAAGTTCCTCTTTAGAGACCATGCCTAGCCCTCTAGCCCGGTAAAGAAACCCTGTTCTCATCACATGATAGAACTTATCTCGAAGACGAGTGAGAGGATGCGGATTCACTAGTTTTCCTCGACGATACCCTTCTTTGAGGATCACAGTTGTTGTCTTACACTTCAATGAGAGGTAAAAAATGCCGGGGTATCGCGTGAATAGACGAGTGAACTTATGCGGAATGTCGAGCTCCGCTCTCATGCTTCTCAAGTAGTTCCTCTTGGTTTTCTTGTGGATAGTCAAGCTCAAGAGCTCGTGCAAAACACCCACAGCTCGTTTCTCCATGAGATCGCTTTCCGGGTCAATGTTACTCGAGTCATCGTAAGGAGATATGTAGGGAAGTTTTTGGAACTCATCCATCCATGCTTTGACCTTCTTCTGTGCTCCATATCCTCTAGGGAAACTCATAGGGAAAGTCAATGTAGACTGACCTCTTTTGAACTCGCGGTAACTAGAATCCTCCCCGGTAACACCATTGTCCTCGTTTCGCTTCTGCAGCGCCGAGAATGCGAATTCGTCACGCCATTTTACAAGCTTTAAACACGGGTTACCATTAGAAGCCTTGACGAAGCAGAAATGATCAGGGTATTTCATGACTAGCGTCTTTTCGTAGTTATCAGGTAAACCGAGATCGAATTTGAGAGAATGCAGTGATCTGAGAGAGACAGTTTTTGTTCTCATCATCATAAGAACTCTACAGAGTCTCTCCACTGTATCAGCCTCGTGGCTTTGATGAATAATCTCTTCCTGTGAGTCTAGCATTAGTGCTGTGTCCGTTAGCTTGAAACATGGTAAGCTTGCGTAACGAGCATGAGGAAATTCGTGAAACAGAGTCGGATACCTAAAAAAATGTCGACTTTCATTACAAAATTGATTACTTTCTAAAGCAACTTGAAATTTCTCTGATTGGGATACCTGCGCAAGAAGCGGAGAACAGGGACGGTGAGTCCAAGGAGTTTTTGCCAATCGGCGACGGATTTTGCGGTGAGGAAACCGGTGGGCGATCGCTTAATGGCGTCTTTGAGAATGCAAGCTGCTTTGAGATCGGTCTCGGTATCAATGACGTGATCCAAGTTCTTGTTCTTCACCCACTTCAGTCTCACCTTTGTCATTGCACCCATTCCTCGCCATTGTTGATGATGGTAGTGAAACAGCTTACTCACCGAAAAGAGAAAGCTTTGGGATTTGACGAACATCTAAAGAGATTTGACGAAAATGCGAAAACCTGCTGGATGATCTCTAATTGGAAGTGCAAAATGTGTTTAGGGTTTAGTGTTAGAATAGAGAGAATTGGGGAAGACTAATGCAGACAAGCTGCTCGACGAAATTCCTGAATGAATCCAAAAACGAGATTTATTTCTACTTCTAACTCTAGAGGCCCACTGGCAACATTTAAGGTAAGCCTTTTTAAGTGGCTTGGCGATATGGTTTTGCAGACAGAACCTAAAAGCTTCGAACTTTTGTCTGCGGTACAACCAAATTTGCAGAAACAAGTTCGAGACTCGACTCGCGCGACTCGGGGAGACTTAGCTCGTTTATCCTAGACTCTTTAGTCCTGAGGCTGATTGGTAGAAAAAAGTCGCAAAGCTTGGATTGAGAATCATGGAAGCGAAGAAAGTGACAGAAGAGGAAGAAGAGTCATGGAGGAGAGAGATAGTAACAAGCGTTATGAGATTAGTGAGCACGAGATTGCCTCAGACAGATCTAATTTCTCTACTTCTCGTTAGCCCTTGGCTTTATCGCACTCTCATCTCCTACCCTTCAATCTGGCTGGTAACAAAACTTTGACTTCTTCTCAGGTCTTTCCAAGTTTTCAAAATTTTCTATCTGATACAAAGTGTTGATTGTTCTCTTTTCAGAACATCGATTTGCGCGAGATGACCAATGCAGGGGATCGGCTTTTAGCTGCTCTGTCCTTGGTAAGTTAACAATTAAAAAGTTTGATACTTTGATACTGGACTGTGCTTGAATTCATTGGATTTATTTATTGCTGTGAGTGTTTGGAAAGTTTGAGCAGAAGTCACTCATCATGCTTTCAAATTGTGTAGCCAAGATATAGACAAGTGAAGCATATCAATCTTGAATTTGCCCAGGGTGTTGTGGACAGTCATCTCAAACTTGTGAAAGCCGAGGTAACTTTTTGGCAGATTCTATTGGCTTTATGTTTTCTGAATATCCGTTGAATTCAAGATTTGACTATGAGGATCGTTCTAGCCATTTGGATTTCTTAAAAATATTGTAGTGGCTGATGTGTGAACATTTTAGTACCCGGATGCTCTTTTAAGTTTAGAATGCTTGAATCTGAATGGGTGCCAAAAGATATCAGACAATGGAATCGAAGCTATAACTAGCATATGTCCAAAGTTAAAAGTTTTTTCTATCTACTGGAACGTAAGGTGATATTCTGTCTTAGTCATTTATGTCACACTTCTTGATTTTATCTCCTCAGACGAGCCTAATACTTTGGTTTTTTTTTCACAGGGTGACTGATGCTGGTATTAGACATTTAGTGAAAAATTGCAGACATATCATTGATTTGAACTTAAGTGGCTGCAAGGTATCTTAATCTACATTTCTGGAGTTTTATTCCTGATGGGTGGCGATAATTATGGCAATGTTTTACACAAATGGACACAGCCTTTCTCTTATGTTTTCTCTGTTTGTAATGGATGAGAATTTTTATTTGGATGTGCACCAATTGATGCAGAGTCTAACGGACAAAAGTATGCAGCTAGTAGCTGAAAGTTATCAAGACTTAGAGTCACTGGATATCACTAGGTAAGTTAAATATGTTAAAGTCGCTAGTTCTCATCTACTACTTATCCCTGTGGTTATTTCAAAAGGACAGATAATCCATAACATTGTTGGATATCATTCTTCATTTGTTGATTGTTCACAAAGATGAAAGCATGATTTCCATACATTTTTATTGAATATTTTGGGTGTTTGGTCTTGTTGTTCACGATGCTGCTAGGTGTGTTAAGATTACAGATGATGGATTACTTCAAGTGCTACAAAAATGTTCCTCTCTCCAGACCTTAAATCTCTATGCTCTTTCAGGGTATATAAGCAACATATATCTATTTGTTTCTGGCTACATTGAAAAGCTAGCAGTTGTAAGTTCTCGAACTGATATTGCAATTTCTTGCAGCTTCACAGACAAAGCCTACAAGAAGATATCACTTTTACCTGACCTAAGGTTCTTAGATCTATGTGGCGCTCAGGTATGAGTTGGTGAATCCCAATTCATTTAGTTGCATTGTTCTCTTTCCTTTGTGGATGGATGAGTTTATTCAAGATCTTTGATATCTCTCACTGTATTGTAGAGTATAGCTAAGAATCGTTGCTAGCAAACCCATAGCACAGATCATATACTTTGATAGTGACTTTCTTATCTTTGTTGTAAATCTGTAACTAAGAGTGCGACATTGGTTGTCAGAATTTATCCGACGAGGGGCTTGGTCATATAGCTAAATGCAATAAACTGGAGTCTCTCAACTTGACATGGTAAGCTAAGTCTCCCCTTGCAATAAAGATAATGAGCAAGAAGATGCGTCTTCATGCCAATTGCTTCTTATACATTGCAGGTGTGTGCGTATCACAGATGCAGGTGTGATAACCATTGCTAATAGTTGTACCTCCCTCGAATTTCTCAGGTACTTGATCCATTTCTAGAACTATTTGCTTGGTTTTGTCAATGAATCTTTTTGCTGACACCAATTAATTGCAGCTTGTTTGGAATAGTTGGGGTGACTGATAGATGTCTGGAGACCCTCTCGCAGACATGCTCTACTTCACTCACCACTCTTGACGTCAATGGCTGCATCGGCATCAAGGTGACGTTTTCTCTATATGAAAAAATTCAGTTTCTAGTTTGTTTCCTCCCAATATACCAGTTCCTATGTAGTGGGGGATGCTCGAGACCAACACATATTGTTAAACACATGATAAATTTGTGCAGAGACGAAGCCGTGAAGAGTTGCTTCAGATGTTCCCTCGTCTGACATGCTTCAAAGTACACAGCTAAAATTTGCTCATAATTAGAGGAGGACTCTCAACAAATGTCTATTCTTCAGTTATACAACTTACAATCACATTTTTGTTATGTATTTTATATGAGTTTGCAAGCCTAATAGAAAAGGAGTTATTTTTTGAGCAATAATAAATCAGATAAAATAGGCAAAAAATGAAAAGCAAATAGGATAAGTCCAATCATAATTGACCTATAATATACTGTGCTTTGCTACTCGTGTCACGTATTGGATGCATTAGTACACAGTAACAAAATACGCCAATGCACAGCAGACAAATATATGGCCACCAAAAATATCTTTTAACGGCATTCAGATGTTTGGGATCGAATATTGGTGATAGGAATGGCCAGTCGCATTTGGCTTAATACATCATCTGGAAAAGGAAAATGCTCGTCAAAAGATGCTTAATCAGGCCCAGATTGATGACTTGGTGGCTAAAGGAGTCATCAGATTCATTGAGGAGAGTGAGTGAGTGAGTGATGGGTAGCAGATTTTAATTGGCCATGTTTGTCAAGTCTTGTTTAATTAGCTTTCTTTTTCTTTCTTTCAATGGGTTTTTATGAAACATGTTTCCATCAAACTAAATAGCTCTCTTTGTATATGACATGTTTCCAAAGAGTTCGAATCGTATTATATGATGCTTAAGAGTTTCTCAATAAGTTTTTATTAATAAACCATGATACATCTGCTTCAGCTATACATATGGCTCGTATAATGGTTTTGGTTGTTGTGTTTATTGACTTAGATTACAGAGGATTTACACTAAATACCATACTGAGAGAACACCAGCCAGCATTAAACCAAATTGCCTCTTGTCTCTTCCTTTGCTGCTTGAACTTGTGGAGACCGCTGCAATAATTTTTAGTCCCGAGAAAGCCGAAAATGAATGTTTGCTCAAGTAGAATCAAAACTGTTAAGTGAGTGGTATTAGTACCTTTATGTCCAACATTCTGAGAAGAAGATTCATTGAATTGCTTAAATATCTGAGAGGCTGGTGAATCTGGAAGCAGATGTAGAAGATCTTGTTCCAAACAAAATGAAACAATGAGAACAATCTAGTTTGTGACCATGCAATACTTTTTCAGGAAAACATTGTAGAAGATATGAAATCTCTCACCTGGGCACTGAGAGATATTTGCAGGGACATGACAAGCGGAAGGGAGGCTCATTGCACGATTGCCATCAACTTTGAACCCCAAACCAGGATCATCCCTGTCTTTGACAAGAGTACAGAGACATTTCTTGGTCTGCCCTTTGTCTATTTTTGCCTTAAGTGTGCTGCAACATGTTGAGTCTGGAGCTTTAGCTTTGTTAGAGACAAAAGGAAGACAAGAGTAGAGATCAGACATGGCCTCCTGACATCCCTTTATGTCCTGACTCAATTCTGATCTCACACCAAGAAACATTACTGCTACTGTTATGCATAGAGCCAACATTTGTCGATTTTGACTGTAACCCATGAATCTAGCCATCAGTTTATGCAGCAGAGTAAGAAGTTAATGTGGCTTTTTATAAGACTTGTTTCATGTTCACATATGTTTCCCTCTCTAGTTAGAGGGATACTCAGAGTTCTAAGTCTGCAAGAAACTTGATTTAAAAAGAATATATAATGAGTACTAGTTATCATGTCTAATGTCTGAATTGAAATTTGAGTTTTGGATCATCTTCAGTTATTGGAGGGTTACATATAAAATATATCAAGTTGTTCACAGTTCGTTTTCACAGTATCTGCAAGATATCTTCAAGTAAAGAAAGTAAAGAACATTGATAGTTAAGCTGTAGGGTTAAAGTGTAAGGAGGCTTGCAACCATAGAAGACACAGATTTTAATATGGAAGGTGAAGTCACTATATTCTTGAAGAATCTAATGTTTACATTGTTACAATGACAAGCCAGTGAAGACAAAACCTTCTGGCAAAGAGGAATAACTATAGAAAGAAAAGCCAAACGAACCAAGAAGTAAATAAAACTGTGATACAGAGTAGAACGCAAGCAAAAACCCCAGCAGGAGAAAACCCAGGGACATGGCCACGTGATCTACTTCATGTAGCTTAACCATAGCCATTGGAACCAGTCTTTCAGTATCGGTTATTACATCTGCAGTATCTCTATAAATATTGTTTCATCTGTGAGTTTGCAGCATCAGCGTCTGGCCCTGGGCATGCAGCGGAATTCAGCCAAAAGTGCAATGTGATCAGAAGACCATTCTGGAGATGGAAGAGCTGTGTCCTTCCTCAAGGACTCTTCATCCAACAGTTCCAACAATGATTCCACTGCTAGCGTGTCCGCTGAATCAAAACAAAAAGGAAATTGTTTACCAGATGAAAAGAAATTTGAGTTGAAACTTGAAAGCATGCATTGTCGGAGAAAGCTGGAAAGTAATCACTTAAGTTAACCTGTGTAGAATATGTAATCAAGTGTGCCTATAAAGTCCCTGGTACAGTTGGTAAACAAAGGTTCATTTGATGCAGGATCCATTCTTCTACGTTGCTGCTCAGCAATAACGCTGCCTCCCATTCTTGCAAATGATGAGTAAGCACTAACCTGCAATGGTCACAGTAAGATTATGCCATTCTAAAAAATTTGAAGTCTGTCTTTCAAGATTCTTTGCATCTCTTTTCCGTTTGTGGGAAAAGATAATTACCAGTGGCAGCTGATGAGTAAGCTTGGTATGAGGACGCAAAATTCCAAGAGGATCAACCATCAAATCTGGGTGCAATGGATCGACCTTTCCCATAGCAAGAAGTGTATGAGGAGCACTGAATATATTAAGAAGGAACTCCAAGTTAATTGAGGTAGAAACCACAATCATAATTTAATATTGATTTTGACAATCGCCACTTGGGCATAACAGTCAGACCTCGCAGGTACTGTGTTGAAATCTCCACACACAAGCATTGGAATATCTGCACTGGCAGCTATTTTCTCCAGTCCCTTCAATAATGTGTGAACCTATTTGGCAAGAATCATTATGGGTCAGTAGTGATGTTAGAATCCGAAGTCTGAGAGTTCTTTTACAATTCGAAATAAAGACCAACCTGCCACAGCTTAACATCTTTTAGTTCATGAGGAACGTTTACATGCGTGTTAGCCTACACCCATCAAATACATGAAACAGAGAAAAAATGATCACCTCGAGACCTTTAAAGGAGGAGAGCAAGTGGAAACACATAACTTCAACCCTATCATCATCTCTGACAATAAAAGAACAATATTGAAAAGATGGAAAACTTACCACACAAAGTAGCTGGCGCTTTCCAGGATTGTCAGCAGCCTGGCTACCGAATTTTGCTTCTAGTACAACTATTAAAGCAACATTATCCTAAAAAGAAAGAGTCTAAATCAGTTTTACATGAAAATTTATCGCCGAGAATGTGCGGAAAACAGAAATCTTACTGTAGAGCATCTCAGAGTACCTTAACCAATCGATTCAAAGCAGTTTTCTTCTGGGAAACAGGGATAATAGCATCAGTCAAAGACTGTGCAGCCTTGTTGAACTCAACCTGGATGAGCAGCCCAATGATTTAGCAAATGGGCCTAATTTGATAGGTAATAGCACAAAACTAAGACATACCTCGTATTTTTTGACATGTGAGAACCTGTCTCTTCTGAAGAAAGTAGCGCACCCATCAATTGTGTTTGTATTACCGACGAAAACCTAAAGTTATCCAGTGAATCAATATTTTCAGGTTAGTAAATCTTGCAGATAAGTGATCAGGAAAAGGTAATGGAGGATCAAGGGGATGCGTCCAAGCAAACCTCATTTGTTTTCCTCTTAAATAGACCTTGGTATCCGTGTTTATCCAGCTCAGGAGAAAAAAACTCCTCAAAATGATCATTCTGTACCTGCAAGATGAAAAACGAAAATTTTGGAGAAGAATTTATCCATTAACTAGCAATTGAAACGTTTCCAAGTCATTGCAACTTGTGCCATAAATATTTAACATACCTCTTGTAGACAAACTATATCTGCGCGGTACTTGACAATTTCTCGTAACAAATTCTGTCTACGGTATGTCCAAGCGAGAGCCCATGTGGGGCAGTAATTGTATATGTCGCTGCTAGCATATGTATCAGACAATATATTGTAGGACAGCACAGTGAATGATCCCATAGACAAAGGTCGCCCATTAGAATCCAGGTGCCCAATAACATCAGCTCCACTAACAGGGATAAGCCTACGCGGAGAAGGTGATGGAGCTGGAATAACACGGGAAGTCAATATGGTACAAGAAAGGCCCACATTCTGTTTAGTCTCTGCATTGACTACTACACATTCAAACTTCAAAACATGGCCAATATCGTCAGCCATTGGTGTGTATGTCTTAGAGCGTCCAACCTCAACAAGTGTTTCTCCTCCAGCACCTGTCTTTTGAGTTATGGCTGCGGGATAAACTGATGAGGACCCATTCGTTAAACTTCCACTGGTGCTGAGAACACCAGATCCAGACCCTGAGCTATTCAAACGGAGCAACTCCTCTTCATCATTTCCTTCTGTAGCAGCACTGGCAGCACGCTCGTGCAACACACGGTGATGTTGCCACGCATCCGAAAAGCACTTAGTAGAGCAATGGTAGCTTTTGGCAACAGGAACCTTAGACTTTAGACATCCCAGACACTGCAATGTGGCCGGCTCGGATGGATGCACACTACAAATCGCAACTTTCTTATCACTCTGTACTCGATACCTGCAACAGATGCCAAAAGACAGATTGGCGACTTACAAAAAAAAACCCACTTTATAATTAAAAGAATCATTTTGACACTCAAATTTGCAAACCAACAAAGACTTGAACTTACTAAGAAACACATACATAAATCACAGCCGGGAATTCACAGAAAAGTGTCAAACTTTGGTTAAAACAAACTCGCCCATAAGAAACTCGAGGAAAAAAGCAAGTAAAAAGGAGCAGATTTAAGAGTGAAAGAAAAGCCACAGGCATAACTTACCATCTGTACTTTAAGAAGTGACCTTCAAGCGGGGCAGACTCAGGCACATCATCGGTGGTGGGGGTTTTATCAGGCCGCCGGAGAAGCACGTAAGGTGTAAGTTCGCAGCCAACAATAGGTATCTCGGACGGTAGATGCACCCGTATAACGCTAAGCATTGCTTTCCCGTAACTAAGTAAAATTCTCAAAGCTAATCAACACTAACGAAGCCCAAAGGTAGAAACTTTTAGATAGATATTGATCAAAGAAAGCACAAGAGATAAAGCGGATCCCTAATGGATCCGCCATTTACTTGACCCTAAAACCCGCCAGCATGGATGAACCCTAATTCTCCCAGAACCCTAGATTTACCCCCAATTTTTCTCCAACCCCGAATTTGACGACCTAAAATTTATGAAATTGAAATCCAAGAGTAGAGTGGGATCGAAATTTTCGCTACGACTAAAATTAATTTCCAAAGACGGCCAAAGACCCTATACGGTCTACGGACTCTATATATTTTTATTTTTATTTTTATTTTTATTTTTATTTTCTAAAGGCTGCAAATTACAATTTTTATACACAAACATACACTTTTGAAAAAACGACACTATACATGTATTTTTCTTTTACCGAGATTTATGTCGTAATTAGCCTGGATCAATTAAAATTGACATGGAAGTTTTCACAATAAAATTTAGTCTTTTTTTTTTACTCCTTCCGTCCCATAAAGATAGATTTTTAAAAAATTTCACATTCTTTAAAAAATAAGGTATAACGATAATTTTAACCTTTTAACCTTTTAACATATTTTAAAAAATATATTATTTATTGTTTTTTAATAAGGGTAAAATAGGTAAACTGTTTTTAAATTTGATATTGGAAACTTGAACTTCTATCTTTGTGGGACAAATTATTTTTCTAAAAAATTTATTTTTGTGGAACGGATAGAGTATTAAGTTATATTTGTTGTATGCGTGATTAAACGAGATCCATTGTCCTAATCATTTATGAAGTATTATAGTTGAAGTACGTATCAATCACTTATGATGTCAAAAGTATTTTAGTATTTTTTGGCACAAATATTTTAATAGTACTGAAGTAAATATTTTAATATTTTTTTGGCATAAACTTCTTTTTTTTCATTTTCAATTCCACTTTTTTTTTAAGATCTTCATTGTAACATTTCAATATTGGTTAGAGACAGATAATATACAATATTTAGGAAATTATGATTTCTAAAAAATTGTTTGAGAGGGTGTAAATGGAAATGATAGCACATACTCATATTCATGACATTTGTTAAAAATAAGTTGGTATGTATGTACTAATTAATATATTTAATGGCAATTAATATCTAAATTTGTCAGTAATTACTTTTGTCCAGACCACAATAAATATTCGTCTTAGCCAATCCTCGATCTTCGTGGTTATCACGCGCTATGATAATAAATGCCGACACACAGTTCACTTCGTTATAACCACGCCGGCACGCTTTTCATTATCGGAAAACGGCAAACAATCTGAAAATTAAAAAAAAAAAAAAACGAGAAAGGCTTTGGAAATAATAAAAGTTCATCGAAATACAAATATCTCTTCATCTTTTTCTCTTTTGCTCATTTCCCAGAAACCTTTGTTTCATTTGCTTCGTGTGCGATCGCGAGAACAAGGGAAAATTAGGGTTTATATTCTCAAGCTTTTTCGAGCACCATTGATCCTTGATCTAAGATTTTTCTTCTATTCGAGTTTCTTAAGGTCTGGCCTTTTCTCTCTCTCTCTGTGCATGGTGTCGTTAAATCTATGCAACGATGTCCTGTTCGATTTCATTTTGCTTCTAGGGTTTAATGATTCGTGCATTTGTTGGTTTTAGGAAACGATTGTTCTCAGCTTTGTGTTAGTTCGTCGTGATGTTGTTTTGTTACGAGTCGTTTCTATTTCTTAGATTATTCGATTAGCTGAGGTTTTTTGAAGATTCTTCTAGAGATACTTGTCTCCAATCGATCCGCATTTGTTCTTCATTTTCAGTATTTGGATCTGTTGACTCTTTCTTTTATCTCTTACATGCAACTTATTTCTGGAAATGAACTTGTTCTAACTGATATCTATTACGATATATCCAGGGCTTTGATCAAACTCAAAATCGAAGACCAAGACGTTGAAGGATTCTGGTAAAGCTAAGCAATTATGAGTTCAAATTCATGGGCTGATGTTTCTGAATCAGAGAGGGCACCATCTGGTGCTTGGGGTTATTCTCGTCCGTCTCGAACCAACTATGTTCCTCCACATCTTAGGAGCCGTACACCATCTTCGGAGTTTGTTGCTCCTTCACCTGGTAATGATCGTGGGGGATATGGTGGTCGAGGCCAAGGTTATGGTGGTCGAGGTTCGGGCTATGGTGGTAGAGGAGGTGTTGGGGGCGGTTGGAATACCAGAAGTGGAGGTTGGGACCGTAGGGATACTGAAACTAACCCGTTTGGTAATGATGGAAATTCAGACCCGGTTGTTAACGAGCAGGAAAACACAGTCATTAACTTTGAAGCCTATGAAGATATTCCCATCGAGACAAGTGGGGATAATGTGCCACCCCCTGTTAATACATTTGCAGAGATAGACCTCGGAGAAGTTCTGAATCTAAATATCCAGAGGTGCAAATATGTGAAGCCAACTCCTGTGCAGCGTAATGCAATTCCCATATTGGCTGCCGGAAGGGATTTGATGGCTTGTGCTCAGACAGGGTCTGGGAAGACAGCAGCCTTTTGTTTTCCGATTATTAGTGGGATTATGAAGGATCAGCATATAGAGAGACCACGCGGAGTTCGGGGAGTCTATCCTCTTGCTGTCATTCTCTCACCAACAAGGGAGTTGGCTTGCCAGGTCTGAATCACTGGTATAATATCATAGTTTATGTGCATTCGTTGATCACATGAAGATTTTATAAAAAGACATCTGTTTTATGATTTTTTTGGCAGATACATGATGAAGCCAGAAAGTTCTCCTATCAAACTGGAGTGAAAGTTGTGGTTGCTTACGGAGGAACACCAGTCAACCAACAGGTTTCTGTTACTGTTTTGTAACTTTATTTCCATGTCTCATAGACTCTTGTGTATGTTTGTGAGAGAGAGAGAGAGAGAGAGAGAGAGAGAGAGAGAGAGAGAGAGAGAGAGAGAGAAAGAGAGAGAGATTACTTGTGCTTCTCCAGGCTGTAATTATACTAAAGTTTTTCAGTGCGCCTTGTTAAATTTTGTTGTGACAGTTGCTTTAGCTCTCAGTTTGGTTGATGAATTGTCCTGGCTGTTCTTTCCTTAAGATGATAAGCTGCAGGAATCAGCTACATTTCATGATAGTAAGTCTAGTGATCTTGCTAATTTGTTCTTGTTTTGCTGTTGTACAGATTAGGGAGCTTGAAAGAGGAGTTGATATTCTTGTTGCAACTCCTGGGAGATTAAATGATTTGCTCGAGAGAGGTAGAGTCTCATTACAGATGGTAAAATTCTTGGCACTTGATGAGGCGGACAGAATGCTGGACATGGGTTTTGAACCACAAATCAGGAAGATCGTTCAGCAGATGGACATGCCTCCTCCTGGTGTCCGGCAGACAATGTTGTTCAGTGCTACATTTCCTAGGGAGATACAGGTTTGTGGAACTCTTACACATGCCATTTTCTTTGTTTTCTCCTTACCGGAGAAGAGATTCAGCTAGCTCTATCTTCAGTCTCTCTTGCTCTGTTAGTGTCTGTCTTCATTGTTATGGCACTGCTTTATTTGGGTCTTATTGGGTCTCCAGTACACTTGTTTGGAGGATAACTTTTTTAAAAATTAACTTGGATAAATCTGACTGAGCACTTGTCCTTAACTTGTGTAAATGATCTGCTATTTGCATGGAGTGAGGGAGGATTTAGCGGGTCTTGTGTTGGTTATATGAAAGAACAAGATAGCGATTCATTTCAATTGAATTTAATATACTTGGGAGTAAGAGGGAACTAAGGGTAGCTGCTTGCTGTAGTTCCGTGAATGTTGCCTATAATGGTAGAAAAGAGTGAGATTTGGTAGGTCTGGGAAATGGTAAGGATGATCGGTACAGAATCTTGTTTTCCTTTATTATTGGAGGGTTCACTTCGTTTTTTAAATAATGTTTATTGTTTTAAGTTGAGACTTCCAAAGGTTGGCTCTCAAAATTACAAGATAGAAGCTGCGTACTGTACAGCAAATGATTCTTTTACATTCCATATGCACTTAATTATGATTTTATTTTTGTGTGCAGAGACTTGCATCTGATTTTCTTTCAAATTACATATTTCTGGCTGTTGGGAGAGTGGGTTCAAGTACGGATTTAATTGTCCAAAGAGTAGAGTTTGTCCATGATTCTGACAAAAGAAGCCATCTAATGGACCTTCTTCATGCCCAGAGGGAGAACGGTAACCAAGGAAAGGTAATGCATAGTCAGTACTAGTGCTCTATTCGGCCTCACGGTTCTGTTTCATTGTCTCTTTGTTCTATATGATGCATTGTTGTTCAAGAGCACCTTGACGATCCTGTTTATTTTATTCTGCAGCAAGCTTTGACTCTAGTTTTTGTGGAGACAAAGAAGGGAGCTGACTCTTTGGAGAATTGGTTGTGCATCAATGGTTTCCCAGCAACGACCATTCACGGTGATAGGTCACAACAGGTTAGTGAGTTGTTGATATTGAAATTAGGATATTGTAGAGTATTGTTCAGTGCAACCAAACCTAAAAACCGTATTATGTTTTTATGCATCCAAGGAAAGAGAAGTGGCACTGAGATCATTCAAGACTGGACGGACACCTATTTTGGTTGCAACCGATGTGGCAGCACGTGGTCTTGACATTCCGCATGTGGCTCATGTAGTGAACTTTGATCTACCAAACGACATTGATGACTATGTCCACCGTATCGGACGAACAGGACGTGCAGGCAATTCAGGACTAGCAACTGCTTTCTTCAATGACAACAACACATCAATGGCCAAGCCACTGGCTGAGCTAATGCAAGAAGCAAACCAGGAGGTCCCTGACTGGCTGACTCGATACGCATCTCGTGCTTCATTTGGAGGTGGTAAGAACCGGCGGTCTGGTGGACGGTTTGGTGGCCGTGACTTCAGGAGAGAATCTTTTAGCCGAGGCGGTGGTGGTGCTGACTACTATGGTGGTGGTGGTGGGTATGGAGGCGTTCCTGGTGGTGGCTATGGAGCAATGCCTGGTGGGTACGGACCCGTACCAGGTGGTGGATATGGAACTGTTCCTGGTGGTGGTTATGCACCTTATGGTAGAGGTGGTGGTGCTTACTATGGTGGAGGTCCTGGAGGATATGGAACTGTTCCTAGCCAAGGGTATGGTCCTGGAGTGGCTAGTGCGTGGGATTAAGCTTTAACTTCAATTCTTCAAGAACCGATTATGTTCTCTCTCTCTCACTTATCTCTATTGTTTATTATTAGGGAGCAGCCACCGATGTGTATGTTTGCTCTTTAAATGGTTATGTAGTAGACACGAATCGTCTCTTTGTTCACTGTGAAAAAAGAAAAACCCCTAGTCGACTATTATTTTCATGAGTTTTAGTCTTAGAAAGCATGTCAAACATCAAAATTGATTTTAACCCATACTTTTATTATAATGCAAGGAAGAGAAAAAAGCCAAAGGGGTTTTAAGTAAATTGAGGATCAAAAAGAGATATAAAAGGAGGTTAGGCAAAGCCACACAGAGGTCATAATAAAGAATGACCAACTTCATAAAGTGATTTGCCTTACTCAGAATCACTTTGAACCTTTGTGTCATCTCTATCACAGATTTGGTAAAGGTTTTGTCTAAACAGTTGATGTCATATTCTGATCAAAGACGGAACAATAAAAAACAAAAAAAACAAAAAAACCTATCTGTAAGCAAATGGTGGAGGGTGGTGAAGGTGGTTAGCAGCGTCTGGTCCTAGGCATGCATCGAAATTCGGCTAAAAGTGCAATGTGATTAGAAGACCATTCTGGAGAAGGAAGAGCTGTGTCTTTTCTTAATCCATCTTCATCCAGTAATTCCAATAGAGATTCCACCATTAATGTATCCGCTGAAACCAAAAAGAAAAAAATCTTCCTATTAAGTTAACTTGTTATTTCTTATGTAGTTGAAAAAAAGGACAAGGGAGTTAAAAATGGTGAAACCTGTGTAGAATATGTAGTCATGAGTGCCGATAAAGTCCCTTGTACAATTGGTAAACAAAGGCTCGTTTGTATTAAGATCTATTCTCCTTCTGTGTTGTTCCAATCCAACACCCATTCCATTTCTCACAAACGATGAGTACGCGCTCACCTATAACAAATTCACTTATCAAAGATCCGAAGAGAGCCAGAAAAAAAGGTATATATTTACTTGATCGACGAAAGAAATGTTACCAAAGGCAATTGATGAGTCAATTTGGTGTGAGGACGCAGGATATTTAGGGGATCGACTGCCAGATCTGGGTGACCTGGATCAACCTTTCCCATTACAAGAAGTGTATGAGGAGCACTGTAACAAAAATTCCAAAAAGAAAAACTTTTAACTTTCTACACCACTACTCATAAGAGAATTCTGCATTTCATATATCATGTCAAAAGAATTTATGAATCAACAAACCTCCCAGGAATAGTATTGAAGTCTCCACACACAAGCATAGGAATATCGGCACTAGCAGCTATTTTTTCCAGTCCCTTTAATAAGGTATGAACCTAAACTCAAAAAGAATAAAACAAATCTTGAGGTGAATACTAATTCTTTCGAGTTCAATGAAATTTGAGTTATTTCGGATATAGAGATACACAAACCTGCCAGAGCTTCACATCCTTCAGATCTTGTTGAACATTTACATGTGTGTTTGCCTAAACAAGTTACCACAACAAAATAAGAAAACTAGTTAGCTTTCACTAAGAGCATGAACAGAGACTAACAGTTCTAATGAGAAGAGTCAATTGAATGGGAAGAAAAAAGAAAATTGTACCACACAAATAAGCTGGCGCTTCCCAGAAGGATCAGTAGGTTGATTACCAAACTTGGCTTCAAGAACAACTATCAACGCAATGTTATCCTATAACAAACAATGGAATCAGTTTTGTAAACAATAACTCTCTGATAATCAGCTGTGGCCTAATTGTATAGCATGTCAAAAATACCTTGACCAGTCGATTTAAAGCAGCTCTCTTCTGCGTCTGAGGGATTAGAGCATCAGTCAAAGACTGAGCAGCCTTATTGAATTCAACCTGGATTTACAGTCCATGATTTAGTATGGAGATCTAAATAGATCGAGTGAGTAAACATATAGAACTGATACAAACATCATATTTCTTGACATGCGAAAATCTATCCCGTCGGAAAAAAGTTGCACAGCCGTCAATGGCACTTGTACTTCCGCTGAGAACCTAGCAACGTGAAAGTTATGGTTAAGAGATTTCAAAACATAAATCACTGAAGGAAGGAGTGTGTGGAATCAATGACCCAACCTCATTAGTCTTCCTCTTGTAGAGAGCTTGATACCCATGCTTCTCCAACTCAGGAGCAAAAATTTCATGGAAATGATCACTTTGTACCTGCCAGATAACAAAAGAAGAACACATTAGAAGTAGATTTTTCAGGATTAAAATGCTTAAATCTTTACCAAGTCCATACGAATAACATACTTCTTGCAGGCAAACTACATCGGCTCTATATCCAACAATCTCCCTTAACAAATTCTGTCTGCGGTATGGCCAAGAAAGAGCCCAAGGAGGACAGTAACTGTAGAGGTCGCTACTTGCAGAAGTATCAGACAAAATGTTATATGAAAGAACAGTGAATGATCCTGCAGATTGAATCCGACCATCTTGATCTAAGTGAGCCATCACATCAGCTCCGTTAACAGGGACTAGCTTACGGGGGCTTGGAGAAGGAGCAGGAATAACCCGTGAAGTCAAAATGGTGCTAGGATGTCCCATAATCTGTTTAGTCTCAGCATTAGCCACAACACACTCGAACTTCAAAACGTGGCCAATATCATCAGCTATTGGAGTGTATGTTTTGCAAGCCCCGACCTCGACTAACGTCTCTCCTCCATTTTTCTGAGTAATATTAGAAGGATAAAACGGAGCTGGACCATTGTTGGCAATGTTAAGATTTGACATAGAACCAGATAAGGAACCAGCGAGAGCCCCAGAACCGGCACTGTTATTCCGGCCCAAGTCATCATCCTCGTTTGCGTTGTTTTCCGCAGCTGCTCGCTCGTGCAAAGTCCTGTGATGCTGCCACGCATCCGTAAAGCATTTAGGCGTACAGTGATAGCTTTTTGGAACAAGGGATCTACGCTTAGAACAGAAAACACATTGCAAAGTGGCTTGTTCCGTTGGATGCACACTGCAAATGGTTACTTTCTTATCGCTCTGTACACGATACCTACAACAAAGAAATCGAAAGAATGAATCTACAACAAGATGAGAACTTTTTAAGAAAATAAACCCCAAAGAATTAAATCATTTGACGACCTAAATCAGAACATGTCAGAATTCAGATCAAAATTCAATCTTTGATAAACCCCAATTCGCCAAAGGATCCAAGAAAGCAATTACACCGAGAGAAATAAAGAAGACAAACCATCTATATCTCAAGAAGTAGCCTTCAAGAGGAGCAGATTCAGGGACATCATCAGTGGCGGAGTTCTTATCGGGGCGACGAACAAGAACGTAAGGAGTCAATTCACAGCCCACAATGGGAATTTCAGAAGGAAGATGCACTCGGATCACGCTCAGCATTGCTTTTCAATAACACCTGGTGATTGTCGAACACTATCGAAGCAGCAGCAGAGATTCAGAATCGAAACAAGACCTTGATGATGATTTGATGAATATTCTCGTTGATGACCTAATGAAGTGGAGCGTACGATAGGCTGATCCACCATTTACTTGACCCAAAAACCCGTCCAATCTCTAGAAACCCTAGAAAATGTCTTCTTCACAAAAAAAAGTCGAGGATCCACCAAAGTAAAATCGAAAAAAAGAAAGAAAGGAAAAAGATCGAATCAAGAAATCTTATTAGAGATGTGGAAAGAGAGATCTTGAAGGAATTCTCTCTAAGGATCGATTCTTACGCTGGGTATATGGAAAAAATCAATGAAATCGATTTTTTTTTTTTTTTTGTTATTATTTTCCGAGTGGGTTTAATACTAAAAACTATATTTTTTTCTTTCAAGGCATTATTATATGAAATTTTATAATATTTTAATTGCTCTTTCTTTCCGAAGAAATATTTGGTTTTGGCGCTCAAAGATTGAAAGTTTTTCGTTTCATTTTGTTCATATAAAGTTAAATTAAAAATCATGCGTTAAAAAAAAAAAAAAATCAAGAATATGCGTACAACAAAATATGACTAACTAACCAGAGACAAATCAAGATTTATGACTCGTAGCATTACGAAAACAAGACTGATGACTTAGTAGAAATGTGTTTATATGTATGATAGATCCGATACTAGAAGATCAGAACAAACAAGGAATGGTGAAGATGAGTCCAATAGGCAGAGTGTTCAACGCCCATTCAGTAGGAGGTGTAATTTCTTCATTAAGATCAAGAGTCAAGAAAATGTAATTCGTCATCTTGAAGACGATTTTTGCAAATTAAGGTAGAATTAGCATATTTTTTTGTTCTTTTAAGATGTGAGATTTACCCAAAATGAAAAGCATCGTTTATCAATTCAATTGATCTTTCTTAAGTATTGTTGAATTTGTCAAATTAATGAAAGAAGCACATTTAAACATTGTCAAAAATTGTCATTTTGATTTTGCCTTTTGTTTTCGTTTAGTTAGTTCATTTGGTTTCGATAAATATTAGCGGATCAAAACAAAAATAATTTTGGTTCGGATTGTGAAAATTATTTTGGTTTTTAACAAATTTGGGTTGACTAAGTTCATTCTTTTTCAGGTTTACTCAATTTTTAAAAAGCTATACAAATTTAAAGTTTATATCTAACTTTTGTTTTATTTGATATGATTAGTTCTCGGCTATGTAATATATAGGTTGATTCGGTTCAACTCGGCTTGAATACTTTTCAAACCTCAACTAGCAAGCCTTTTACCAAATTTAGATAACTATTTACAAATTATTATTTTGAAATAATTAAGGAAAAGACAAATAATTTGTATCCATTTAATGAAAGTTGAGAGATTTCTTTCTCTTTTTACGCATTCAACAAAATTTTTTCTTTTTATTACTGCGAAGGCTAGAGTCCACATTTTATGTGGAGCGGAACAGGGAAAATAATTTTTTTTAGAAAGCGGTTTTATCCTAACAAAGAAGCCTCAAGCACTCTATATAAGTAGCAAAAAGAATACGCTACCAAATAACATCTTGAACCTGTAACAGAGAAAGTATTAGATCAAAATTGTTGAGATGAGTGAAAGCACAGAACGTTTTCAACTTTTCAGAAGTGTTGTGGCAGCTGAATATTTTTTGCAATATGATGGTAATTAACAATTTGTTTATTTTTCGTTCTTTATACTGAAATATTTGATTTGATATTTTTAATCTTTTAATGTTAGTTTTGTTCAAAGACGTCAAAAACATACGGAAATTGGAAGTTGATCTAACAATAGAAGAGAAGAAATGTTTAGAAAAGGTACATGAGAATCTACTTAACGAGGCGATAAGGATAGTGAAACCCCTCAAAGATATGGATATAGGATCTGAAGAAACATTCATTCTGGATGATGATGAAGAGATGATTAAATGGTATTTGGAAGACAACTTGATAGATTGTCATAAAATATGTAAGGAGATTGAAACGTTAGGTGTTTGCCATGTCTGAGATTAATACTCTTATGGTTATTTTTCCTCTAGAGGTATAATCTAAGAAATGTGAAAGGAATATGGAAGGGATGAGGAGAACAACCTTTTTTATGAATAATAAATATCATTGAAAATGATAAACAAGTTGAATTATGGAATAAAAGGGTCTCTTTCCGGCCTATCCTTTGGGTTTGCAGTTTTCGGAAAACAATTAAACGATTTGCGTTTACATTTGAAGATTCAAAGTTCTTCCCTCAGTTTATTACTATGCTTTCAACTATTTTTTAATGTTTAAGCTTTGATTGGTTTAGTTAACAAATGTGGATTAATCGGAGCAGTGCCAGCCCGAGGATATTTGATGCTTAAAGCAAATTCAAAAATGATGCCCCAAAATTTTTTTTTCCGCAAAATAAAATACCATGAAACTTAATTTGTTTATCAGAGTTGAACAGAAAAAATTGTAAACAAGCAAAAAATAACAGAAACATCAGTTTTCTTCATGGCGAAAGATAATCCTCCTTGCTTTCGCTCCTGCAAATTCATTCATCAATTTTTGGTAATCAAGCTTCTCAACCAGTTCTTGTTCTATAGAAAACCTCTAAACTATTCATACATGGAAAAATAAAAAGAAATTACAAAGATTGGCAAAAGACATAGATTGGCAAACATGATAAGAGAGAAAAGAGAAATAGAAGAAGACATACATAAGTAAAGAACAGAGATTAAAGTTAGAAACAACTGGTGTAAGAGATTATTAGATTAAGATGGAGAAGAAGCTGGAATTTTTTTATAGGGTTTTGATGGTGACAAAGAGGAAGAATAGACATCGTTACGGGTAGAGAAAATTAGGTTTATGTAGTTAATTTGTTTAATAAATAATTATTTAATTTTAATTAATTTAACAAATGGAAAGAGAAACGTTAAATTTTTTTTTTTTAAAGAATAAAAAAAAATCGATTTTGGGAAAAAAATCGAAGGGATTCGAACCCTGCTTTGATGAAAAATGGCACAGCACTTTACCACTACACTAAAGGACATTCTCAAATTTGATGCCCCTAAAATTAAATAAAAAATCTGCTGCTAGAAGCCCTTGCTTGTTGGGCTTCTGCTTCGGGCCGGGCCTGAATCGGAGCTTTTAGTTTTCTTTTTATTTTACGTCGGATCTAAAATTTGATTCGACCAAGCGATGGAGATAATGATCCGTGTTAGTTTTTCACTTATGTTTTGCAAGCTTCGGAGTATTACAGAAGAATCTATTTTCGATGTTGCTCGATGTTAGTTTCTGTCTCCGGCGGAATCATTAGCTTTGACAGCGAAGGATGATGATGGAAAACTTTTGTTTCCTCATGTTTACACGAGTTTATGATGTTGACTTGAAGTGGTGCAAATGGCTAAAATTCATGTTGGACTTTTATGTCAGGGTTTTGTTGGCCCAATAAAATTTTACTTGTGAAACAAAAAAAAATTGATGGGCCAATTTGAAATTTGAAAGATCTTATCTGTAAAAGAAAATGGGCCAGATTGGTCAATTGGACTTGGACAGATCAAACCGTGATCTTGTGGTTGAACCAGCCGGTTGCGGTTTAGATCAATTCTTTAGTTCCCTGGTTCTGAACTTCAAACTTCGTTCCTGATGTTTATAAAAAGTTCCAACTTTTAAAATTTCAGACCTTTATTAGAACTTTCTTCATGATGCACAAAATTTAGTTCTTGATTAGAACTGAGATCGATCTGGGTAGTGCTCTGTTTTCAGTATCCTTCTGCATGAGCCTCAGCTGTGGAGATCTCGCCAATCAGAACGGTCGTCTAGTTAGCTTACTCAACGTCTGTAGAAAAGCTCCTTCCTTTGCAAGGACCAAAGCTCTTCACGCCCTCTCCATCACTTTATGCTCTGTTATATTGCAGCCAGTTTATATCTCCAATAACATTATATGTCTTTATGAGAAGCTTGGCGAGGTATCACTTGCAGGCAAAGTGTTTGATCAAATGCCTGAGAGAAATAAAGTGTCTTTCAACACGATCATTAATGGATACAGCAAATACGGGGATGCGGAGAAAGCTTGGGGTGTATTATCTGAGATGAGGTATTTTGGATATTTGCCGAATCAGTCAACAGTTAGTGGTTTATTGTCCTGTGCATCGTTGGATATTCGTGCGGGAACTCAGTTGCACGGTTTGAGCTTGAAGTATGGCTTGTTTATGGCTGATGCATATGTTGGTACTTGTTTATTGTGTTTTTATGGGAGGCTTGAGTTGCTGGAAATGGCGGAACAGGTTTTTGAAGATATGCCGTTTAAGAGCTTGGAAACATGGAACCATATGATGTCTTTGTTGGGCCATCATGGTTTTCTCAAAGAATGCATGTTTCTCTTCCGTGAGCTTGTTGGGATGGGCGCTTGTTTAACTGAAAGCTCTTTATTGGGTGTATTGAAGGGTGTATCTTGTGAAAATGACTTGGAAATCAGCAAGCAATTGCACTGCTCAGCAACGAAACAAGGGTTGGATTGTGAAATTTCAGTCGTTAACTCTCTCATCAGCGCATACGGAAAATGTGGCAACACACATATGGCAGAGAGAATGTTTCAGGAGGCAGGTTCCTGGGATATAGTGTCTTGGAACGCCATAATTGGTGCAACAGCCAAAAGTGAGAACCCGTTAAAAACACTCAAACTCTTCGTAAGTATGCCAGAGCATGGGTTTTCCCCGAACCAAGGTACATACATTAGTGTTCTTGGTGCCTCTTCTCTTAGGCAGTTATTGAGTTTCGGGCGCCAGATTCATGGCATGCTAATCAAGAATGGCTGCAAAACTGACATATTTTTGGGGAACGCGTTGATTGACTTTTATGCAAAATGTGGTAGTCTGGAAGATTCCCACCTATGCTTTGATTATATACGTGATAAGAACATTGTTTGTTGGAATGCACTGCTTTCGGGTTATTCCAATAAAGATGGTCCAATTTGTCTCTCTTTGTTTCTGCAAATGCTTCAGATGGGTTTCAGGCCAACTGAATATACTTTTTCGACGACCCTCAAATCTTGTTGTGTCACAGAGTTACAACAGCTGCACTCTGTTATTGTGAGAATGGGATATGAAGATAATGACTATGTCTTAAGCTCTCTTATGAGATCGTATGCCAAAAATCAATTGATGAGTGATGCTCTTTTTCTGCTGGACTGGGCTAGCGGACCAACTTCTGTTGTCCCATTGAACATTGTTGCCGGAATCTATAGCAGAAGAGGCCAGTACCATGAATCTGTGAAACTGATTTCGACACTAGAACAACCCGACACTGTATCTTGGAACATTGCAATTGCGGCCTGCTCTCGTTCTGATAACCATGGAGAGGTTATCGATCTTTTCAAACACATGCTTCAATCAAACATCCGCCCTGATAACTACACATTCGTTAGTATCTTAAGTTTGTGCTCTAAGCTTTGTGACCTTACGCTTGGGAGTTCTATTCATGGTTTGATCACCAAAACAGATTTCAGCTGCGTTGACACATTTGTATGCAACGTACTAATTGACATGTATGGGAAATGCGGAAGCATTAGGAGTGTAATCAAAGTCTTTGAAGAAACAAGAGAGAAAAACCTCATTACATGGACGGCATTGATTTCGTCTCTTGGCATCTATGGATATGGACATGAGGCACTTGAAAAGTTTAAGGAAACACTGTCTTTGGGTTTTAAGCCAGATCGTGTCTCTTTCATCTCTATTCTAACTGCTTGCAGACATGGTGGTATGGTAAAAGAAGGAATGGATTTGTTTCAGAAAATGAAGGATTACGGTATTGAGCCAGAAATGGATCATTATCGTTGCGCCGTTGATCTTCTAGCAAGAAATGGTTACCTAAAGGAAGCTGAGCATCTGATTCACAGAATGCCTTTCCCTGCAGATGCGCCTGTATGGCGTACATTTCTTGATGGTTGCAATAGATTTGCAGAAGAACAGAGAAACACTCTCAATGTCGTCTCTTTTCAGTAGTTGAAGAGAGTAGAATTGGAAGAGAAGTGCGAATCTTTTATGTTTATCTGTTGTTTCTCCTGCGAAATTCATATTTGTATATGGTGAAACTGAAGCCTTCAGAGTTTATCTATCTAATAATCAAAAGTTCAGAGAAATAGGCTTGTATTTTGGAATTGTACACAGAAGATAAGCTCTCAGTAGCAAACAATCCAAACTTTGATCAGTCATTACTTATAAAACGATCTTTGTGTATGGTAAAAAGATTATAAGTTTAAATCAACCCGCAGCTTGGAAATCTCCAAAGTCATCATCTGGTGCATCTTCAACCCCTCCATCATTGGCTTTTAGGTCTTCTTTCTTCTCTTCTTCTTCTCGCTTTGTATCTAAATCTTGTTGTTCAGACGATCTTTGGAGGCTGATGCTTGGTGGCAGATTTGACGGGGACTTCTGAGCGGTTGTTACCGGGGAAAGCGGTCCAGGAGGTGGAGGTGGCGGGATGATTGAAGGAATGGTGGTTTCTATTGACTTGCCCTTATCCTCCAACGAGAGATTTCCCAGACTCTTCTCTACCGTTTTTGACTTGCTGTCTTTATCGCTTCTCTGTTTCAATCATTTTGATGTGAAAAAAAAAAAAAAAAAAAAACTAGTGGAAATGTATCCAGACAATAACTGTAAATCTTACATTTTTGAGCTGGAGAACAATGGTTTCTCCATCCTTTAAGCTGTAATCAACAGATGAAGTGTTTTGAAAGTGTTGTTCCATTTCTTCTGCTGTTTTCTTCTTGTTCAAATACCTTTAGCAGAGAGACAGAAAGAGAGGGAGGTCAGATTCAGACATGATTTAGTTGTTTCGAAAGAACTGCTTGATATCTGAATAAAAAAGAACACTTCGAAAATGGGAAGTGGAATGTTACTTCATATGGTCATGTAGTGCTGCTTGGAAATCATATGCTTCTGTTCTTTCCCGGAATCCGAGCCCGATAAAAGCATGTCGAACACGACCATCTGCATTGCTTCATAAAACTAAACTCAAATAACTACTAAAATTTAATATCTCTATGTCTATATGGTAAGTGAGTACCTATCTTTTCTTCAACACGGAGAACAAAATATCTACAAGACAACAACAGACAAATTGTTAGACTAGCTGCACATCATGAGAAGACCAAGTTAAGTTCTATGGTCAACTTTTTGTTACCTGCTACTGTCGATTACGGCTTCTACTGGATGAAGTTCACCCTCTCGCAGAAAAGCCTGAGCGTAAAGTTCCCCTGTGGTTTTATCTACAAGTTTAATAATGCATTCTTCTCCTTTGCTCACCACTTTCAAAGCTCCTTCCCATGCCCATTTGTTCACGTCCCACTCATCTGCTCTGTAAGGATCAAATTTTATATAAAAAAGTATCAGCTGATGTCTATCTCCATATTATATTGGATTACACAATGCATTTGTTCGAAGTGTTGATTAAAAAAGAATGTAACGAAAAAAATGACCATCTTGATGCATATTGAGGTTTAGCTACCATTTATACAAACTTCGTTCAATAAGATTTGTTCCGAGTTTTTGATCATTTGCTAAGCCAAAGGGTTTTGTAAAAATCTCCTAACTAGAGATATCAGAATGACTTAGACATTTTCTGTCATGAAGGCAAGAAAGAACCTGTATGAAGCTGCGGTTTTCCTCGGAGGTATCTGCAAACACAAACAAAAAGATAATGACGAGGTTACCTTCCCTAACAGACACAGAAGAAAGCATAAACGGTAAGTTAACACTGATAACAAGTCCATCAAGCTCCAACGTTGTCCATTATCTATTGAGAAAAGTCTCCTTAATCTAAATAACAACACTCAGTATTTTACAATGTCTATGAATTCATCAAGGCAACCAATTTGGAATCTCATACATCATATAATGGAATGAACGTGTAACAATTTCACGAGTATCTCAAAAGCTAGTATGATTTCAGAGACCCCATCAAGAAATCACTTAGCAAGATATTGGTTAAAATTAATGTACTCTTTTATCACAATCCTTGAATCTATTATACGAAATCTCCTTGAAAACTTTCTTGCTGATAGTTACATGTGCAATCGATCACCATTGCAAAAATTTTGGGTGATCAAGACATTAACTTAAAGTCTTCAACATGTATGCAAATAAAGATAATTTCCTCGATACCATTGCACGAAATCTACAACACCAGATTGAGATTGCTAACTGATCAGATCCAAAACCTCTCCTAAAATCACAAGTGAACTTGCAAAGAAAGAATGTAACTTGAGTATATGGACGCAAAATTCATCAAAATTTCCATATACCCATCTCATTATAACCCAAAAAAAAGTTAGAAATTTACCAAATAAACATAGCATTCAGGTACTTGGAATAGAACAATCTCTATGGCTTCCCTCTCCTCGTTATCATCGACAGTCACAGGATCAGTGAAAGATTTCTTGCCTTCCGAAGAAGACGAAGCTTGATCCATCTCAGAAACAAAGAATTTAACTTGAAGAAAAAACCCAGATGGGACTAATCGATCAAACACACCCGTAAATCTTTAATGTTAAGTCTTTCCCCAACTGTGATTACAACAATCTCACACGAGTCGCGAAGACGATTCGAAACGCAGAGGTTTCGCGTTAGGTGTGTAGTGTACCCATTACTTCGATCTGAGCTACTTGAGAACCATCCGATCTAGATACCTATGTTAAATCTGAACCGTCTTTATGTTGACTTTTAAACCCTCATAAAGACTAGACACGTGTATATCCTCCACCGCTGGGAAGTCAACATAGAACCAATAGAAACAACGTCCATGTTTACTCTAATGGGCCTTGAACTAACGGGCTCCGGCCCATTATAATTATTTTTGTATTGTTTTATTCAATATCTGACTCTTGGTGGTGATGAGTAGGTGGAAAATGTGTGTACTTATTTAATTTCTCTCCACTTTGAGTCTGTGACCCTAATTTCAGAGCTCTCTTCTCTTTGCGCAGTCAATTTGCTACAACTGAGAAAATGGCGGCTGCGACTTCATCCATCGCTCCATCTCTTTCATGCCCATCTCCTTCTTCTTCATCCAAAACCCTTAGGTCTTCGAAAGCCAGAACCTTGGCTCTTCCCAATATCGGTTTCCTCTCGTCTTCTTCCAAGTCTCTGAGGTCGCTTACTGCCACCGTCGCTGGAAATGGTATCGGTTCCGCCACTGGATCCTCCCTTTCCGCTCGTATGGTTTCGTCGTCGGCGGTCAAAGCCCCTGTTTCTCTCGATTTTGAGACATCTGTCTTCAAAAAGGAGAAAGTTTCTCTTGCTGGTTACGAAGAGGTTTATTTCATTTACCACCTTTGATTGAATTTGTGGTGATTCTATAATCATTTTCGTGGGGATAGATTTTGTTAGTTGTTGCTAATGTTTGGTTATTGCTGATGTTTGTTTTAGTACATTGTGAGAGGAGGAAGGGATTTGTTCAAGCATCTCCCAGATGCTTTCAAGGGGATTAAGCAGATAGGTGTTATTGGCTGGGGATCTCAGGTACTTTCTTTTTTTTGGTCTCTTTATTTGTGTCTCTGTTTTTCACCTAATTTGTAGCTACTGGTGCTTCTTGTTTGATTGCTTTTTGAATTGCTTACGTTGGATTTGTGGATATGGATTCTTGATTACGTCATGTTAAATGAATTTGGTTAGAAAAGGGAAATGAATACAGTGTTTTCATTTTTCATGCTTTTGAGTTTTGATGCATTTGAGTTGCATATTCTTTTTCTTTAGCAACAAGATTAATGAATAAGCTGCATATTCTTTTTCTTCAGCATCTCTTGTACAAAACTCGTTGTCTATGTGCAGGGACCTGCCCAAGCTCAGAATTTAAGGGATTCACTTGTGGAGGCAAAGTCTGACATTGTTGTCAAGGTATATCAACTGCTGAGTTGGCTTCATACTTTCATGTGTTTGCTTTATCTTTGCGTTCTGCTGTTACATGAAGGCTATGTTCTGACTTGGTTTTTTTTTAATACTATTACGCAGATTGGTCTCAGAAAAGGGTCTCGCTCATTTGAGGAGGCACGTGCTGCTGGTTTCACTGAAGAAACTGGTACTTTGGGTGATATATGGGAAACTATTTCTGGCAGCGATCTCGTATTGCTTTTGATCTCTGATGCTGCTCAAGTAAGTGCACTTTGTTACATATATTTCTCGTATTTGTTGAGGTATTGGTCCTTAGGTTTATACATCGATTTTAATGTATCCTGTTTTGCAGGCTGATAACTATGAGAAAATCTTCTCTCACATGAAGCCAAACAGCATTCTTGGTTTATCACACGGGTTTCTACTAGGGCATTTACAGTCCTCAGGACTTGATTTCCCAAAGAACATCAGTGTGGTCGCTGTATGCCCTAAGGGAATGGGTCCTTCTGTGAGGAGGCTTTATGTCCAAGGAAAAGAAATCAACGGTGCTGGAATCAATGCCAGTTTTGCAGTCCACCAGGTTTTCTATCTCTTTATCTCTACTGCAAAAGCTATATTTTGTTTTCAACGGTGCGAAAACTCTTATATCTCATGTGTTCATTTTTTCACCACTGTTTCTGTTATTCTGCTGGCAGGATGTTGACGGTAGAGCCGCCGATGTTGCATTGGGATGGTCAGTAGCACTTGGTTCTCCTTTTACTTTTGCTACTACTCTTGAACAAGAGTACAGGAGTGACATCTTTGGAGAAAGAGGTGAGTCGAGCAGCTTCTATTAGAACTGTCTTTCTATCGCTCAATCCCATACTTAAAACATATCTTCTTCTTTTTTGTTAAAAGGCATTTTGCTTGGTGCTGTTCACGGAATTGTGGAGTCTCTGTTTAGAAGGTATACCGAAAATGGGATGAGTGAAGACTTGGCTTACAAGAACACAGTAGAATGCATCACAGGAACAATTTCAAGGACTATCTCTACTCAGGTTTGTAGGAATATATCTGTAGAGACCGGACTAATCCCTTTATGACCAAATCGAAATTAAAATTTGAAACCTGTTTCTGATGAATTGTGAACATCAGGGAATGTTGGCTGTGTACAACTCCTTGTCTGAAGAAGGTAAAAAAGATTTTGAGACTGCATACAGCGCATCCTTCTATCCTTGTATGGAGATTCTCTATGAATGTTATGAGGATGTACAAAGTGGCAGCGAAATCCGAAGTGTTGTCTTAGCTGGTCGTCGCTTCTATGTAATGACGCTTCCGAATCTTCCTTTTGTTTCATTTACCCAAAATACAGTTTGTGCAGGAATTTTGATGGAATCTCTTACTTGTAACAGGAAAAAGAAGGCTTGCCAGCATTCCCAATGGGAAATATTGACCAGACAAGAATGTGGAAGGTGGGTGAAGGCGTCAGGAAGTCCAGACCTGCTGGTGACTTGGGTCCATTGTATCCCTTCACCGCTGGAGTTTATGTAGCACTTATGATGGCTCAGGTATGGCTATGTTTATATCTGGTGTGCCCTTCATTGTTTTGGATTTTTGGTTTATGCTATGTAGGGTCGGTTTCAATTTCTATTCAGATATTAGAAAATATATCTTTAATTTGAAGATTTTTCAAAGAATTTGATATTGCAATAGGTTTATAGTCTAATTGGATTGTTCTTACTTCCATATTGTTTCAAAGAAATTGTCATGTCAATCTGTTTTGGGTTCAATTATGAATTCTTTTTGTATGGTTTTAGTTCGAATTAACCACAGTGGACAACCCCATTATTAATATGTATCTGCCTGCTATCGATTTCCAGTGATTTATCAGAATCTAAATCTTGGTTTCTATGGGGTTTTGTGTAGATTGAGATCTTGAGAAAGAAAGGTCACTCTTATTCAGAAATCATCAATGAGAGTGTGATTGAATCAGTGGACTCTCTAAACCCATTTATGCACGCCAGGGGAGTGTCCTTCATGGTTGACAACTGCTCGACCACAGCAAGATTGGGGTCCAGGAAATGGGCTCCGCGGTTTGACTACATCTTGACCCAGCAAGCTCTTGTGGCTGTGGACAGTGGTGCAGCAATCAACAGAGACCTAATCAGTAACTTCTTCTCGGATCCAGTCCACGGTGCCATTGAGGTCTGTGCACAGCTCAGGCCTACCGTTGATATCTCTGTGCCTGCTGATGCAGACTTTGTTCGACCTGAGTTGCGTCAATCTAGCAACTGAGTGAAGAGTTGAAAGTTTGTCAGAGTCTCTTATTTGTAATCGGAGGTTTAAGTATGTCGAGAGTTTGTGATGTTTTTTAGGCGTGACTGTTTTGTTTGATGGATTCTGAATAATTATGTCTCTTTGCTTTGGTCTTAAAATCTACTCAAGTCAATAAAATAGTTTCGAACAAAACGTTCTTTTACTTTTTTCGTAACAACATTTTCAAACTTACAACTTAATTTTGTTTAGAATTGTGTTATGTCAATTTCAGTAGCTGAACTGGGATTAGAGAGTCCCTTGAGAGTTTAGGATTTAAGTAACCAGTATCAAGAGTTTAGGATTTGATGAAGTTTATATGTCTGCGTTAATCTTAATATTTAGAGAGTTTTAAAAACTCGAATTGTTTTAGGCTATAATTCTTCCAAGATTTCCAAGATACTGTAATGCTATTCTTTTTGGGTCAAAAATATTATGCTGCTATGTTGAATGATTGAACATAGAATAAAGAGATAAGTTTTTGCAAATGCCAGATAGATTTTTATAGATTGAATATATGTAGTCACTATCTCCAATTTCAGTTTTATATAATTATTATTACAAGGAAAAATAATTTGTGTGTGTGTTTTTTTTTTCTTTTCAAAATTAAAGATAAAGAAGAGAAAATTGGCAGAGCATAATGCTTTTGTCTCTCTTTTTACTGAGAAATGAAGAATCTAAATTATTAGAATCACATGTAATGACATGTCACATGTGCTCTCCCTCTCCCTCTGCACATTTTCATTATATGTCAAGTCTTTTTCCCTTTCCTTCTAAAATCAAAAAGATAGATATAAATCCACAATGCTTGAGAAAAAGGAAAAGAAAGATAGAAACATGAGAATCTGAATTAATAAATAGATAAAAATTCTGCAATCATATGATAGTGTGGCTCAAGAATTAGAGAAAGACAAGACCAACATGTGTAGCCAATCATACTGTATTGCTCTTTTCCCACATTTCATGTTCATTTTTCCTAAAAAAGAAAAGAAAACACTAAAAACAAACTTCTCTCTTTTAACTTCAAACTTGTCTTCAAGAATTCTTATTGTCAAATTGATAAGGATTCATGTTTTTTTAATTTAAACAAAATACAGCTCGAGTACAAACTGCTAACACTTTAATATATTCGAATTAGGTTTAATTTGATTCCGGTTATTGCTTAATTTCCATATATTGTAGGACAGTTGAATCTAAACAAAGAAAAAGAAGAAGAGATAGAAAGTATGAGAGAACAAGGTTTGGGGTTAAAGCTTAGAGTCTCAAACTATATCGTAATTTACTGGTTTTGTTATGTTGTTCGTACTACATAAGTCACGTGATGATTGAAAGTCGCCGAGTTAAGTTTAGTTTTAGTTGGTAATGAATTGAACTAACAAAAATTAGAAAATATTTTCGAATACATGAACTTTTAGAACAATCACTATGAAGAATGTTATCTTGACTGATATCTTGAAATGACGAAATTTTTGTCACTAACTTTGTGGAATCACTAAACTTAAATTTTCATCCATAAAGTTATCTAATGATAAACGTTGCAAGAACATAATCATTATGTCATTAAGCTAATCTAAAATATATAAAACACCTAGACCACTTACGAACATATGTCCCGTAATGGTTTGTGTTAGTATGTATGTTGTTGTGTCACCATCCAAATTTAAATTTAATAGATTGCAAGTTATGAAAACAAAACTGTCAAAAAAAGAAAAGAAAATTTTTTTATGAAAACAAAAACATAGACAATTTTATTTGTGCCCAGTTAATTGACATTTTTTTGTTCAACCAATTTATTAATCTTGAGATTGAAGCCATAAACTTTGATATACCATTCCGTTTTCCAAAGGATATACCATTCCGTAAATCTATATTATTAATTGGGAAGCATTGGATAATAAATAATCTTATAAAGGGTAAAAAATTACAAAAAATGCAATTAGTTTTTAGTGTTTTTAAATAACTTCATTAAGGGTACAATAGTAATCAAAAAATTAATATATTTAAATAAAAAATAGTTTGATTCTTTTAAATAATTATTAATTTACAAAAAAATAAACTGAGAGATATATGACGGGATATGTTTCCCGTTCTAAAATAGTTACGCCTAGCTAATATACATGAAATAACCAAACTCAAACCGAATCTATATCCTATTTAACACATGTAATCAAACTATTAGAAATGTTTTGATTAGTTTAGAAAATAAAAAAAGTAACATCATTTAACTTTTGCAACTAAATTATATCTCAGTTTTATCTTAAATATAATTTTGCACGTACGTGTAGGTCCGGATCTTAAAATATAACTATGCAATAATGCAACTGAATTTCGTTTATTACTCTAATTTTATATTATTTGTACTATTATAAAGTTCACTAACACAACAAAATATTTTATATTTTTAAAATCTATATAACAATTTCTATAAAAATATCTCTACACATACGTGTGAATCCAAATCTAATACACTAAAATATATATCATAAAAACAACGAAATAATTTATATTGAATTAAAATTTGTTAGAACTTTTTTAAAAATATGAAATCCCGCACGTACGTGCGGGTCATGATCTAGTTACTAATTAATTAGTTAGATTTAAACATGATAAGAAAATTATGCTAATAATGCAGTATCTCTTATTTCTCCACTAAACATATTAAGTAGTAAGTAACCCAAAATAATTTATCGTCTAGTATATTTAAAAAAAACCATGATTTTAATGATCAATTAGTTATTTTTATACTTTTTCTGTTTCACAAAAAGTGTCATTCTAGTATTTTCACACAAATTAAGAAAAGTAAACAAATTTATTTCTACCCTTTATTAATACACTAAATAATACCCTCTCTCTAATTAATACACTAAAATAGTGAGGTTAAAAAAGAGAAGTAGTCTTTAAAACTGCATTGAAAATGAAACGAGATTAAAACTTTAAAACGATATTTTTTGTGAAACGGAGGGAATAAGAAAAAAAAAAGACTTTAATGAGTAAATTAGTGGATTCCCACGACGGGCCTATACCCTTTCAATTTATTTACTTTAATTTCGTTATAAGACAAAATCTTGGTGTTTTGTTTTTTGTTAATTAAAAGACAAAATCTTGGTGTTTAGTGTGAAACCATCTTGATTTGACACCAATGCTTTGTAATTATTTCTGTGAATTCCAATTCAACCATGATTCCGATCAAGCCAAAGAGTATGCCTCATCATTATCAATTTATCATCACCATATACAAATAAACCTATAAATGTGAGTTCTTTTATCCAGAAAATATATTTAGAAGAAAACAAACGTCAGATGTACTCAAGTTGTCTTTCAGATTGTTTAATATATTTTTATGTTTGATAATCTCGAAATTCGTTTATTATTTACTTAACTATTTTCTATAGCCTAATTAAGTAATCTGTATAAAGGTGTTATAGCCCCTAGACATTATTGATCTTCATCTTATATTTTCCAATAGTACCACCAGATTTGAATCTAATTTTAACAACGTTGAAACATAATCTCTGATCTATATTATCAAAAAGTAACTTACTTATATATGTCCAATAAGTTTGCCTAACTCTTTTAAATTCTTTTATAGATATAAAAAAAAAAAAAAAAAAAAAAAAAAAAAAAAAAAAATTCAATATATACACTGGCATGTGAGATGTTAAATAAACAGCACATAAATCGTGCATACTATAAGAAAAGCTCTTCAACTTTTTCCTCTTTCATGATTATAAGAAACCAAAGAAAATAACCATTTTGAATAAACTCCTTAATTAATCTGTTAATTGATCATGATGGCGATGATCGATGTTGCAGATAAAGAAGATAATTCACAGCTTGTGAGCATATGCTCACATGCTCGAGCATATAGCCTCAGGTGGCAACCAATAAGGATCATTGCAATAATGTTGTTAGTTTGATTAATTGTTTTAATTGCTTATATAACTATAATTTGGGATTTATAAACATAAAACCAATACTCTACTTGCTATCTTTTAATTACGTTAACACCCACCACAACAATATGAATGCTACTAGTTATTGATTAGAGAAAAACTTATCGACCTTTATCTTCCGTCAACCATGACGTACATACTACTAAACCAATACAATTCAATTCAAACATCTTTGGAACAAATCTACAATATATGTATTTTGTTTTCGCATACTTGTAGTGTATACATCAAAAAGTAAATCTTCTGAGAATCAGATAATATAGTTAAATTCTGTCTAGCAGTCTCGATTAAACGTGCAACATTTATATTTATATAAAAAAAAATGCGAGTTGGACGGTAATGCGATCTACATATATTCTTGCTTAGTGTATTTTGCACTGACATCATTTGCTTATGAAACTAAATTATATGAACATTGGATACCCTTAATGACCATAAGGATCAAGCTTAGCCAAGCGTCGTTTATCGATAAATTTGAATTTTTAATCAAATTAATTAGAAAACCAGATGTTGACAAAACAAAAATAAGAAAAAAAAGATAGAAAACCAGATAATAGCCACCCATACGTGGTTTATTTGTCGTTGTATATAGTATTGGGAATCATTTTGTTTATATACTCAATTACTTACATATATCGTTAGTCTAAAACAGAATATACAATGTGATATGCTTAAATAAATAATTGCTAGAACTATATGTTTAATATTGATATTTTTAGGATCGCTGTAGTGTCTGACTAATTCTTTAAACAAAAAGATTTTCCAGTAATGAAAAATGTCTCCAACTCTACATTCGAATAAGTTATTAGATCGAAATATTAATAGGTTCTCCTTTTTTAAAAATGTATATGACCCAGTTATTGGTGTTGCATTTGTTCGATATATATATATGTGTGAATATTTTTGATAAATAAATATTAAATTGACAGATACTACAGAGTTTATGCTTAATAAATTATCATAGTCATTTGATGAATCTTCTAGTGACCAAAAGCATACACCTGTAAAAATCGATTTCCTACAACGATTACGGGAAACTTTGACTGCAACCATTTCTCATTCATCCATAGTGATCAATTTTTGTAGTCATATGTTATACTGTCACGCAAACACTAGCAGCTTTGGCGATGTGCATTAAAAGATAAATCATTAATGGCAATAATATTTAATAGATTTTTTTAGAAATAAAAACCATGTTTACTTTATAATTTTACTAGTGATTGAATTGATATATTTGTCTTGTAGTATATATTTAATTTTGGGAAAAATGTAATTTAAATTATTAGTTTACCATTTTCGTTGGTTTAAATCATGAACTTTACACCTGATGATTTAAATCTTTTATTTTATATTGATTTTTATTTTAATCATGAATTCTCATTGATAATGCCAATTGAGGCACATTACTAACTGGCTAAAAAGATCAGTAAAACGATGTCATCGCATAACTAGCACTTCGAAGTCATCACATAATTTTTCTTCTACACCAACATGGTTTCCATCTTCCTATTTATATGATTGCTTCGTTTAGCCAATTAACAATGTGCCACAATTGGTTTAGTCAACAAAAATTCGTGATTAAATTGAAAGTCAACATAAAATTAAAGATTTAAATCACATGGTCGCATAAAATTGAGGATTTAAATCATCAGGTCCAGAATTCATGCTTTAAATCAACGAAAATGATAAACTGATGATTTAAATGATATTTTTACCATCTAATTTTTGGGATGCAAAAAATTGAAAAAAACAGTAAATACAAACATTTTTTTTTTATGTTTAAAGTAAATGAAAAGAAGAAAATATATATTCATGTGACTTATCTTGGCTTCCTTAGAAATCTTTTTCTTCTAAAAGTTTTGATACATTTACATATTGTTTGGCGACGTTTTGTGTATTAGCTCCGGTGTTTAAAAAATCGCTAGGCGCTAGTCGGGCGGTGAGGGTGCGTCTAGCGCCTAGCAAAAAAATCAGGGATTATACCGGAATTAATCGGAGATTAGTTTTAGGACTATTTAATGTTTTAAAAACATATTAATCCATTATAATTAAGAAATTTATATAATATTGTTTTTAAAATTATATTAAACACATGAAAACAAGATTTTAATTTCAAATTTATGATTTTCATACAAATTACGAACATAAGTAGGACGTTTTGAATTTTAGATAAAAAAAAAAAGTAAAAAAAAAAAAAAAGGGCTAGGCGCCGTCTAGGCGGGCTAGGCGGTCTAGACGGACAAAAAATCGGATCTCCGATTTTTTTCACCGATTTGGACAAAATCACCGCGGTGCTCCTCCGATCAGCGCCTAAACGGCCGATTTTTAGAACAATGATTAGTTCCATAATGAATTTTTAATTTAATGAAAAATTTGGGCTAAACAATATAGCACACGTCACGTTCGAATCTTACAAATGTGGGTCCACGTTCGTCCAGCACAGTCAGCACCAATAATAATTAAGGCCATGCCCTTGAGAAATTAGGAGCACTAATTTTCTTACAAATATAAAATTAATTATGTATAAAGTATGTTCCCCAATCGGAGGAAAAGGAGATTTTCTCCCCTTTTTTTCTCTCCTTACTTCTTCTTTGTTTTATTTGAACCCAATTTCTGTTCTTTTATTTACTGAGAATGATCTCGACAATTATTTAATGATACCGTAATTACCAGCTAATTACTCTCATTCCATATTTGAAATGTTACTTACCATTTCCTCTTTGTCGTTTTTATGATTGGGTCAAATGTTGCGGCCACCACCAGTACTAGTATTATTTTAGTTATAACTTCTTCTAAAAAAATATGAGAGAAGAATGCTTCTTGAGAGTCTATGAATCAATTATTGCAACAAACAAATGTACCGTTGTACGTGTGACTATAAGATTGAACTACTTATTACTGTGATTGTGCTAACGTTTAAATATGCAAGCTGCTGTAATATGTATTATGTGATCATCATACATTTATAATATGCGATATGCAATTTAATTTGCATTTTTTTTTAATATCTACTTGGGTGTGAGCAGTGGCAGATTGGCAGAGCTAAAATCTTATTTTATGGGGATCAATTTTTTTTTTTAATAAAAAATATATTAAATATGATATTCTTTTATTAGTGTTTTCTGTAAACAATTAAATAATATTAAGTAAATATTTTTTGTTAAGATAAAGTATGAGTTTAAAATTTTATTGGAAGACCAAATTTCAAGTATTTGAACTATTTTTTGTTTCATGTTCTAACATTAATTTTGAATTGGGTTCAAAAATTGTTTTAGGTTGGGGTCATTTCAATTATTACTAATAATATATAATAAAGTTTTATAAAATTATGGGGGTCAACTGACCCCCTACCAAAGCATGGCCTCCGCACCTGTGTGTGAGTGTGACCTCTTTTTTTTGATGTATTTTTGGAGTGAATAATTCAATAATTGAGTTAAAATGTTCATTATTATTGTTGAGTGTGAAACAGTGAAAGGTGCTTCTCCGATCCGTCAATGATTATTTTTTTTAGTCGGGGACCAAATTATATTTTCTATTTCTTATGATTTATGTACTTGATATTTCTAATTTATATACTTACTATATTAGGTCAAAAAAGCCGGTTCGGTTGATCCGATATTTGGAGCGACTCATGTCACGGACCGTCCGGTATGAAGAAATTGTCTATCGCCCATATCGTCGGTTCGGCGGGAGATTGGGGACCGCTTTCATAATGTTTATTCCGTCCGGTTCCGTTAAAATGTTTATTCGGCGTGCTTAGCTGGCAACTGTAGTGAAACAGCTGGCACGGTCACTCTCGCACGTGGCCAGCGTCGTCCTATATTTACTATTTTACCCCTATTTAGCGTTTCTAACTATTTCTGTTTCCTTCGTTCTACTACACTCCATCTCTTATTTTAGTTAAGCTATAGCAGCCATAGAGTATATATTTTTTTTTGGCCTGAATGATTCAATGTATTGATAATTTAGAAAGATCAATATTACAGTGTAACCCAAAAAAGAGGGGATCTAAGACAATCACCTACACAGAAGAGAATACAAAAGGTACTACAATCAAGTAGTATACATTTTTTCACAAAAAAGTCCATGTAACCAAAAAGGGTAGCCGGAAGCTACGTATGATTGTCGTCGATCCTCTCTTGTCACACTCTGAGCGATAAGGAAAGCACCTTTGTTAGCGCATCTTTCCTCACACAGAATTCTCCACATAGGAATATGACTAAGAGCCAATAACACGGACTCGGTCTGAGACTTAAAAGAGGGCCAAGCTGATGGTCTCAAGACTGTCTCCATAGAGTATATATATAAATGGTAAATATATCAGAACACTGATTAAAGTTTAATACTAGTAAATGAATATTTGTCTTATTAATCCAAGAAAGAAATTAGCAGGCTTTTCGAGTGACGTCTTTAAAAATATTGCCAGCTATGCATCATCAGTAAATGAGCCTTCACTTCTCTTTTGCTTTTGAATTTTCCCTATTTTTCTGCTTTTGTTTTCTGTTCTTTTGCTCTCTTCTTATACGAATTTTATGCTGTCCTTATTTTTCTTTCATTTTCGTGTGAATTTACAAAATAATTAGTATATTTTTATGATCGTTTCAAAGCTCAAAATTCAAAATCCTAATTCATTTTTTGTAAACTTTGATAAAACACATATGGCCTACCTAATAGACGCTTTTACCCTCAATTTTGCTGACTCTGACTCTGACTCTGATACGAGAGTTCAAAACCCGGAGGTGGCTTTTTCATTTCATGCTGCATTCTCATTACACATTACAACAGTATTATTACAATTTACAAACTAGTATTATAATTTGGTACGAATCACTGTTATAAACATAGGAAATGTGACATATTAATTTCTTTCTCCATGAATTACGTAGCTTGATTAGTTGCCCAACATTCTGCTGTAAGAAAAAAGAAATCTCGATGCTTTCACAGAAATTATCCGTATGTAATATATTACATCGCAATATTATGTAGTTTTCATTACTAACATTTAGATAAAACAAATTCAAATCATCTTTTATCTTCTTTAACGAATACACAATGGTTGAACCTAAATACATGCTTGCATGTAAGATATGCGTAATATATCCACTGACTTTTATTTTTCTGACTGTCCTTCATAAACATGTAAGATATCGTACTTACAACCCCAAAAACATCCAAAGATCAACAAAGTACAAATTTCATTTTATTTTGACTTTTACGTTTATTTTTTTTTTATGTTGTGTGGTCGGCAAATACAAGTTTCATCTAGATTCTGTTCAAACATAAATAAACTTGAAAGTCAACCATACATACAGACACAGTCTCTATAGTACATAATAATATCTACAAGGATTAAATTTTTTAAAAAATGGCATAAAATCACCGTATATTTAGCGATAAGCAGCCGTGAAAGACACGGAAGGATATGAGAGGCTCGTGATGAACAGAAGCATAAGAAGAAGATCAATGTCTTAATCTGACAATATTTTATAAAAACACACAGAATTAGTCGTTTTAAGTTAATTACTAATAAAGTTTTTTAGCGGTAATCTAAAATAATTTTGATTTTACCATCTTCGTTCTCATTCTTCTGCTCCCTTTTATATATCACAAACATCTCTCTTCTCAATCTTCTTCACTAACTCTTCTTCTTCATTCTCTGTGATTCTTCTGAGAGGCGATTAATATTTTGGTATTGAAGAAGATGTCACATTATAGAAGACATTCGCTAGAACCTTCCATTACCACTAAATTCCGTGATTCTTTGAATTTCCAACGAGACGATGACGTCATCGACAAACCCGATTTTCGAGAACTCGATTTTGCTTCTCCCATTTCTCCGTTGAGGCCACGTGGCTCCTCCTCCGCCGCTGCGACTCCTGCCCCTAGTGGCAGCAGTTCAAGCTCCTCTGGTTCTGCTTCCGGCAAACAGGCAGTCACTTCTCAGTTTGCTAGACGGAGTCACTCCGGCGAGTTTTCTGGTTTAAGCGAGACCAGTCCGGTTAAACCCGGATCCAGAAACGTTAACCGGAGTCTGAAACCGGGTCACAGAAGATCCGCTTCTGCTGGAACGCCGTTGATTTATTCCGGTTTGGGGTTCTCTCCGGTGAACAATAACAGTTCTCGCGGCGGAGGAAGCGGGGCTACCTCGCCGAATCCCGGCGTTTTACCTACCGGAAACATTTGTCCGTCGGGGAGGATTATGAAAACCGGAATGGCTACACGAGCCTCTGTTAGACCGGAGACTCTATGCACAGGCACGGCAAACTACGGCCACGGAAACATCATCCGCAGCGGCGGAAAGGTGAGTCACGCGACGAAAGCGGCGGCGGAAATGGGAGACTCAGAGGAGGCGAAGAAGGCAGGTAACGAAATGTATAGGAAAGGGAATTACGCTGAGGCATTGGCTCTTTACGACAGAGCAATCTCATTGTCACCGGAGAATCCAGCTTACAGAAGCAATCGCGCGGCGGCGTTGGCTGCGTCAGGGAGGTTAGAAGAAGCTGTTAAAGAATGCCTTGAAGCTGTGAGATTCGATCCTTCTTACGCTAGAGCTCAC
Source organism: Arabidopsis lyrata subsp. lyrata (assembly GCF_000004255.2). Classification (NCBI taxonomy): domain Eukaryota; kingdom Viridiplantae; phylum Streptophyta; class Magnoliopsida; order Brassicales; family Brassicaceae; genus Arabidopsis; species Arabidopsis lyrata. The sequence goes on from NW_003302551.1 coordinate 18,961,685, forward strand.
CAGAGACTCGCTTCTCTCTATCTCAGGTATAAAAATCTCTACTTTAAAGTTTAAACCCAATTTGTATTATTCAAAAAGGTTTAATCTTTGATTGGTTTGGTTTTAGATTGGGAGAAGCTGAGAATGCGAGACGTCATCTTTTTTTTTCCGGGCAATGTCCCGATCAAGCCGATTTGCGGAGGTTGCAGACGCTTGAGAAACATCTCAGGCTGTGTACAGAAGCTCGAAAGATCGGTGATTGGAGAACGGTAATTAGCGAAATCGATGCAGCCATTGCAAATGGAGCTGATTCTTCTCCTCAGGTTAGAGATCAAAATGTGGCATTGCCTCTTTTGTGTTTGAATTATCAGTGAAAAGACTTGATCTTTTAAAACAATGAGGTTTGATCTTGTGCAGCTTGTAGCTTGTAAAGCAGAAGCCTTTTTGCGGCTTCATCAGATAAAGGATTCAGATTTGTGTCTGTCTAATATTCCGAGGATGGATCATCATCATACTCAATCACCTGCGAAACTGTTTGGTATGACATGTGATGCTTATGTGCTCTGTGTTCAAGCTCAAGTTGATATGGCGTTAGGAAGGTGAGCTTCGAAATGCTTAAACTTAGAAAGGTGTTTTGATTCTTTATTACTAGTGTTGTTTGGTTCTTGGGTGAGTGAGTAGAGATGATAGGTTTGTTGCAGATTTGAGAGTGCGGTTGTGAAGGCGGAGAGAGCCATGACGATTGATCATAGCAATAATCCCGAGGTAGTATCGGTCTTAAACAATGTGAAGAATTTGGCAAAAGCTCGTACCCGTGGAAACGAGCTCTTTAGTTCAAGGAGATACTCGGAGGCGAGTGTGGCTTATGGGGATGGACTCAAGTTCGATGCTTTCAACTCGGTTTTGTATTGTAATAGAGCGGCATGTTGGTTTAAACTCGGTATGTGGGAGAAATCTGTTGATGATTGTAATCAAGCTCTAAGAATCCAGCCTAGTTACACCAAAGCTCTTCTCCGAAGAGCTGCTTCATATGGAAAGGTTAGATTAAAGACACTGAATTGGTTTCGAACGGTGTTTCTAAGTATTTGAATTGACAAAGTTGCTTTTGTTAAATGCAGCTTGGCCGATGGGAGGATGCGGTTAGAGATTATGAAGTATTGAGAAAGGAACTTCCAGGAGACAGCGAGGTTGCCGAGTCTTTACAGAGAGCAAGGACTGCTCTATCGAACAAATCTGAAGAACTTAAATACCTGGGATTCAATAATGAAGTTGAAGAAGTTTCGACTATAGATAAGTTTAAGACCGCAACATCACTACCCGGTACAAACGAATGAACTCACTTTGCAAATTTAACTTTCAAGATTCCTCTCTTTGCTAACAAAAAATGGAAACTTTTCTTCAGGAATCTCTGTGTTTCATTTCAAATCATCATCAAACCGACAAAGCGAAGCAATATCTCCATTTGTCAACACCTTATGCTTACGGTATCCATTAGTACATTTCTTCAAGGCAAGACACTTGTTCTTATGCTCAATCTAGTAAATTCCATTGCATTCGTGGTAGCATTTAGCGCAAAATGGTTATCGTTTTTGGTCTAACGCGGTAACCGGGTCTGTCTATAGGTGGACGTGGAGGAGAGCTTGGCATTGGCAAAAGCAGAGAGCATCAAGAAAGTCCCAACCTTTAAGATCTTTAAGAAGGGAGAGAAAGTGAAGGAAATGGTGTGTCCTAGTCATCAGTTACTAGAGGACTCGGTCACGCATTTCCTCTTATAACATATCTCTCTTCTCATTCTTTTTTTCTTTCAAATCTTTAGTCTTCACGAACGTAAATTGATTCAAAGAGCCATTTGTTAATTGAAATTTTCATTCTTTTTTTTTTGTTTCACTGTATTATCATATTGAAACCTGCTCCGATTGTATCAATCTGAGGAAAATGCATGCTTCTCATTCATGCAAAAATGCCCCAATTCAATGGTTCATTTGATTTTTTACTTACAAGTTACAAGTGGGTCTGGTGGGCTTGGTTAGTTGTAATAACATTTTTTTTTTTTTTTTAATTTTTTTTATGCTTTCAGTAACTTTAGTAAATGAACCTTCGGCGGCTACTTTTCCCTTGAGGTCATGAGCTTGTTCCCTTTGCGGCCTCAGCCTTCTCTGCTCAGTGTCCATCTTCATGAACCGCCAAACCCTGTCACTTTAACCAATAAATATTTCAATCATTTGAAGAGCCCTTTGTTAGAATCATGGACAGGCAGAACAGCTTCAGGGAACCAGCCTAACTCTTTCTCTCTCTCACATCTAAGCTTCAAACAAAATACCGAGAGAATTTCAAACATTCTCACATATTTTAGATGTTTGACGATCCTAAAAACTATCCTCCTCTTTGAAACTTTTGTTGGGATCTACCAATATCGAATTCAAGAATTTGAAAAGATTTTTTTGTAGAAACTGACCTATGAGGCTATGACATAAGCTGAATTTTGTTCCATCTAAGTGATTACCATTGATATAACACGGATTTTACCGGTTTTTAACCGTGATTTACGTGTGATCTTTGAGTTCATTCTTAAACATATTAGTCACTAATAACCTATATTTATTTACTCCTTTCATAGCTGCTTGTATATTTTTCTTCTTCTTAATCTTATGCTTAGCTTTCAAAAAAATGTCCATTGACAAATAAACTATAGTTTCATAGACCTCATTTGAGGCACCAATATATAACGAACACAAACTATGACAAGTCTCTTATGATGAGAGCAAAAAAGCTAAAACACTCGAAAGAATCAGACAGAAGGTGAACAATTAATGTGCTTTAGAGACATGAGATTCTCAACAGAAGGTGAATAAGTTGTCATGTGTTTTAGAGACATGAGATTTTCAATGTGATCCGGAATACTTCCAAGAAATACCCAATCGTCGTCACGACATCCATTACGGAGCCAAAAATCATCATCATCTTCAAATTTTTCAATCTTGATCCTCCTGTTACCTTTTCTCTTTGGATCATAATAGGACACATAAATCTCTTTATCTTGCCATGATACCGATACATAAACAAATTCACCATCTTCTGTCAAGTAATCAACTTCCACAATAGGATATTCCAGAGACATTGGTATATGAAAGTCTTGGCACGACCATTCTTGTTTTTCAGCATCTTCAAGAATCCATAATTTGTAAAACGATGATTCTAAGATAAGCCATGCTAATTTCCCCTTGTAGCTCACTAGTGAAGGATTAGGCTCCACGTCTTCGTACCGCATACAATTGTGTGTTTGGATTAATTTGAACTTTTGACTCCTCACATCAAAACTCATGATTTCTTTTCGAACTCCAGTGTTAACAATAATAAATAAAACTCCACTGATGCATATCCCTTTACATGATAAAAAACGCTTAGGAATTTCTTTGATCTGTCTCCATGATTCTCGAGGTCCCAATGTAAGAACATAAGAATCATCAGTGCTGCCGTATGACATGCTCAGTAGTTTATACGTATTTCCAAAAGGATCGTATCTTAAATAGCTTTTTGAAAATACTTGTACACCAAATATGAGTTTACCTGGTTTGTGAATGGTAACATATTGTCTAATGCTAGGATTCCAAACTACAACATAATAAAAATAATGGAAAGATATCAAATCATGCACGGATCCGGACTGTTACATTGATATCTTTTGTCTTCTCTTCTCTTCTTTCCATGCCTCCTTAGTTTTACTATACTTTACGTACGGGTAGCTCTGTCGTTTAACAATCTTATATATTAGTAATCCTACAAACAAAAAAGAGAGGACATGATAAATATATATGACTTTAACAATATAAAATCATTAAACAGTTTTAACTTTTTTTTTTAAGTATTACATTTGTAAAAGTATAAAATTTTTTATATATTATTTTTTGTATTTTTATGGATATTTTTGCTATTTTGTATGTATTTCTATACATTTAGATGTTTTAAAGGAAAACTATTCGTTAGTAGGAAAAAGAGGAAATTTATTATTGGTGAATCTAGTGAATTTTGAATTATATTATGAGCTGGTAATTGTTAAGATCATACAATGACCACATGTTGACAAAAAAATACATAATGAATACATATCATTTACTTTGATATCAGTATATGACCTTTACCCTACATTGAATACATTCAAATTTTGTTATAAAACTCTTTAAGTTTCATTTTTGAAAAAAGAAAACATATCATATAGTCATATACTAGCTAAAGAGAATCTTTATTTATTTTGAGATTTGTGATAGAAAAATAATGAATTACTATGATATAGCCGGCGGTACACCCCTGAAGAAAAATGTTTTTATTTGCCCCTAATTAAATCAAAACACAAAGTAAGAAATACCAAACAATAATAACCAAGAAATTTTGCTGAAAACTATTTCTTCTACTGTTTCATTGTTTAGATATACCAATATAAAGTCACCAATTTTCTTTCTCTTCAATCATGGGTTGGAATCGGAATCTTCTAAAAGAGTAAAAAATTTACAAAATAAAGACAAACTCATTTTTCTTTGTTACCATATCTTCTATTGGTTGGTGGAAGAACGCTTAGATGTTGACTTCTCCCATCTTCATCAATGGCTACAATCACAAACTCATGATGCTGCAAAACAAAAACAACGACTTAAGCCCAACAACTCAAAACATGACTTTTGGATTTACATAGTCTAAGTTTTGATCGACGAGAGAGTTTTGAACAAAAAAATAAAAAGGAAGGAGGCTTACCCATTAGAAGTAACTAGGAAAGTCTATCATCCCATAATCAAGAGCTGCATACACAGAAAAATTTCACTTATTATTCATACATGAACGGCTGCTGATTATTAGTTCTAGTGGTCAGACATGTGATGCAAAGAGGAATTCATCAAATTAGCAGGTGATGGTTAGACTAACAAGTAGAGAAAAATGGACCAAGCAAAAACGAAAGAAACAACGGTATTTTGTATAATGCCATAGCCAAGTTGCAGGAAAGATTTGATGCATCCAAAAAAATCAAATTTTGTCTTTTGAGACATGCCAATAACTAATGGTTGCAAATCTCGTCATGCTGGTTTGTTTTCTCAGTTCATTCTTCAGCGGTATCTCAAGCATTGTCTCTCTAAACCAAAACTAATTCTTCAACATATCATGCACTATCTTTTCAAACATCGATACCCAGTATTTCCTAACTTTCGAAGCAGTTAGCATGCAAACTCACAATCTTCTTCTCAATCAACTAACCAACAAAAGGCTACTCTTGATAGTAGAGTTTGAACAAACTTATTGGGCATCACACTCAAATAGAAAAGGAATAGAGGAAGCTATCATCGTGCCACTTCACAAAGCACACTCATGCTTAACAACAAAAAGAAGCAGATTCAACTTTCTAGCTCTGAACTGCTTCCCAACTAATGCTCACATCAGTCATTGTAAAAAAATTTCCAGCCTCAAGCTATAATTGCAAGAAACAGAAGTAACAAAGCAACAACATCTAGGAGAGAAAAGTAACCAGAACCTCTTACTTACCATGAATACCAATACTTGCTACTAATTAGTTTTATTTTTCTTCAGATTCATCATCTATGTGCGAAATTAATTTGCTTTTGTACCAACATCATTTCCTTTACTTTTGCAGATCCTACCCAAGCTACTAAATTTTCATAACCCTCTGAACACATAAATGAAATCAAGTAGATCATTTTCTGCAAGAAGCAAAAGCATTGGACTTTGAATTCTTTTCAAATCTTTCACAGATGGGTTTATTATACTTAAAGCCGTCGTTGGCACAGAGAATACACAAGTAAAGGTAAACTCTTTTTCTACTCTTACTCTATATAGTCACTGTTACACAGCTAAACAATGGAGAAAGACACAGATTACGAAATTCGGCGAGAAAAGGGATTCAGGTCTCACCGGCGGAGGCGGAGGACGTCGGTCCTTTGGATCCAGAAGTACGCCGGAGCTTATGAAGACGTACCTGCATCTCAGTGAAGAGTTGCATCCTATGACATTCCAATTCCTTAGCGAATCGCATTCTCTGCTTCTCCAATTCAACCATTTCCTTCCTCTTCCTCTCCTCGACTCTCTCGTATATCTGTCCAAGCCTCTCAATTGCGTCGGCAACTTCCTTGTAACCTTGCTTCTTCTCAGTTTCCCTCTCCCGCTTCTTCTTACTTCCGCTTCGTCCGCTCGATCTAGACCTTGAACCTTCCGAATCATCCTCAGACGCCGGGCACGCCGCCGCCGCTGCGGCTGCCGCGAATGCGTTTAGATTTCCGCGGAATCCGAGTAAATCGTCACCGACGTGAGGTATAATCGCCGGCGACGTCGCCGGACGTCTGGGGATCGCCGATCGTGGAGCGACCGGAACTGGAATAATCGCCATCGGAAGCGATAGCCTCTGGCTCGGGATGTTATCAGTTGAATCAGGATTACTAGACGTCGGAAAGCTTTCCCGGAGAAGGTCATCGAGAGCGGAGAAGAAAGGCCAAGGGCTGATGTAGGCACCGGGATTGGATTCGGAAACCCTAGCCTTCTCCACTTTGAACTTCTTCTTCAAAGTATCGATCCGGTTTTTACACTGAACGTCGGTGCGATACGGCTGCGATTTGGCGGCGGAAACGTTTCGGCCGGTGTTGTAGTGACGGTCGTTAACGGCGTTAGCCACCTCTTGCCAGTGTTTCTGACGGAGATTACCACGGCTAAGCTCGACGTAGCGATTACCCCAGGCTTGGATTAGCGTGAAGGTCGCTTCCTCGCTCCAGCAATCTTCACGAGAAAGCGTCGACGGCGAAGGACGAGAAGATCCCGGCGAAAAGGAATCGTTGACGGCGTCCATCATACGGTGAACGACGGCGAGTTAGATCGGAGAAGATGAACGGTGAGGATGAGATAAACGGAGGTGGACAGTCACGGTGACGGTGACGGTAACGGAATTGACGACGAACGAAGTTCTTTTAAAAAAACAAACCAGCGTTTTTGCTTTGTGTGCATGTACTAAACCGTGAGCAGATTCATTTATATATATCGTTAATTTCGTTTTATTAAGAGCTAAAATATTTTAATTTTTATTTTAAATTTTTTTTACTTTTTACGAGATAAGAAGATACTTATATTTTTCTGTTTGACAAACGCTTTAAAAATTCAATTTAATATTTTATGGAAAAACATGTGAAATTTTATAGTCTAGTCTTTTTTTTTTTCTTCATATAGTCTAGTCTAAAATTCATTAGTTATACGTGTAGTAATTCTAAACAAATTTCATTATGTTTTAATTTCTCTTTTTATCTCACTGTATCGAAACGCTTGTTTATAAGATGGTTTTCAAGGTTAGTCAATTTTGTGTTGACTTTTATTTTACAGAAGAATTTTTTTCACAATTTAAGATTAGTTGGTATTATTTATGGTTTTGGTTGACATTTTCCATTTTTGTCTAGCTTAATTAGAATATGATTTTTAACGGTAAGAAATGAATTGGTATCGACCATTAATAGTATGTAATTGAATAATTTATAGCATGGTGAAATTTTCTGAAACTGTAGAGGAAAATCAAGGTAATTGACTAATCGAATATGGCTCATTAGATGTTTGATTAGTTTATTTTAGTTACCGTAAAATGTAATGCTAGTAGTGCCAAGTAGTCTGACCAAAATATCATTTTTTGTAAGTTATCGGAAAAAAGCTCCTTTTCCTTTTTTTTTTTTTTATGTAAACGAAAATATATTTATTTTTTGTGCAACACCTTCTCATAGCAAATGCGAACAAACCTTTATGGTACGAAAAAGAGTAGAAGGCTTAATCATTTAAACTGAACGAGTGAGCAAGTCTTCTCGCTTTTTGTGAAATTTGTAAGTCTACTTTTTTTCTTTAAAAGGTTTTTGAATTTACGAATTTGCAAATGATCAAACGGAAAAGAGTTCCACAAAGCTTTTTGTGAAACCGCCAAAGTTCTTTTGTACAAAAACTCAATGAAGAAAGCCAACAATATTCGAAAAAGAAAACGAAGAGAAAAAAACCTCTCTCGCTGCAAAGTTTTATATTCACAGAAGGAAAATGATTGACAGAAGTTAGCAAAGCGAATACTCGCAATCCAGCAAACGAGAGAGTATCTCATTGCAACTCGGTCTTTGTTCCGGTTCTGTCCAACAATCTGCGAACAGGAGAAAACACATCAGAAAAGGATATTCCATAAACATCCGATAAACATTCAGGAACAACACTTTGAGCAGTCACAAGACCTGCAATAAGCTTTCCCAGTGGTCCTTCAGGAATCTCAAGCCGAGCTCCCTCGTAAGCAATAGCATAAACAACCTGAGAAAAAAAAATGCAGAAACTTGTTATATATAGACACATCACACATGTCACTAAAGAGCCTTCTTCTTGTTCAGTTATGTTACCCGTTCAGGCGGTACTCCTTCCCAAGGTCTGGTTAAAGTGCAGAGTTCCCACATTATTACACCTAAGCTGAAGATATCACACTTTTCCGAGAAGGGCTCATTGCGGATAAGTTCAGGAGCCATCCACTCTGGAGTTCCTGCTGAGACTGTGTCTCTCATTGTTGTGCCTGTCATTATTCTCGAGAGCCCAAAATCACAGATCTTAACTGTCCATTTGTTGCTCAAAAGACAGTTTGCGCTCTTTATATCACGGTGTACTATCCCCATCCGGTGTATGCACATCAAGCCCCTAGCAACATTTTACAAGTTTAAACGCTGTTCGTTAATAAAAAATGATTACAAAATTTCCTCATCGAGACACAATTCCAGGTCCTATTTGGAAGTGTTATTGCCTTCTCGTCAAAATAATATTTTACAATATTATACCACATTATGTTGGAAAAAAGAATACAGGGTTTTGTATGGAAGATGAAATTACCTGCAAATGTCACGAAGCATCTTTAGCTTCCTCCGCCAGCTTAACCTCTTTTTTTGTCCACTCATGTGGAGCAAATAATACAAAGATCCCATTTCCATGTACTCAGTGATCAGTGATAATCGTGGAGGCTTTGTGCATGCTCCAAGGAACAGTATAACTACAAGAAGCCGAAGATGCATGCGTTAATGAAAACATATACTAAAATCTTACAGTGTCATAGAGATAGAAGAGTAGTGGAGTACCATTGGGATGTCTAAGTCGGCTGGTGTTTATTTGGACGCAGAAAAAGAAGGCAGGAAAGAAAGTCAGACAAGTCAAGACGATATTGCTAAATTTGAATAAACAGAGAGAAGCCTATAGACTTACCTAAGAATTGATATCTCATTGCAGAAGTCCTCCATGTTCTCAGCTGTAAGGTCTTGCTCAAGGAACACTTTGATCGCGACGTCTGTCCCGTTCCAGATCCCACGGAATACTTCTCCGAAAAATCCTGGATTTAAAAATCAACGAAAATGTTTTAGATGGGTTGCTAATACAAAAAAAAAATAAAAATAAGAAAGTATTTGATGACAACTACAAGGGTAAGGAGCGTGAAGGATAATTAAGAAATACTAGACGTTTTTCTTGAAGGAAATTCATGGCCAACAATTTTGCAAGAACGCATAAATCCAATTAAAAACATTGAGCTAAAGATCCTTACCAATTCCGACACGTGTCCCAACAGTCAACTCAGAGAAGTCTATGTTCCATTCTTCATATGGTAATAATGGCTTATTCTGGAACATGGGAGATCCCAGAACTTTATCCCAGATATGGCTTATATTACGATGTGACGATCCACTCTGTTCATATTGGCTTCGGTAGTTTTGGGGAGAAGATGGTAGTGAGATTGCCTTCTGCGGATCTAGTGGTTCCCTTGAAAGTGTCGACCTTCCACCAGAAACTTGGTCATGAGCATCAAGATGAAAACCAGAGACCTAGAAGCAGAAAAGTCTAGTTAAGCCACAAGTTTCATAAGTCGTAATTCAAAATGAGTGAACGTTTCCAAGAGCCATATTGTTAAGCATGTTGACAAACATCCACTTGAAATTGATTATTGTGCCTTGGTGAAACAGTACATTTGATTTCCTACACATCACAACAGAGCATCTTCTAGGATTTTTCTTCCATATCGTGAAATTCATAAAACTTCCCATTTCAACTTAGTCGATGAGAAAAGAGACACAGTATCCTGTTGCAGCCCAAGTTTCTTTGTTTCAATATTTTAACTTCTATGATTACAAGCTACCAGCATAGCCAAATTTCTCAAAATATTTCAATGATGTATATATTAATAAGCTTAACGTACATTTTTCTGGAGATGAGAGCTCTCGGTTCTGTCATTTGGAGAGTTAGGAGATGAACCATCATCCCCTTGCTCTTTTGAGAGGCGATTCTGCTTCAAGGCTTCATTCATCGCTCGTACTGCCCTGAAAAAGATTAACAGGTAACTTTAAAAAAAAAGTTGTCAATGAAATAACAAAAACACTGAAGCTCCGTGTTCCAAATAACTAATGGTCCATAAATCTTAAAGAGAGGTAACAATCATTGCAGTTGCTAAAAACTTTAGTTCCATATATGTAATGTTATATAATCACATGCTCGTACAGTGATATATATGTGATCCCAACTTAGAAAAAGAATGCCCTCTCTTTGCATTCTTTTAATATTTTCCATAAGAGAGTGTACCACTAATTTTGTCGGAACAAATACATGTATGAAATCACAACTGAGAAAAAATATAAGGTGAAACAGAATACAAGTACAACCTATCACTGGAAAATAAGGATATATTGAAACCAGAGAAGTTTGTTTATAAAGGCAACTATATATGTAACCCAGAATGCAGATAGTTAGAAAAACATCATACTAGCTTTGCCATGCACATGAAGAAGTTCAATGAGCCATAAACTAAATACCCACCTGACAATATCATCGCCAATCTCAGGAGTTATACTGATGCTTCTCCTCCTTATTCTCTTAGTTTCCAATTTCGCTCCTCCAACAGATTTGCAGCTGCACATGAAAACTGAATACATAAGCATTTGTTTAACAAAATTTAGGCACTAAACCAGACACCACAATTCACAAATACCATACCCTCTTGTGTATATATATTGCATATTTATAAAACTAAAAGCTCAAATCAAGTCTGCAAAAATCTCTCCAACATATCTAAGTTACAAAGGACAAAAACCATAATGAACCTTGATGTGGCAACATCATCGGTGAAATCTCGTGCCAAGTTCTTGTCGCCACTTAGCATGGACCTTGTACGGGCTCGGAAGGAAAGATGTTCGGGACTGCAGACGAGATATAAAAAAAGATCTAAGAAATTAGAGAAATGGAATTATGAATGAAAAATCGAATTACTTGGTTCAAAATGCATATAAATATACCATTTAACAGGGATGAGAGTACCTGGAACTAGCAGTCCGCTGATCAGCAATGACCTTTCTCCGGCTCTGCCGCCAAAACTCGTTAGCCATGTTTGACTCGCTCTGTGAGAAACTGGAGAATAAAAGATAATACTAATGACATACGGTCATCTATTCCATTCCTCGGTATAACAGAAGCTATATTCAAACCTGGGGTTGGTAGCACAAAAACATAATAAAAACAACTAGGCTTATCACCTTAATTTCCTCTCTAGCGCAGAGGCAGATCGTAAGAGCACATTCCTTGATGGTGGACCAGACGTATTTGGAGACCCATCCAGTTTCCTGTGCAACGAAAGGTTTTCATCTTTTTCTGCACTGTACAACAACAATCATTAGAAACTCTGCACACCAAAACACCGAGTATTGAACAGAAGGTGCAGTAAAATATGGTACACACTATACTTATAATTAGTGCATGTTCATGCAGTGAGATTTTACAATTTAAAACTTCAATATTTACTTACTTTTCAGGGTCATTTCTCTCTGGATAACCAAACATGGGACTGTTTGGCTCCAAAGGTGAATCACAAGAGTCATTCTCTGCAGAATCACTTTCCCCTGCCGCTGAGATATGACTCATAAAAATTGCCTTGGTTGATAGAGGAATAAGCTGGCCAGGAAATCGCATTAGATCAACCAGCATTTCCACAGAATTCAGCAGAACAGTGACAGAAATATGACTACATGAGTCCACACTCTCAGCAGCTCCATCACTTGGCAAACCCTGATCAAACAAATCAACCAAAATGTAAAGCATGTTTAAAGGTGGTATGAATATTTTTTCTCGAGAATAACATTAATCAACCCTAATCAATCACATGCAAAAGTGGAGTGATACTCAAGACCACTGATCGCATTTTTGTATGGTACTTAGCACTTACCACTACAAGCCTACTTTGAAGACCAACAGTATCCGCTAAAACTTTGAACAAGATTGCTCGAGGACGACAAGAACCATGCTTGATCTGTCCTAGCAGTTGAATACCACAGTTTTCAAATGATTGCGTAGTTTTTGCCGGACTCTGCAGAGTTGATTGCTTATAAACATCTGCTACCTGCCAGACAATTTCAACAAAGGTTTTCAGATAACTAAAGAGAGTTAAAAAGATTTATAAAATGCTTGCCTTACCGCATCTATAACAATTTGATGTTCTAATAAGGGATACGAGAGAAAAGGGCAAGCAAACAAAGATACATATTTCCTAATTTTACGCTTTTTTCCAAGCAAGCACAATTCACAAGTGGAATTAGAGAAAGATTAAGGGCAAGAACTAAATAGTTGGGGAAGTTTATCTTGAACCACAGCAGAAATATATGGGATAGTTTCACAATTTAGAAAAAAAAAAGAAGACGTTAAGGTCAATATGGATAGTCACAACTCTTCCTACCTCAATTTTATCCATTTATGATCACTATTATTGCATGCAACTTTAAAATGGAGAAAAATATGGTCATTTAGTGATTTCATACAGGAAACAAATTTTGAGCATGTAGATTATAAAAGATATGACGCAGAGATACTCTGACCATTTATACAAAGTATGTCAAATACTCTTACCAGTCCAGCAATTTTCTTAATAATAGTAGGTGGCTTTGAGTTCAATCCACTGACAAGTTTGGTAATCAACTGCTTTTGCCTGAAAAGCTTCTTATCTTTCTGAAAATCAACTAGAATCACATCAGCCTTAAGACCTTCCTCACCCAGAGCATGAAGATCTTCCAATGTAGGAATGCTATTAAATAGTTGCTTCAATCTATTATCCTGTAGAAAATTTAAATAAAAACATTGTCGAAGGAAGCAAAAAGAAGAAGACTATTGACACAGGTTAATAGAGTTCAAATGAATGTCACTAAAAAATCATTGAACAGAGCTAGTATCAAAATAAAAGTAGCTTACCGGGATCACAGAGTAGAAGCCATTTGGGATGGGCTCAGAAAGTGAACCAGTACTCCAGAGAATATTAGAGGCAGTAGTAGATGGCAGCCCATCTAGCCCAAGATTTCTGGGTGAGTCTTTAGTACTAGAGGTCTCTTCTTGTGATCCCAGATAAACAGAACCAAATCTCTCCACAAATTCTGAAGGCCACCAGGTTTGATTAGAAGGTCCTTGCTCTGATGGCCCAGCATCATCTCCCGTCTCTCCCATTGCCAACTTCCTTGATGTCTATAGTTATATCAGCCACTACTTATCCCATAAAAGGAACAGTAGATAAAAAAAGGGAAATCCTAGAGACCAAAATATTGAGAAGCAAACTTCATTTACCAGTAGCCCTGAAGCTGGAGGTCATTCGATCTGCGTTCACAGAAAGGAAAATGGTAAATAAAAACTTTGATAGTACTCGAAAAAATGGAAACAAAGAAGGCGGAGATTTTAATGGATTCATAGATACACATTAAAGAAACAAACTAGTTGCATTTAGTTTCTCACATGAAAACCTAACTAGTGCAATGCCAAATAGAGGAAATTCAAACTTTCTACATTTCAACGATGGCTGCATTAGTCACTACTAGAGTTTCGATGCTTTTGCATCCAAAAGACCAGCGTCTGTCTCAAATAATTAAAAGCTATTTCGGTCTCCTCAAATTCTACGGTATATGTTGTTCTAAAGGATCAAACTAAGCTTCCAAATTGACCACCAAATATCTCACTGGATGCATAAATTGATTCATTATCAGCTAAAAATAAAAAACAAGAAGCGGAAAGTAAGAGTTGAAGAGAATGAAATCATCAGCATTCCAATAAGAAGAATAGAATTCACTCTCATAATACAATCTCACTCTCAAGTCAACGAGAGAATCTCCTAAGGATCTTAATTGGATATAGCAAACCAACATAGATCCCATGAGAATCCTCGGGTACGAAATACCACAATTCTACATAAATTTACTCCCGAATAATAACAGTTCATAAGTTCGATCGTACCCAGAAACTCAGTTTCAACACGAAACCAATCCTAACGCAGAACCCACCAAACTTAAAACCGATACGAAAACAAAGACCATCTAGAAAAACCACCTAAGATCGATCCAATACACAGCACAAAGTGTCACAAACATAAACGAATCACAATTCCAGAGAGAGCATATATAAAAAATAAAAAGGAGAAAAGTTCGATAAGGGTTTTTGTAAAATCACCGTAATCAGATCCACGCATTCAATCTCCGATCGAACTTCCGATTGAAGAATATACGAAATCAAAGAACAAACTCGATCTCACAGCGGAGACAGATTCAGCAAAATCCCGATCAAAGACAACAAAAGAGCTATGCGTTTTCGCACACACATACCAAAAAAAAAAAAAAAAGAGAGAGTATATGTATGTATGTACGTAAATGAACTGGGAAATTGGGAATTTATACAGATTTGAGGGACCAAAAGAAAGAGAGTGATGGGGATTTTAGGAAAGTGATGAAGACGAGGGAAAGGAGATGAAGAAGAAGAGATACGACTGACCAAGTGACGATGGCTCAGTCACGTGCGTCTTGATGAGTCACGTGTCATAAAGTTGATGCACCTCTCTCTGATTGACAGCTGTCATCCCACGTCATCCCTCGTGAATCCCCACCGTCGCTTCTCTTTTTTTTTGTGATTGGTTGTGGTAATCTTATGCACTTTTTTACTTTCTTTTTTTTTAATAACTTAATGAAGAAATATTACTTACAAATATGTTTTTTTTTAGGTTTTTGACAACACTTATATTTTTATATATTTAAAAGTGTGATGGTCTTTAATTTTGACAACACGTTTTTTTTTTTAACTTTTTTTGTTAATAACTTAATACAGAGATTTATAAGAAGAAGAAAAATTACTTACATATGTTTTTTAGTTTTTTGACAACACATATTTTTATCTAGTTAAAAGTGATGGTCTTTAATTCCCTTAATTCAATGAATGGAGAGGACCTTGATTAATTAAACTACTAAAAGAAAAAACAAGAAGGATTTTGTTTATAAGTTGATAAATAATACTTTTATCAAATTCGGATTTTTAAATTGTTATCCTACTTTCTTTACTATCAGACCCGGCGCGTGACACAATCAAGTGAAGAAGTCATGGCTTAGGACATCAAATTAAAAAGGGCATATTTTTTTAGAAATTTTTTAAGATCTTTTATGCTAGAAGAAAGAATTACAAGCTTTTGAAAAAAAAAACAAATTTGTTGGGCTTTCCTTTCATTATATTTTTTGGGCTTTACACCTTTAAATTAATAAAATATTAATTGATATGTTGTTAATAAATTTTATTAGTAAACTGGCTTAAAATAAAATAAAACCCTAAACGTTTACAAAATTTTTTCCCAATGATTTAATTCATATTTTTTTATGTGCGTTTGGCTGCTTGCAAACTTGTTAAAATATGTGAACTTTGCTTTTATTTGATTTAGTATGGTTTTTATATTATTTTTATTTAATTTGTAATGTTAGGAAAAAAAATTTTACAAAAGAATGATTTTTTTTTGTGGCGTATGGTATTTAGATATACCGAACTGGCCCTTCATACTATTATGATTTCTTATTAACAAAAAAAATGAAATTACTTTTGAAAACAAATAAGAAATGACATCATATGTAAAAAGAAAAATGATCCTACCAATCCCATATATCGAAAAAGAAATAGAGGGTTAAAATGTGAGGAACAGAACCTGTTATTTAAAAATCTAATGACGTACTGATGAAGACTATTTGTGGTGCAATTAATGGCAAAGTTAGTAATAATAAATTTAGAGAAAATTAATTAAAAGTGGATCACGTCAAGGTCAATAAGATTTGGAGGAAAGTTTCAAAAAATAAAGAAATTGCACGTGGAACATTATCATCGAATCTAATTCCTTTTCTTTCTTTTCATTTTTTCCCGGTTATAATGTTTTTTTGTTTGGCCAAAGTTAATATTCTTCGAATAATTCTGATAGCCAACTAATTTAAAAAAAAAAATCAATATTGATGTGTAATTTAAACAAGCAACCCGTTGATCCAATTAACCTTTTTTAATTGTTTTGGGACCAAAATACAACTATTTTGTTTTTTGAATAACCGCGGGTTTCCCAAAGGCTTCCTAGGCCCAAGGACTAATCCCACGAGGCTGGCAATTCCCCTATGTAAACCTGTCAGTGGCCGTGCCTCGAACCTTGGTGGCGGAAGTCACAGTTGTGACCCCTTTACCACTAGGCCACAAGGCCCGGTTAAAACACAACTATTTACCAAACCTAACATATTTTTAAAGCTATTTCTCAATATTAACATTTTAGTTTAATTATAGACATAAAGGTTTTTGATGATTAAAATAGTTAAATAGATTGTGATTTTTATTGGGATAAAATTTTCTCAAACACTATATTACTATTTATTAAGGAAATATATTTTTCAAACGTTAGAATTTTTTTAAAATTATTGAAATAATAAGGATTAACATTTGTCGACAAGGAAAAAAAAAGAAACACAATCTATAATTTTATCTCTGGTAATGATTATTTTTGGTAATTAATGAGGAAATTATAAGCCGAAAATGAGAAACCGAAGTGCTCGTGTCCTCGTCATTTTGCCACCGACACCTTGACTTTCTATTAAATATCACTCAGCTCCTATCATTTTTAAAATGTCAAAATGCCAAAATAAATAATTGTAGACTGTTATGAAAAGAAACAGTTTCGGGTATTTCATTAGATCAATTTAAATGAAAAGAGTGACACTTCTTCTTTCGCCGTATATCATTCAGATTTACTTCACTTCATGCAGACATTTTCAGAACCAGAAGAAACTTCTTCAGAAGACAATACCAGTTACAACGACCGTTTAAGAACACTGATAGAGAAAAGATCACTAACTAAATCATCAACCAAATCAGAAACAATCTCTCCTTCCATGTCTATGCCTTCCTCAAACATCTCTCTTTCATAACCAATCCATCTCCCTTCCAAACAGCTCATGTCATGATCCACAAGCTCGTCGATCATCATCTCTCTCATCTTCTTCAACCCTTTTACTTCCCTGTTCACTTCTTCAGCCAACAAATCTCTATGTTCCAACAAAATCCCACCTGACATCATCATCCCTTTGCAGCTTCCAATTAACATCCTTTCAAATTTCACCGCTAAGCACTGATTCACACAGTCGAAAAGCGCCTTTCTCTCTGTCTTCATTGACATCGCAGCTCCTCTAGAGCGTTCCATTTCGTCAAAGAGGCTCGAGGGTAGTAATGATTCATTAGTGGTTGTCCCTGAGGCAAAGTCTTGAAACATGAGCTGCCCAGAGTTGAGGATCTCGGTTATGTACTCGAGCTCCCAATCGAGTGTTGCTGATTCTGTTTCATCTAAGGTGTGCTGGGACTCGTTTGATGAAACCCAAGTGAGCTCTTGATCTGATGAACTCTGTTTCATGCCTGAAAAAACCAACAACATTAAGCTTATTTAGCTGCAAATCAAACCTATTCCCTACTAAGACTATTTGGTGTGAATTCAAAACCTGGTCCAAAAAAAGGAAGAAAATCCAGACACAAATTCACCATACCATATTCTCTGTCATGTCTGCAATCTGAGATACTCTTGCTGCAGGAGAGTGCAAAATCATCGGCTTCTGTAAGCGTGGTGATGCTGCTAACTTCTTGTTCTTCTCCCTGCATCGTCTTCTTCTTCTTTAAGGAAAAAAGACAACATTTTCTCAGAGACTGGTAAGCTGGATAAGCATTAGATATAATAGAATAGTGAAGCTGCAGTTTATCGAAACTAACCTGGACTTTCTGGTTGTTATAGAATGAAGTGCAGTCAGAAACAGATTCACTCTCTGTTAAAACTCTATCAAGACTGCTTTGAGTCAATTCGCTATATTTGGAAGGCGATGAAATCATCCCATTCGCTCTATCCTTTGAAAGGGAACTCAAAGACTCTTCTTGGATCAAGCTAGAGCTAGATGATTCAATCTTTGAGGTCAATTCCCTGAGCTTCTGCTCCAAAAGTGCATTTAAAGAATCACCACCTATCACATTGAACCTTATAGCAGATTCTGCATCTTGTTTGGTTCCTTGTGGATGAGATGATAAACCTTTGATCGAAGATGAGAAAGTGAAAGATATCACATCCATGTCCCTTTTCTTATCATCCTTACTCGTACTCGAGTCGCCATCAATGGAAATGTTACATTTTATCGACTTTTCACCCCTTTTGATCCTCTTATCTTCATAAATTCCCGATTCTTGCACTCCATTCCGCGGTTTTTTGTTTCGAGGAAGGTTCTTTTTGCGGGATAAAGGTAAAGAAGTCGGTTTTTCTGCTGATGTCATAGTAAATCCCGGGCTTTTTGATATAGATCCACTTTCCACAAGATTCTTATTTACTACTTTGTTTATTACTCTCCTGGATTGCTGATTGTCTCTGCAGTTCTGCTTCTGGTGGTTCTGCTTAAGCACATTCTTTCCGGTGCTCGAGGAAGATCCTTTGATACTGTTTTGGCTTTTAACCGCCCTATTCTTAGCTTCCATTTTCTCCTTTTGTCCCGAAGACATCCTCTTGTTGCCACTTGAGGACGTTGTTAAGCTGTCTTGCTTCTGATTACTGCTGGCTTTTGCTTGCGCAGAGAAAGAAGGTGGCTTCACTTCACTTTTCAACCCACCACAACTGCTTTTCCCCAATACTGTAGTTTTCTTCTCGTTTTGATCTCCTCTTAAGTACCTACTGTTGCGAGTATCATTAGAGAGTTGAGGAAGAACTGAAGTTGACGCTTTCTGCGCAGCTTCTAGTTTCTCTTTCAAATCTCGAATCCTCAATGGAACTGGCGAAGAAGAATCAGACGATGACACCACCCTTGTTCTTGCAATCATCCGTGGACTTTGCTCAATCATTCTTGAAGCAGCTTCCATTACATAAGCAGGGTTCCTAGATGGAACAAATCCAGGATTCCTTATTGGAGACAAGAGCTTATTGTGAGTGACAGAGATCGGTTTAGCTGATCTTGGGGGTAAAGTTTCGGTTTGAAATCGCTCAATCATCCTCTTACGCGGCCCTTTACTGGTTCTTGAATCCAAATGATCCCAAGAAACACCATCGAAGTCACTCTGACGATCAACATTAGCATCCCAAGTGTTTGCTTGGCGCGAGGATCTTAGAAAGTATGGATCCAGATCAGGATTAACCCGTTGTTCCAAAACATTTGGTAGTGGTAAACCCTCTAAACCCATGAGCCTCGCTACCACACTTGCTCTAACCACATTTCCATCATCACTGGTTACAGATGAAGCACAACAGCTCGAGTCACTTCTCGGGTTGTAAGTTGGGTTCTTTACACTCTGATCGACCTCAAACTGTTTAAAACAACAGATCACAGCAAAGAACACAAAAAGTTCATGTCATTCACTAAACTAACACAACACAAAACATTGCATCAAACAAGGAAAATGATGTTGAGGAGAAAAGCCTTACAACAGAATGCCGCGTAATAGAGGGGTTTTGAACATTCTCTTTTGCTTGCTTAGATTCTTCTGTTTTAAAAGAAGAAACTTTGGATTATTGAACAAACATTTGTATCTATAGTCTAGACTCTATAGAAAACAAAAGAAAGAAGACATACCAGAGAGTTGGGAGATATTGGAAGAGAAAAGCTTCTTCCTGGATTTTCCATGCCAATCAAAGAGATTTAGAAACGCTCCTCTTGGTCTTTTTCTCTCAACAACGTCCATCTTAATTTACCTATGGATCAAAACAATTGAATCGATTTCATTTCATTAAATTTTGTCATTTTATTATAATGAATGATATAGAAAATCTGATTGATATAGCGGAAGATTAAAGTGAATTAGATGAGGAATGAAAATTGTTTACCTCTCAGTTTCTCAGGATGTCAAAGATCTCATTTCTTACTTATGGATCCATCCATTAAGTGTAAATTTCAGAAACCCTTGTGGAAGATTTACCAAATTCACCAAAATGAGAACCAAATTGGATTGAGCCAAATCGAAAAAATTGTGGCGTTGGGAGATCTAGCCCTAAAATCGACCAAAAGCTCTCCACTTTATCTCTCTCAGCTCACAATCGCACTGAAGAAGGTTACAAAAAAAGAAAACACAAAATGAGATTTATCAAATCAGACGAACAAAACAAAGAGAAGATTTTGGGGGGTTTTGCGAAATGGGTAAGATCAGGAAAGCTCAAAACAGATTTGAGATTGGGGGTTCTTGGCATTTGAGATTAGGGATTTGGGTAGTGAGCTAAAAGAAGTGTAGAAGCAGCAAGGGACGTTTTAAAAAAAATGAGATAAGCGGAATTTGAATTGAAATGACGACGACAGAGAGAGCCGTTGCAAAGATAGAGAGAGAGAGAGAGAGAGAGAGACAAAGACAAAGAGAGTTTTGAATTTAGGAAACTGAAAGCTCCCTCCTTTGAGCAATTAAAAGTGTTTCTTTTTTCTATACATAAAAGGAAAATCTTTTTTTTTTCAACAACTATTTTGGCTTTTGTTTATATAGCATGATCTCATCTACATATATATATAGCTTGATGATGTTTATATTTGGTATCCAATGCAGATGGAAATTGCTAGTATATGACTATAAAATAAATGTTTCAGTTGAGTTTGCAGTTTCAAACATAAGAGAATTTGAATTTGTTAGGGGACAAAAAAACATAATTTAAAAAAGGTCATAACGATTCAATTTTCAGGTGTAGAAAAATAAAGGCAAAGGCTTTATTGTAAACAGTGCAGTCACTGTATATTAATAATATTTCATTTTGATTATAAAAAATTATTTCGTTGCGCATTAACACAATTCATATGGGGTCCTTCTCACAAGGGCTCCACTTTCGTAATAGTTTTGAATATTTGTAATATGCTGCACTCTATAATTCGAATCACTTAAAAAGTTCAAACTTTTTTTTGGACTTTTGAGCTTATAAAACCAGAGTAAAAAAAAAAAGAAAGAATAAATGAGTAGAGGAAGTTGTTGTGGTTTGAGTTGCTTCCAAGTAGCGAAACCAAAGAGAGTAGCGACTAAAGAGAACGATGTCTGAACAATTCGATAAAAGCCATAGGAGCTTCACACGCATGGAGACTTGAATCTCACAACGCAGAGCCGATAGTAAAACGAAGCTTATGTTCCTTCCCTACAGTGTTTATAAACATGAGTGCTCTTTTCATATCAAACGAAACATATACTACCAAACTTTTAATCAGTAGTTAGCTGTTACAAACGATATATTTTAATAATTTTAATGATCAAATAATCATCTTAGTATTAATTATGTTTAACAGAGAGTGAAAGGTTGACTCATGTAAACATTAGGATATTGTTTCTTATTTTTGAATTCGGAAAATCATAATTTTGAATCAATATTTATGTTTTAATATAGTAATTTTTAGTTAATAAAAAAAATAGTGGATATTTTAAATTTTTAGTTGGTAAAAAAGAAAAAATATTTGATATAGAAGATGTTAAAAAAACCTTCGAAGTCAAAGATACACTTGAAGAAAGTCCAGCCCATATTTATAAGAAAATTATTACGGGCCATAATAAAGTTAGGCCCATTAATACCCAGGAAAAATATATCAGCGATAAATCCTTCTTTTATCTCCCTCCTCCTTAAACCCTAATCTCTATCTCTCTCTCTCTCTCTTCCCCCAAGTCTCTCAATGACCACCGCAGTTTCGCCGCCGCCGCAGGAGCAGACGGAGCAGCAACTTGTTCCCGCTTCGCAGACTTCAAGAGTGAGTCCCTATACGGTGGGTAGCGCCCTCAATGGTCTTACCAAGTGGAGAAGCGAGAAATCAAAGACAGAGAAGCCTCAACTTCTAGAGCAAGACGAGCTCGTCTACCTAATCGCTTCTCTGAAGAAGATTCCACAGACAAGCCGTACGAATGCTTACCGTATCCCTTTACCTCATCCTCTTATCAACCCGACGGAAGATTCGCCGGAGCTTTGTCTCATCATCGACGACAGACCTAAAAGTGGTCTCACCAAAGCTGATGTGATGAAGAAGATCAAATCTGAGAATATTCCGATCACTAAGGTTATTAAGCTTTCGAAGCTGAAGACTGATTACAAGGCGTTCGAAGCGAAGAGGAAACTCTGCGACTCTTACGACATGTTTTTCGCTGATCGGAGGATCATTCCTCTGCTTCCGAGGGTGATTGGGAAGAAGTTCTTTACGAGCAAGAAGATTCCGGTGGCGATTGATTTGAAGCACAAGAACTGGAAACAGCAGATAGAGAAAGCTTGTGGATCTGCTATGTTCTTCATTAGGACTGGGACGTGTAGTGTCATTAAGGTTGGGAAATTGTCTATGGAACTTAACGAAATTATTGAGAATGTGATGGCGACATTGAATGGAGTAGTTGAGTTATTGCCTAATAAGTGGAAATACGTTAGGTCTTTGCATTTGAAGTTGTCTGAGAGTTTAGCATTGCCTATATATCAGTCTGTACCTGATTTGAAGCTCAAAATCGATGCTTTTGCAACCGGAAAGAGTGTTGTTAAGGAGGAGAAGGAAGGTGAAGTTGAAGCTGCTGATGGTGGAGAGAAGAGTGTTACAGGGAAGGGAAAGAAGAAGAAAGGTAGGATTCATGAGGTTAGATATATGGATAGTAATGTAGCTGAGGTGCTTGATGAGGATGAGATTGGTGGTGATGAGGATAATAATGTGATTGTTGAGTCTGAGGAAAAGGAGGAGAAGAAGATGAAGAAGAGGAAGGAGGAGGTAAGTGAGGTTGCAGAGAGTGTGAAGCCGATGAAGAAAGCTGCCAAAGGGAAGTTGAAACCCGATGTTGAGAAGGGGATGATGAAATCAGATGTTGTGAAGAGTAAGGATGGGTTAAAGGCGAAAAAGACCACAAAGATTGCAAAGGACGAGTCTGGAGGTGGATTGAAGCCGAAGAGGAAGAAGAGTGTGCTTAGAAAATGAGGCAAAGGAAGATCTTGAGTGTTTGCTTTTTTAAATTGAGTAAGATTTATGTTTTATTTTCTATCGTAGTTCTTATTACATTTTTGAGCCCTTTCATATCGTGTACTACTACTATGAAACATCGAACTGGTGAATGTGGTTTGATGCTTTTGTGGAGGAAACATACTGCTATGCACCTTTTAATGTTTTTCTTTTTAAACAAAGACTATTTATTAATTTGTTGCAATAGCCAATAAGCATTGATCGAGAGTTATGATGGTACTTGTATGGTCTTAATCTTCATCTCTTAGTAAAATGGCTCACCAACGGTTAACACTTTAAATAATCTAGAAGGTCTCGTAGCTCTCATGGCGAACACTTCATTCATAAGAAGAATGCAAAGTTGCGATGGTATAGACAAGAAATGAAATAAGGAAAGTCAAAAGATTAATGGAAACAAAATTTATGATAACTAAATTAACACTGTTTATGAGCAATTGTTTATGCAGCTAGCTGCATATAAAAATAGGAAAAAAAATATTATAATATTAAACTAGTGAAGTAATCATAAAGTTGTATGTAGTAAACATTATCATACAACGACATAGGCTGAAACTTAATGTGGTCACAATTATGTAAGAACCTCGACCATTATGCAGCCAGCCTCTCCAATTATTCTCCTGATGATAAGCTCCTTTCTCTTTCTGCTCTTTTCTTATATGCTTAAACCTCTTTTGTAATTCTCATTTTCTAATCACTGGACCTCTGTACGGAACTCTCCATATCACAAAGTTATCTGGAGGTTGATACTCTTCGAGCCATGTCACATTTGAGATCACTTCTCCATTCATCACTTCAATCTCACCTGGTTTCACATATGATGTCATTAACATTGCCATAGTAAAAAAAATGATAGTCAGAAACCAAATCTGTTTAGCAATACACATAATGAGCATGTTCCATGAGATTATGAGACCTTTTATCTAATCAAGAAGCTAGTGGTTTAAACCATGATTCCTCAACAAAGTGTTATGAAAGTTGTAACATTCAGATATATAGTAGCATTTCTATGAAGTTATAAAGTGGTATCTTCGTGAAGTTTGTGATGTTTTACCAGGTAAGTCTAGCATTGGGGATTTTCGGAAGTAGTTGCAGTGTCTGCCATGAGTAGAAGAGTATGGAGGAGATAAGATGTCGAAGATTGCACAATGAGTAATGGCTTTGAAACAATGAATGTTGCCACCGGTTGTTGGATATAGAGTGGTTGCTGGGCAAGGGGCAGTCATATCAGTATCCTTGACTAGCTTCGCGGGTCTTGCTATGAGTAAAAGGGAACAACAGATTACTCATTATTCATATAGCACGGAAGTTATACTGGGGCAGTTTACAAGTCACTTTTACCTTGTAATGGATCGTCTAGCTCTGATTGGTCAGGCTCAGCCCAATCATACGACTTCACGTGCATAGAACCATAAACAAGCTTGCTTAGCACTGTCATGCCTGGATGATTATGAAGTGGTATGACAGACCCAGGTGGCATGCAGAAAATTCCAATCTGACAAAATAATGATCAAAGCATAATAAGCAGACAAGAAAAGCAAGAATTTTGCATTTCAGAACTTTGTTTAACTGCAGTAAACATGTGAAGCGTGCTGCTCATGGCTTAGAGCAATGAGCATACCAGGAACCAAAAAGATTAGTGATGATGAGAAATCTGGTTTCAACATGAGAAATCTAGCTTAGGTGGTTGTACTAAACATTATCAGCTTAACATAAATTTTTATGCCTATCCACCTAATCTTAAGATTTCATAGCCAATTTTTGACTATATCGATGAAGGCATACTCAAACTTTTAAAGGTCTACAGGCGATACCAATCCTGAAAGAAATTTGCTCACCGAGAAGCTGTCACACTCATGTAACTGAAGGTATTTTATTGCTGGCAGAGAATTATGGTTTCCATTACGCTCATTCCCGGGACCAGGCCAGTTACGCACCAACTGAGCTTCCTGTTCAAGACCAACATCAGACGGCTTGATTTTTTCTGAAAAAAATACTATCATGTATTAGACCCGATAAACAACAGTTGTCGAAGTGCGATACCCAATATAGCACTGCAATTCAGACATCACGAGTAACACAGTGTGCCTAAAGAACATTATGGAGCAAGAAAGATTGCAGAAAGAGAAGGGAAGAAAAGTTGCAAGAAAGTGGATCAATAATGTAGTCCTACCCAACACATTGCGAACCTTGTCTAAGGCCTCCTCAGACACAGGACCATTAGGTGAGAGAGATGACTTGCAAGTATTGAAAAGCCTCTGAATAAAATATGGCATGATACAAAAAGAAGACAGCTCCAAGTTCTTGAGCTCCTAACTTTGAGCAAAACGGCTTTGAGTTATCAACTGGTATCTGCTTCGACTTTAAGGACCAGCGATCACCTTCTTCAGTGATTCTCAAGCACTGCCCTGAAAGAAGAGAAAAGAAAACAACTTTAACTTCATATAGAGCTCCAGAATCTAAACAAACACATCTGAAAACAAATATTACAAATCCAGGAGCTCTGAGCTCTGACAAAGTAGTGTTTTTGATGAACTCTAACAAGTGAATGATTAATCTTTTCTTACATAATGAATTCAAAATCACTGCATCTACCTGATTGAGCTCACTCACATGAAGAAAAAGTATTGCCAGGAATAGAATTTAGGTCAGTGATTTTGCAAAACTGAATCATATATCGAATCGAATTGAATTGAACCAAATTCATTGAAGAATATTACAACCAGAAGAAACAAAAACACGATTAGAAAACATACTAGAACAATAGAAATGACGATTTCGAGTTGTTGCAGCAAGTAGAAGAAGATGAGCAGCTAAACTAGAAGCAGGAGTGATATAGAGAAGAGAAGTTGCTCGTTATGGATTGAGAGAAGGAATGAGAGAGACCTTTCGAGCAGAAGAGTGAAAATCCGAAGAACGGCGACGACGAAAGGTATCGGAGGAAAACGATGATGGAAATGGTTGTTAGTCGGAGGAATCAGAAGTTGATCTTCTTCTTTTTCTTTTGCTTTGTGAGTCGTTTAAAAACGCAAGTCTCACTCTCTCTCCCCTTACCTTTCAAAATAGTCAATTTCAACCCCTTTGCTTTTCCAGTTCGAATCAATTCCACTTTTTTTTTTTTTTGTCAACAGCTATATTAAATTGGCTCAAATGAGCAAATGTCGTGGTAAATTGTTTACATAGGTAATAAGTTGCGGCTGGATACGAACATTACGTGCCAGTTTATCCGCTTTCATATTCGCATTTCGAGAAACTAAAGATAATGAGAATACGTCGAACTCTTCCTTGTCGCTCTGAATCGCCTCTAAGTATGTTGCGAACGCTGGCCACTCTTGCGGGGAAGACACCATCTTCACCAGGTCTGAGCAGTCTGTAAAAAAAGCTACTTCTCTCTTGTCTTGGCCGATCATACATCTCATCGCCCAAATTAATGCTTCGACCTCTGTGTGAAGTGAGGTTAAGCTTCTTCGAAGATTAGCAGCTCCCATGTCTTGCGTTCCATCATTCGGGTTAGAACAAAACCAACCTACTCCGGAGAATCGATCACTCTCCTTCCAAGACCCATCTACATAACACTGAAACCCATTTCCAACCTGCCTTTGCTCGTCAATCATGGAATGTGAGTGTGTATTCCCCACTACCGAGTCTACAACTTCATCCGGTATTTCCACCTGAGCTAACTGCCAAGCTTGCTCTTCATTCTCTGCTAACCGCAAAATCTCTTCTGGACTTTGATCTACATTATTATAAATTTTATCATTTCGTGCTTTCCATAAATACCAAATTATCCATGGAAACGTAGCTTTATAAACATCCGATGATATTCGCCAAAATAAATAATCCATGTTTGCATATAGTGAACCTGAGGGAAAAACGGCGGGGGGCATTGGAATCTGTGATAAAGCCCAAGTTTGGCGTGCAGGCGGACATTCAAAAAGAACATGGTTAATTGTCTCTTCAGTATCCCCACATCTGTCACAACCTACATCGCAATTAACCCCACGCTTTCGGAGGTTTGATGTAACCGAAACACATCCATTTAAAGCCTGCCACATAAAATGCCTCAATTTAGGAGGACACTTTATCTTCCACGTAAATGCTTTTAGTGGTGTAATATCTGGTCCGAAACAACAGATAGAAGAATCATTTGGATTATTAAGACGGGCTATATGATACCCTGATTTAACAGTATATTTACCAGATTTTGTGAAATGCCATCCCAAAACATCTGGGTTTGACAACTTCCCCAGGGGTATAGCATTAATCAATTGAACATCTTCCGGATCCACAATAGCGTTTAAACTATCCATATTCCAGGAGTTTGTCCTTGTATCGATAAGATTTTTAACTTGGAGTAAAGGTTCCGAAATTGAACCATTACTTTTTGCTGGTTTCGGAAATTGAGCTGGAATCCATGGGTCTTTCCATACTGAGATGGAGTCACCAGAGCCAACTCTTTTAATTCCACTTAGGACGAGAACAAACTACAACTCTCTTTTTTTTTTTTTTTTTGTGCCAACTTACAAGTACAAATTGATGCACTGTCGTACCAAGTTATTAGAATGATTTTTAAAAAATTAATGGGATTTTTGTATATGGAAAAATACAAGATTAACGAGTTTATTTAAAACTATAAACTTCTTTGTCTAAAAAAAACAAACATCAAAGATTTTGTTATGATGTCTATTAGATTATGACTTAATAATATCTGTAATAGATTTTTTTTCTAATATGTATGAGATTTTCAATATTGATTTCCAAATAGCAAAAAAATACATTAAAAATTTATTTAAAATCATAATTAAATTAAATTAAATATTAATTTGACTTTAAAATTTAATAACTCAAAATTACAACTGATTGCCACAAGGTTATAATTTTATTTTAAGCGATTGCAAATACATAGCCAGTTGAAGATTTAAAAAAATAAAAATGGACAAACATTAGGTGACTTTTGGTATTTAACTATTTATGGTCATTCATCTATTAGCGGACTTCAAAACTTTGAAAAGCCCAACATTCGTTCTGACTCTTCAATAACATTTGGTCCATCTAAAAACATAGTCAAAATTCCAAAGACCAAAAGGCCTTTCTCGGCCTATATGATCTAATTTGGACGAAAATGATCGTTCGACAAAGTCAGTCTGCCTCCGTGGCAAGATATTTTTTGGCTGAGAAGTTAAAAATAATATTTCCCTGGGCCCTTCAATCTTAACTAATTTACTAAAATACTCCTTATGAAAAAATCAAAAATATATAAATCGCAAAAACGATCACGGATTGGGTCTATTTTATCTTCTTCTCTCTCTCATTTCTTGTTATTATCCAGGAACGAAGAAAACCTAGAAAGCGATTGAAGAAACAAAACTCTAAAGAGAAGCCATGGCAGGAATTGGACCGATTACTCAGGATTGGGAACCAGTTGTGATCCGTAAGAAAGCTCCTAACTCTGCCGCTAAGCGCGACGAGAAGACTGTCAACGCCGCTCGTCGAAGCGGCGCCGATATTGAGACCGTTCGCAAATGTTTGTTTTCTTTTTTCTCGATCTCCGTCTCTCTGATCTACCTTCGTATCTTAACTTGTGTGAGAAGATTTCCTCTGGTTTAGGCTAGATTTGGACACTGAATCTATATGATTTTTATTACGCTGTGGTAGTTCCCATGTTTAGGGTTATTTGCCTTCGCCGTTACTGGATTATTGTGGTGTCTTGAAAGAGATCTGTGTTAGGGTTTTCGCTTGTCGTGATTCGAATTTCGTTTGCTGCAGTAACAACTCGCCTGATTTTGCTTATTGATTCTTGTTAGTATCAGATTGATGTTCCTGCTTTTACATTTGAATATGCCTTCTATCTTCTTTTTTTCTCTTTTCGTGAAATTTCTTTTGTTCTTATGAATTTTTCTACTGTGGTAATCATCTAACGAGATTTTTTTGTTTTTGTTTCTGCTGGGTGTAGTCAATGCTGGATCGAACAAGGCTGCATCAAGCGGCACCTCCTTGAACACAAAGAAGCTAGATGATGACACTGAGAACTTATCTCGTGAGTTATTCAATCTCTTTCTCAAGGGGGTATTAATCTGATTTATATATTGATAAAGTAATGGTAGTATCTATCTCGATATCCTTGGATACAGTCATTCTTGTGGGTGAACTAGATTCTCAGTCCAATAAAGGCAGTTCTTAGGGTCTGTTTTCTTGGGTTATTAATGTTTTCTTCAGTTTGAATTGTATTAGTGAGTGGAAGTCTTTATTTGTTGATGGGTTATTGAGATGCCACGAGCTGAAGCTATATGTATTGTTTATCCGCAAATCACAGTGTTTTCCATATGTGTGTTAGATTTGATTAGTAATGTTGGTTATCTTTTAACACCTTGTTTGTGTACGGTTTTGAAATCAGATGATCGTGTGCCCACTGAGTTGAAGAAAGCCATCATGCAAGCCAGAGGGGAGAAGAAGCTGACTCAGTCCCAACTTGCCCAAGTACTTTCTCTTTTCTTTGTATCTTTCTCTTTCTTTTTTGCTGCCTTTGGTTAGTAATTGAATTCATGATGGTGATATTGTATGTTTTTGATTCTGTAGCTGATCAATGAGAAGCCACAAGTGATCCAAGAATACGAGTCAGGTAAAGCAATTCCGAATCAACAGATCCTCTCTAAGCTAGAGAGGGCACTTGGTGCTAAACTCCGTGGAAAGAAGTAGAAGTGCAGAACAAAGCTCTTGAAGGTAAAAACAAAAGCTAATCGCAGTTTCTCTTCAGTCCAGATGCTCTACCATATCCTAGAAACTATATCTATGTATGGTTTGGTTTGGTTTGGTTTAATGGCATAGTAGTTTGTCACGAGGAATCTTTCGTGATGTAAGAAAAACAATGTTGTTTGGAACCTTTTGTCATTATAAATAATCTCTTCTCTTTCTCTTCGTCATGTCTCGTAAACTTTATCTACCACGAATATATGTTCTTAAAGAAATTTTAGATTGGAATTGATCAATTGCCAATAAATGAGTTGATCAAGTGATCTCTTTAGTCTCTGTATATGTATTGATTCAAACAGAAATCATAGTAGAAAACTGTCAAGAGAAATAGTAGCAGCCAAATAAACCTTCTAACATAATATTTTTTTGGGCTGGATAATATCTAATTTTGGGCCTTGATAGTTTTACGCACGTTATCAATAGGCTCTTAATTTTAGCTCTTAGAAATATTTTAGTATTAAATGTGTAAAAGTTATAGTTAAGAGATTGTATTTTTGTTTTAAGATTTTTGTGTCTCCAATGGTAGGTTCTTAACATGTGGTTTTTAGAAGAAAAAAATATAAATATAAAAATAAAATTTTTAATTTTAGAAAACTTAATAATTGTTGTAAATTAAAAAATTTAAAACATATATGAGATACAATTTATAACATACATATACATGACATAAAACACAATACTTTTAAATTTGATTTCCGGAAATTTTTGGAGAAATTTTGGATTAAGTATCATATTTTGAATATAAATATTTGATCTTCTACTATCATATTTCGAATATAAAGAACAAGAGTTGGATTTAGTAGAAAAGATTTGAATTTTGTGGTAAAAAAGAACAAGAGTTTAGAGTAAATTACTTGGATTAAGTAGAAAATATTTGAATTGGATAAAAAACAAGAGACACTACTTTGAATATAAAGAACAAGAGTCTGGTTTAGAGTTTAATATCTTTGACGTTTATACCGATGGTGCATTCTTTGGAAAAAAACATACGAGAGTTTCATTATATAAACTCAGACATCATCTTCTACACTTGCAAACTAAGACATTATAAAATTAGAGGCGAATCCATACCAAGAACCATAACATATGCAGCTTTAAGAAGCCAACAAAAATTCAACATTTGCAACCTGTTCTTCCTCAGTGTCTTTGGCTGGACTCTTGTTCGCCTCCTCGAACAAGTCATGGTCCCATTTCTTCTCATTCCTTGTCCAGCTTCCGCTAAACCCACTTCGCCCATTGCCGTTGAATTTGTCTCTATCAGCTCGATAACTCTGTCTGCTTCCCGCGCCTCTTTCATCATCTCTGTTCCACACTCTGTCTCTTCCCATTGCTGGTCTCTCATGTCTTTCTGAATGCATATTGCTCCTCCAGTTTCTCTCGTTCTGTCTGCGATAGTTTAGATTTGTGTCTTTTAGCCAGTAAAAATAACATTCCAGCAGACCAAAAACTTCCAAGACATCCTATGACCACACATCTACTAGGACAATAACAGAAAGAACGTTATCAGATGGAAAACAATAATGAAAGGTTTTGGAACCAGAGAATGTGGTCTAGAACGAGGCACTTGAGATAGATTGGAAGCTTGTTTGGTGATGTTCAGAGTGCTTCTTTTCACTGTCTTTTCTCGAACCATGAGCATCAGGTTCCAATGGCGCAGCATCTCTCAAGGACTGACGTGGTTTCTTCTCTGCATCAGTACCATCTCTAACTAAAATTGAAGCAAAGTAAAGAGACAATTCGAATTTGAGCTCCAATTCCAAAGAGAACATGTAAGGTAACACCAAAACAGTCCTTTAGTGTGAAACGAAGCGTGTTTGCAACAAAACAGATGATGAAACTGACATAATAGGATCAATTTGACAAAGATGAAGTCTATCGGAATTCTGAAAAGACCAATGGGATTCACTAAAAAATCTGGTCTCATCATCTCTTTAGTTATATCGCATCAAAGTTTCAAGCTATGATACAAAAGAACAGAGCTTCAAGCTATATCCACAACACAACTCCAAAATCTTAAGAAATCTAAAACATTTGTATATATAACTAAAAAGCAGAAGAAGAGGATTTGATTACACAAACTCACATTCTTCAATGAAGACAGACAATCCAAAATCAGTAGCTTTAAGCATAGCATTCTCATCAGTGCTAGCGAGCAAGAAATTCTCAGGCTTAAGATCACGATGAATCACTCCCATGAAATGACAAATCTGAACAACATCCAAAGTAGGTGAAGGACCCATCTCTCATCCTCTCAAACAAATCGATAGCCTTTTCATACTTCCCTGTCCGTGAATACGCATGTAAGATCGCGTGTAAGCACGAACATCGAGCATATAGTCTTGTAGAGGAATTTTGTCGAGCAACTTAGCTGCAACAGAGTATTGAGATTCTCTACCTAAAATCCTAACTAAGATTTCGATAACTTGATGATCTAGCTTCAAAGCTCCATAATTCGAAGACAAAACTAACCATTCAAAAAAAAACAGCTCTTTCCCAATGCCCAGAATCATCTAGTCCCTTGACCAAACTAACCAAATCAGTTCTAAGCAATTCAGATTTCACGGAATCGAAAAAACTGCTTAATCTAGGCAAAGGCTGTTCAACAATGGAATTAACCAAGACAACTTCTTTCTTACACAGTAGTTTCAAAGACCCATCTCTCTCGTTCCCAATTTCACACCCAGAACATTGGTGAAGAAACGCATAAAAGAGAGAGAGGAGAGGAAGAGAGAGACAAGGTGCAAAGTGCCACGTGGACAGCTCTTAACTCTAAAAATGTCTCTTA
This sequence comes from Arabidopsis lyrata subsp. lyrata, assembly GCF_000004255.2. Classification (NCBI taxonomy): domain Eukaryota; kingdom Viridiplantae; phylum Streptophyta; class Magnoliopsida; order Brassicales; family Brassicaceae; genus Arabidopsis; species Arabidopsis lyrata. The sequence goes on from NW_003302551.1 coordinate 18,994,472, forward strand.
ACTAAGGAACGTTCCTTAGTTTTATACACTATTTTCAATTTAATTTAATTCAATTTTCAACTTAAGAACTATCTAAGAAACCACCGTTAATCATGCTCTAAGTTGTACAAAATGAAACTAAAGGGACAAATTAGCAAAGTTGGCTGCAAGTCTGCAACTACTCCCCGCGCCACAAAACAAAAACAGTACAGTGAGTCAGTGAAGCTGACATTCACACACACACACACACTCACACAAAATCAAAAACAAATTTTCACGAAACCCGATGCTTTAAAATTATTCCTCTACTGTTTCAATTCCATCTCCTCTTCCTCTTGTGTGGCAATTTCTAGGGTTTTCACATTTTCCTTTTTTTTCCCATTTCTGGAAACTGGTAAAAGAAGGCTTCTTTTTACCTTTGGGGGAGAAACAAAAATGGAGACAGACGAAGCATACCAAAAGAAAGAACGTGCTGCACTAGTAGCCATTGTTGTTCTTGCTTGTCTTGCTTTATCTTCTCTGTTCGTCGCTTTTAGCTACTACTGCTATATTCGTAACAAAGTTTCTAAGCGTCACAGAATTAGCAAGAGTAAGCTCAACAATTTACACTTGTTCTTATCTTTACCTGCATTTCTTGTTCTCACGCTCTCTGCTTTCGCCTGATACTAAAATTGGTTCTAATTAAGGAATGTTTGGTAAATGATTTTTCAATTAGGGTTCGATTTATATTCTGGGTAATTGTTTTTAGGGTTTGATTGCGAGGAGAAAGGCGATTGTCAAAAAGTACAAGATGTTACTGACAATGGGTTGCAAATTTTCACCTTTAAGCAATTGCATTCAGCAACTGGTGGATTTAGCAAGTCTAATGTGGTTGGGCATGGTGGGTTTGGGTTAGTTTATCGCGGTGTGCTTAATGATGGAAGAAAAGTTGCTATTAAGTTCATGGATCATGCAGGAAAGCAAGGGGAAGAAGAATTCAAGATGGAGGTTTGATTATTTTTAGCTTAGTAATTGATCTTTATTTTTCAATCTTAAGGACATATTGTTGTTTGCAGAGTTTTGATTACTTGATTGATCAATTTTTGTATCTGGTGACAGGTTGAGTTACTGAGTCGTCTGCGTTCACCTTACTTGTTGGCACTTCTTGGTTATTGCTCAGACAATAGTCATAAGCTGCTTGTGTATGAGTTCATGGCAAATGGCGGTCTGCAAGAACACCTGTATCGTACCAACAGTAAGTCTGTTTTCCAGTAATGTTAGAAGCTGCGGCGTGTTAGAGGTTGTTCTCTAGAATTGAATGGAGTAGACTCCAAATTTTACTCTTTCTTTCTATGCATATCCTTTGGGTGATAGCAATTTGAACATTAATCCTAGATAGTGTATTTTAATTACCAATTGGTGAACTTGTTGTGTATTTCATAGAGGCTTATATTTTTTTTTTGCATTTAGGGTCTGGTTCTGTCCCAGTGAGATTAGATTGGGAAACTCGGATGAGGATAGCTGTGGAAGCTGCAAAAGGTTTGGAATATCTCCATGAACAAGTATCACCCCCAGTGATTCATAGAGACTTTAAGAGCAGCAATATTCTGCTGGACAGAAACTTCAATGCCAAAGTTTCAGATTTCGGATTGGCTAAAGTCGGATCAGATAAAGCTGGAGGACACGTTTCTACCCGTGTATTAAGCACACAAGGATATGTAGCTCCTGAGTATGTTTTTCACTCAATCATCTCTTTATTCTTCCTTTCATCAGTTAACTTTGATGGGTTGGCTACTAATACCAATATTTTCAATATCTTCTGTCAGGTACGCTTTAACCGGTCACTTGACAACAAAATCGGATGTTTATAGCTACGGTGTTGTCCTGTTAGAGTTACTAACCGGTAGAGTTCCAGTAGATATGAAGAGAGCTTCAGGAGAAGGTGTACTTGTCTCTTGGGTATGCTTTCCTTTCACAAACTTCTCATGTCATTTCTTCTCGTCTTTGCTCTAATAATTTAACTTTTCCTATCTCCAGGCTTTGCCTCAATTGGCTGATAGAGAGAAAGTGGTAGACATAATGGATCCAACACTCGAAGGACAATACTCAACAAAAGAAGTTGTTCAAGTTGCAGCAATAGCAGCAATGTGTGTTCAAGCAGAAGCTGACTACAGACCCTTAATGGCAGATGTGGTGCAGTCACTGGTTCCACTGGTGAGAAACCGTAGGTCAGCTTCAAAGCTTAGTGGCTGCTCTAGTAGCTTTAGCTTGGCTCGGTCTCCTAACTCGCCGGGTAAAGCAAGCATAGGCTCTCAGTAAATCAATCAGAGAAGACAAACTGTGAGGTTTTTAATAAGTACTACGGGATTTACTAAAACAGACTATAATGTAACACCTTTGAGTTTTGAGTGATCAAACATGGAGATTAAGGGCTTGATTGGTTCTCCCGCTAGCACCCTCCTAGCGGTTACTAGCGGTCGGTTGCGGTTGTTAGCGGTTGGTACCAATCATAGAAACCGCTCCGTACCGCTTCGAACCGCTCGAAATCGCTAAATTTCAAAAGCTCCTTCCCGCAAGCATTTGCGGTTGCGGGCGGTAGCGGTTGAATTTAAAAAAAAAAAAAAAAGAAAATCAAACGTTTACTTATAATTATTATAATATATATTAATCATATATAAATCTTTCATCTTTGTATCACGTTCTCATCAGAAACTCTAATAATATTCTGAAACCCTATTTCTCTCAATGTCTTCCATCCAAACTGATGAAATTAATAACCAAACGTAAGTATCATATATCATTTTATTCATTCATCACCTCATGTGTAACTTTTTGAATATTTTTCATGGCATCGTTTTTTTTCTTTTCATTACGTATTGCTTTGCTTTTTGATTGAATATATGTTTCGATTTGTTTTCTCGAATAGAAACTCACTTGCTTTTTGATTGAACTCAACGTTATTTACAATTTGTCCCATTACTTGATGTTAAACCAGATGCATAAAGTACTATCTTGTTACAAAATTTATTTATTTTTGAATAATTATTTAGTACTTTATTTATGGTTTTAATTATTAAGCATGTTCAATTTTTCTAATATTATCATAATAATATATTGGTGTTTTTATTTATTTTTTGTAATATTTTTTATTTATTTTGGTCATTTTTTTATTTAACTGCTACCGCACCCGCTGGTTTACCAGTCATAAAATTCCCGCAAACGCACCCATTTTCAAACGCTAAACCAGTCGTTCAAAACGCTTGATAACGCTTGAAGCCGCAACCGCCCGCTTCCGCAACCGCTGCGTTTAAACCAGTCAGGCTATAAGATTATCATCAAATAAACTTTTTAAAATCATCATGGGCTACATGTTAAAATCTATGGGCCAATCCTGGCCCATTACGAGAATGATATGATTAGTTCAGGAGGAAAAGGGCTACGTGAGGGGAACGTGGGCTTGATGGAGGAAGGAGGGTAGAATCGTCATTCAGAAATCGTAAAATTTGCTTTAGAACTCTAGAAGGGTTATTACTAGATCTAGGGTTTATATATTTTGCCGCCTCATCTCCGTTTTCCCGTCGGCCGGAGTTTAATCGCAACCTTAATCAGAAATGGTCCGTCTTCTTTGGTTTCACGTTTTTGATGTTTCAAGTAAAGATTTGATGATATATGTTTTGGTTTCATTCAGGCGTCGGAGAAGAAGCTATCGAACCCAATGAGGGACATTAAAGTGCAGAAACTGGTTCTTAACATCTCCGTCGGTGAGAGTGGAGATCGTCTCACCAGAGCCTCCAAGGTTTCACTTTGTTTATCGATTTTGTCTAGTTTCATTTCAACATGTGAGTATGTTCGATTTTAATCGAATTAGTTCTTGGATAATTTGGTAGGTGTTGGAACAATTGAGTGGTCAGACTCCTGTTTTCTCCAAGGGTAAGTTTTCTTCTAAGGTATATCAATTCATCGTTCGATTTTCTGAGAAATTTTGCTTCAGATAGTTAGTGATCTCGACTAAAACATGGGCACTATGCTTTTGGAAGTTTAGGACGATGAATTAGTGTTTTTTTTAGGTCATTAGTTCTTATTTGTGGTGAAGAAGTTTTAGTTGTTACTGGTCTGGATCCACAGATAATCGTAGTGAGAATCAGTAGCTATCAATTACTTGTAACTTTGTATTGGATGAAGAGAGTTTTGCCTTAAATCTTAGCACTTGTTATCTCTTTTGCAGCCCGATACACTGTTCGTTCTTTTGGTATCAGACGTAATGAGAAGATTGCTTGCTATGTGACTGTCAGGGGAGAGAAGGCAATGCAGCTCCTTGAGAGTGGACTGAAAGTTAAAGAATACGAACTCTTGAGAAGGAACTTTAGCGACACTGGTTGCTTTGGTTTTGGTATTCAAGAGCACATTGATTTGGGTATCAAGTAAGTCCCAATCTTTCTAACACAAACATAGAACAACATAAGAGTGGCTTTGTATGACCAAGCGTGAGTTTTTTAATTTGATCTCAGGTATGATCCATCGACTGGAATCTACGGTATGGACTTCTATGTTGTTCTTGAGCGACCTGGTTACCGTGTGGCACGTCGCAGAAGATGCAAAGCTCGTGTTGGAATCCAGCATAGAGTAACGAAAGATGATGCCATGAAATGGTTCCAGGTGAAATATGAAGGAGTCATTCTCAACAAGTCTCAGAACATTACTGGCTAAAAAAGTGTGTCAAACAAATATCTATAATCTGTTTTTTCTGTTGGGTTCAAATCTTACTTTCTCAGTTTTGTTTTGTTTCTCTGTTCTTCAGACATTTGAATTTTCCTTATATTTGCCTATCTCTACTACAATTATTGTTATCGACAAAAGCTGACTAAAGGTCTAAACACACATTTTCGAATTTAAGAATAATCGCGAGTTAATTAGATTTATGAATGTTCAATACCCCGACAGAAAGTTGGTAATGAACATCCTCTAGATGTGAATAAGTCACCCTAAACCGTGTATTTGTAAAACAACACTCTTAGTTCAACATTTATCGATTTGGTTATGACTTATGATCGCATTTCGGTTTAACTTTTTGATTGGATTGTCTGATTTAGTTTATCCTACCTGATCCAACTAGCTAATTTAACTCATAAATTTACGTGAAAATTATTGGAAGGAATGCGAAAATGCATTTTTTACATTGATTTTATGAGAATCTTTGACTATATGTATATGTTTAATATTTAGAAGACGTGTCAATTATAAAATTACCTTGTACTTGTACATTATTTAACATAACAACAACTTCAAAAACATTATCCAATCATGTTTCATTGTCAATTCTCAGTTGCATCAGATTTGAGCGAATTATTGATTGGTTCGACATTAATTATCATGATCAGAAATGACCAAATCAAACATGTATATACATTACATATGTTTGTGTGTGTAAACACGCGTTACATATATAAATTAATCAGAAACCTTGATACAACCAGAAATTAAAAAATTTGGCTCCATTCTGACAGAAGAAGTTGGAGACAATAATGGAGTAATTAAACTAATAATTATGACACAGGCTTTTATAGTTTTATCTATTTATGATTTTACAATTTAATAAATGACTGGAGGAATCTTGACTTGATCCCACACAATTTTATTATAGCCATCTCCAGCCCAAATTTCTGTACACATTTATAAAATATTAAGTCATTTGTTTAGGGAGTAGAAACTCTAGACCTATTATATACATGTTCTTTTTTAAAAAAAAAATTTACATTTTATCTCGGATGAATTTGCAGCTTCTATCTAGCCAAATTCATCCACAAACGTCATCAAATGTGTCATCTTCAACAAGTATCTATTTGTCATAAAAAAAAGGGCCCGTGTCACTCTCTACAAACTTTTTGGTTAAGATCTCATGTCTTTCCGTGGATGGTACGGGCCAAAACATAAAAGCAACCGATTATCTTGCATAAAAAGTGATGTGAATTGGTTGTTTTTGTGAGCTTCATGGTTTTAACTTTAAGGGTACTAATTATTAACGACTGATTTATTCCATGTTTTCAATACAATAGTATGATATAACATTCATAGCACGTTATATATTTCAAGATGATGACTCTATGATCATTCATTTCTTGGACCAGATTTTTTTCTGCTTCTTCGGTTGTACTCATTTAAACCTATTGGACTATCATATCATGTGAGGTTATGAGCTTTCAGCTCAAATCCAATTGATAAATAAATGATTGAATGTCATGTTTTATATTCGTGTTGGTGCTAACTTTCTAGCTTCCTATAATAAACGGGAGGAGTCATATAAGAACTAAGATCAGCAGAGAATAAGAGAACTTGTACATCAAGTTTTTTAATATGAGAAAGTTCTGATGAAAATGACCTTGGCATAAGATTCAAAAGGTTAATTTCCAGTAGAATACAGATTGGATAAATCGTAAATCTATAAGAAAAGAATAGTATGTATGTATTTTATATATACAAGAATGTTATGTCACGTTCACAAACATGATGCATTTTGGGAAAATCGAACGGACCAAATCAACTGATAGTTTAAGGAGTCAAAATAGATCAATCGGATTCACTAGACAGCTTAAGAACTATCGTCTAAATCGATAGTTTCACTTTAAACTGATTCATTATAACTTAAATTTCTAGTAATAGTCGAAAAGCATTTCAAACTCGGCTTAAAAAATGTGGTAATTTTTTGAAAAAAAATTCATTCATTTCTGTGTATTCTGTTTTTACTAGGGCTGACTGAATCATAGATGAATTTCAATTGATTAAATGTTTTTAGTCAATAATGGTTGCACTTAACTTCATTCCGGATGTTATAAATTTAGAGATATTATGCATAAATTTTTTTTTTTCTTACATGGACAGCAAAAAATAAAAAGATCACAGTCTATAGATCAGATGCGGATAATTATAATATAGATTTGCATAATTATGCATGGACTTAATCAAAATGTCCAGCTAATTAAATAAATCAGTTGATTAGCAAACCTCATGGGTATAAATAAAATAAAATTCCACAAGAGAGAGAAAGAACCTTTCAAAAAAGAAATAAACTAATCCACTACAAAACAACTGGTCATATTTTTATTCAAATAAAATACAAATGACCAATATAATAACAATATAATGCCTTTCCTACCAAAAAAAAATAACAATATAATGCCTTTGATATTTGCCTGCACGTCCCCAAACAAGTAGAGAATAATAATCACATCAGATTGATTAAAACCCTCTCACTAATCACCTTCTTAATCACCGGCTCTCAACAGAGAAAAAAACATCTTTCAGTTCTCTGTTCCGGCGAAATCGGACGGTCGAGATAAATCATGCACCGTAGAGCAATTCAAGAATCAGACGACGAAGAAGATGAGACTTACAACGACGTCGTTCCTGAATCTCCTTCGTCTTGTGAAGACTCAAAGATCTCAAAACCAACTCCAAAGAAAAGGTTTGTGAATTTTTTGCTGTTATTATTATGAATTGTTTTAGAAAAATACAATGATCTGAAAATGTTAATAATTGTGGTGTAGTAGGAGGAACGTAGAGAAGAGAGTTGTCTCAGTTCCGATTGCTGACGTGGAAGGATCTAAGAGTAGAGGCGAAGTATATCCACCGTCCGATTCATGGGCCTGGAGAAAGTACGGACAAAAGCCGATCAAAGGCTCGCCTTATCCCAGGTAAAACTCTTTTTAATTTCCGGTTTTGTCCTCTCTCTCTCTGTTTTTTTTTTGTCGTTTTAACCAGCGGCGGCTAAGAAATGAGAAAAGCGTAGGTTAGCCTTGACGGTGGTTGGGCTAACGTACGCATCTTGTAGGAGTTTTGTTGAAAACGGACGCGTTTGATATCGCGTTGCTTTCACGCGCCAGCTCCTTAATTCTTGGGGGGGGGGGGGGGAGTTTTTAATGTTGTAAACTTGTAATTAAGGAACAATTTAGATGTGTCACTCACTAATTGAATTATTTTTTTACTATATTAAAATTTTGGATAACCTCGGGGAAGTGTGAAACATTAAAGTAGCGGTAGATCTTGATTTCTAAGAAAAAGCCACAAAAGGGTAATGCGCACAAAAAGGAAAAGTATATATATGATATATCTACGTGATTATAGATTAAGGAGTATATGATATATCTACGTGATTAACGTGCCAATATTATATAATATTGTCTAAAAGTTTATTCATTTGATTTGTTGGGGTTAATTTTAAAATTTTTATTTTAAGAATTATATATCAAAGACTAACAATTACTCATGTGTTTCAAAATTTTGAGCTAAGTTTTCAACTTTTATACTAAAAGTGTGTATATTTTATCATAAAATGTACTACTTTTGATTATATTTTGGTGTTAATTTTGAGTATTTTCTAATGTTGTTTTTGCTAAAAAAGTCCACTTTATTTGTTTTCGCAATCAAAGTTAATATTTTTGTTGTTGTTATTGACCAGGGGATACTACAGATGTAGTAGCTCAAAAGGATGTCCGGCGAGGAAGCAGGTGGAGAGAAGCCGTGTGGACCCTTCAAAGCTCATGATTACTTACGCCTGCGACCACAACCACCCTTTCCCTTCCTCCTCCGCCAACAACAAATCCCACCACCGCTCCCCCGTCGTCCTCAAAACCGCCAAAAAAGAAGAAGAATACGAAGAAGAGGAGGAAGAACTGACCGTCACCGCCGCAGAGGAACCGCCGGCAGGACTAGATCTGAGCCACGTTGATTCTCCGTTGCTCTTAGGTGGCTGCTACAGCGAAATCGGCGAGTTCGGGTGGTTCTACGACGCATCAATCTCATCATCATCTGGTTCTTCGAATTTCCTCGACGTAACTCTAGAGAGAGGTTTGTCACTAGGCCAAGAGGAAGATGAGTCTTTGTTCGGTGATCTCGGTGATTTACCTGATTGCGCCTCCGTGTTCCGCCGTGGGACCGTTGCGACGGAGGAGCAACATCGGAGATGCGATTTTGGCGCCATTCCTTTCTGTGATAGTTCTAGATGAGTGTGTGTAGCCAAAACCAAAACTTTTTTTTTCCACTGTAAAGGTGTATCAATGGTGGATTCATATGATTCATTTTATATAAAAAAAAAAACCCAGATAATAAATTTAATATCATTTGAGAGAATTCAAGTACAACAAAGATTCTACATGCGACGTGGATAACCGAAAAGGAAAGTTTCTTCCATTGCTCTTACCACAGAGAGTAACTCTAATGTTAAGAGATCATCCATTGTCATGTCTCTGGCAAGATTTGATCCATTAGTGAGAGAAGATTCTTGTTTTGCCGGCTTGAGTATGACGAATCTACAGACAGGACACTGTCCTTTAGTCTTTAACCATGGAATTATACATTCCTCATGAAACATGTGTTTGCAAGGAGTGAGCATCACTGTTTCCTTGGGCTCGAAGTCTTCTAAACAAACGGAGCATCTCTTGTCGTCTTCTTCACCGGAGAGATCTTGAGTGTTTCTTGAGTTTTCGCTTCCCGGGTTTTTGTTTCTGTAGTATAAGCTCAGGCTTCTGAGAAGGGTGCTTTTTGGGACTGGGTTATATGTTTCTTTTGTTAGATGTTTGAGGATCTCGTCTTCTTCATTGGTTTGTGATGATGATCTGGAGCTGCTCTCGGGTCTAGCGGGTTGGTTGTGAACAGCTTGTCTTAGTGTCTCGAGGTGCTGTCTTCGTAGGTTGTTGCTGTTACGGATTGGAATCCGATGCCGAGTATGTGATGGTGGTACTAAATCTCTGCCATGAACAATGATTTTTCAAGTTCTTGAAGAGGATGTAAAGACTAAACGTTTGAAACAAAATCAAAAGCATGAAGAATCAGAGGGTGATGATTTAAGTACACGGTTGATAAAATCGCTGTACTTGAGTAAGGGGCTGGAGGATCATCATCGAGCAAGCGTCTGTTAACTATCTGAAAGAGAATACCGAAACATCAAACCGTTGAGGAGGCTAAAACATTCCTCTAGGAGTTCTATGACAAGAAGAAAAGTCGACTTACTGAATTACTCCTGGACCAAGCATTCCGCGAAGAGAAAGCAGGAACTCGCCAACCCGATGATCGTGTATCAGAATCATAACTATAATTGGGTTGATTTGGAGCAGAAGAATAGCCATTTCTGTTGTTGTTCATAGCTGAGAATGATTGGCCTTTCTTGTTACAAAATAAGGGATATGATAAGTTTGTGTATTAATGCAGTTTATATTCTTTTTCTTGCTTTGAGTTATTCTTTCTCCACTTATATGATTCCCTAAAAGCTGATATATTAAGCAAGGAATCTGTACTAGTATGTGATGCCATGTCTTGTCTCCTGAACAAGTATCATGCACACATCACGAGCTAAATCTTAAACTGGATGTTATCTAGAAGAATCAATACAATATAAGGTAGTGTGCTTCATATATCAACTAAGGTTCCTATAAACCTCTTCACTTCATAAATATTGAAGTTTATCTTTACATTGCCAAGTTTCAAGCTTCACGAATGCTCTGCACTTTATTGATCTCACTTGAAATGGATTCACAAACTTTTTAAAATGGATTCACAAAGTTCCTTCCCTTATCTTCTTGCTATGCTATGCTTAAGCCACCAATAATTATATCCAACGGTAAATTTAATCGAGAAAGACTCTAAATTTGTTTGGTCTTGAAACAGGGGAATTATCATTACTCAAAACAGTAACAATCACACATCTCTTGAAAAAAATTATAGCAAAGCACAATCCAAGATGATACAATATTTCATCTACATCAAATCCATTTTATTTGAAGAAACATAAGTCTGATGAAGAGAGTAATAACAGCGCGATGGCGAAAATAGAAACCGAGCAAACACGAAAGGCAGAGAGAGAGAGAGAGAGAGCCCACACCTCAGAAAATGATGTCTGAATCCTTCTCTGCACCACCAACAAGGAAATTACGAGCAGCGTTTATCGAAATCCCTCTCTGCATAGAGATGCCTTCAAGAACCATTTCCTCAGCAAACTCCTTAGCATGAGCTGCCTGTCGTTCGACTTCCCTCCTCTTGTATCCTTGAATCTTCTTCAACCTGAAGAAATCCTCTCTCTCAAGCTCATCAAGCTCTCCCTTGATGTAACTGATAGTATTCTCCAGCTTTGGTTTCACCACATTCTCCAGGGCGTTGACCCTGCGATTAGTCGTCTTGATTGCTTCATCAAGCGTCAAGAAAGAAGTCTGGAGAGAAGCAAGCTCAACTAGAACTTCAATGGCTTTCAGATAAGCAACACGGCAAGCTTGGACCTGTTGACCACCTCTAGCTAAACCGGTCAAGTCATTCTTGGTTTCGCCTTCAGAGAAGTGATCAAACTTAGGCAGCTTCACTCCAGCGATATTCTCTGTCCGAGAACGAACCTTCAATGTAGCTTCTTTAACGTTCTCGAGGACAACATGTTTGACATTCTCACCAGCAACATACTTTACTTCAGTAAGAGCAAAAGACGATGTCTTCATCATATCTCCCATAGACTCCTTTGCAGTAACAATTTTCTTGAGAAGTGCCCTAAACTGAACAGTTAGAGCATCACTCTTCTTCTTGAGGAGAGCATGACCTCTTGTAGCTCCAACAAGACGAGCTTTCATAACCCCAAGCATTGTAACAGTGGGAACCACATTCAAACGTGCGTTTTGGCCAGCCATCTTTCAAAACTACTGCAAAAGAAAGAGATGGGATTATCTTCTGCCATTTAAGTAACACACACAAACAACTTCTTAAAGACTCCTCTAGATTGGGAGAAGACAACAATTTTTCTATGCGGCGAAACAATACTAGCATCATCGACGACAGAGATCAACCCTTCAATCTCGTAAACCAGAATTGAACCAAATTTGGAACACGCAAAGATTCTTAAGTTTCACTACACCCAATCTTTCTCTCGAATGATCCATACAGAGATCCATCAGATTATCCATTATTTGTTACCAGATTGAATCAAAGTCTACGAATTTAAATAATTTTTGTAATTCGAACCACAGAAAATTGAATCAAAGTCTACGACTTTAGGATTATATCGTTTCCCAGAAGAAATCCAGATCACAGAACACCTAACCAATTGGACTCAGAATTGATCAGTCGGGTTAAATGGATACACCCTTAAAATTCCCAGATTCAATTTCTCGAGAAATCAAACTAGAGAGAAATTGAGAGGAAAGAGAGAGATTTGGGATTGAAATACCTGGGCCTCTCGAGAGACTATAAAAGGCGACTTCTTTACTGAAGATTGGAAGAAGCCAAAGAGAAAGACAATGGAGAAATTGAAATTTGATTTTAAGACAGGAGGGGTAAGAAGATCGTATTCGACCTCGTCGCTGTGATCGTGGAGGAAACAAAGGGGCTCTTGTGTAATTAACCGTAAACATGAAGGACTTATTTTGTACAAATAAAATAAATATACAGCTCATCACTTATGGTGGGGCCGACTTTCGTCTCTTAAATCTGGACCCATTGTTGCCCATCCTCTCTACACTGGTAAGGACAAAACAAAACTCAGCCAAATATTAAAATATATTTTTGTCAAATAAAATAAAATAATTTAGAAGTTTCAGGTATGAAACTCTATGTTAATTTTGTTGTGAAAATTCCAAATGTTTGAGGAGAAATTAATCTCTCGTTCAACACCATATGACATTTTTCTAAGGAAATGTGTTAAAAAATGTGTTAAATATAAATCTTTAGAACTAATAGAGCAATGTGTTACATTAACAAGAATAAGAAGATCTTCTTTTAGAACTTTCCTGATAAAGGTGATATCTATCTAAAGTATATATCTTTCCATATTCCAACATTATTGTTAGATGAATTATAGAACCACTACAAGATATGGTATTAAATCATAAAAGAATTTAATAACATACAAACAATATCAATACGATGTAGTATGTAAATCATTGAGTGTTTAACTAACTATAAGGAGAAAGAAAACATCACATATTGTTGAGAAGACCCTCTTGTTTTAACCACATGTATCCCAATGTTTTCGTCTTTATTGGTGCATATATGTCCTTGTTCAGTTATCCAATCTCTTCTTGATTTGTTGTCTACTAACTATTTTTCTGTTTCCGTTAGGTATAATTTAGATTTGAACTGTTTTAATTTCTATCACTTTACAAAATGGTTAAACATCATATTCCGAAAACATGTTATAGTACAAATATTTATGTTTTTTATTTTCACAAGTTATAGATATATATAGACACACACACACACATGTACTGATGTACATGTACAATATATATTGAAGTTCTACTACTATTACTAACTCGAGGTCGGATCGGGTTGATCCAACTATATTTTATATGTATATTCTTTATATTTTTTTTGTTTTCCGTTTGGCTTTCCGGGTCAGATTTATAAACATTAGTACGTATTAGGATTAAGACTTGACCCAGCTAACGCCTTCTTGATGCATTCGAAATGACCAACTGATCCAAATCCGAATCACAGCTTGGTTCTTTCTCTCACTAGCTCGTAACGCCTTAGCCCCATTCCAGTATAGACCTGTGCCAAAAACAAAAACAAAAAAATTGATATATTAAAAAAGTGTAAGAGCCAAAAACAGACTGTTCAAGTCATTGATATATCTATCCAAGAGTGTATGTATCTATGCATAGTGTATAATCTCATGAGCCAAAAAAATACTATTACTCATTGATCTATCAAAATGTGCATGAATCTATGTATAAGGTATTACCATTAGCCCAAAAAAACACTTTTTGAAGTCATTGATCTATCAAAGAGTATATGTTTCTATGTGTAATGACTCATGAGCCAAACAACTTTTTTGAAGTCATTGATCTATCAAAGGTGCATTTTACCTGCTGGGGTCTCATGATCTTTGTGTCAGGATCATCTAACGACTCACGCCAGTGTGACAAGTATCCAGCAATACGTGCGACTGCCATGAATGATGATGGGATTCCCATTGCCCTGTGTGTTTTGCCCATTTCAATTACCAACACAAAAGATTCAGGTAAAGAAAGAACTCATTGGGTTACAACAACTCATTAGTAAGAATTTGTTAGATGACTCATCAATGTCTTACCTATAGATTAATCCAGAGTAGAAATCAGCATTTGGGTAAAGCTTTCTTTTAATGAAATATTCATCCGAGAGTGCCGCCTTCTCTAGAGCATCTCCTACCTGAAAACATTAACACCAAATCTTTCCTAAAACACACATTCATCAAGGAACATGCAAGATACGTGAGCAACAAGAATCTAAAGTACCTCAAACAGAGGCTCCCTTCCAAGAATGGAGAACACTTCATCCGCCAGTTTCTTAACGACTTTTCCTCGAGGATCGTATTTTTTGTAAACACGGTGACCAAAACCCGACAACTTCCTCTTCCTGGAAGGAAAATAGTTAACACTAATGGAATATTGACTCATGACATTCTAGATACTTGTAGTATAAAGAATTGAGTAACTTATTCTTCACGCTTTCAATGAACTCTGGAATATTTTCAACAGTGCCAATCTCTGATAACATGTTAACCGTAGCCTCAATTGCACCACCATGAAGTGGACCATAAATGGCTCCAACACCTCCCGCAACAGCAGTATACACATCAACACCACTACATAATTAAACACAGTAATGATTAAAAAATATCTCCTAGCAGACTCAAATCAAATGAATCTCTAACCAGTGATAAGTACCTAGAGGAAAGATGCCGAGCAGCAGCAGTAGAGCAGTTCATCTCATGTTCAACATGCAGAATGAAGATAATGTCCAACACTCGAGCTAGCCGAGGATTAGGCTTGTAAGACTTATTTCCCCTGTAATCAGTGGAAGATGAGAGTAAACAAGTGCACAATTATCTGACTACCCTCTTCAAATCCAAGTGTTTAATCAAACAAAGAGGGACTATAACGTACATTGATTCCACCATATAGAGGAAATTCTCTGAATAAGAAAGGTTGCTCAAAGGTTGAACAGGAGGCTTGCCTGCCTTCCTCAAATAAGCAGCTGCTGCAATTGTTGGTGCCTGCAGATAGATACATTATACTATATTTCACAGTCCGGTTACACATCAAGACACCAAATCAACAGACAGAACATTTATATACCTGTCCAAGAATACGAAAAATCTGTTTATCACGAACTTGTTTTGACTGGTAAACACCTAGGCCCTGCACCAAATGGGGATTTCCATGTCGGCGTGGACATGTTCAGAAAGTCTTAACAGAAGGAAGAAAGCAGGATTATAAAGCTTACCATAAGAGAAGGATTTGCATCAGGATAAAAGATGGAAAGTGCACTCATTGCAGTGACAAGAGCTCCTATTGGATGTACATCATGAGGCATGGACTGTATGAGATCCTGTGAAAACATTCAGAAAAATCATCTCAGCTCCAAGATCCAGAGAAAGTTGGGAAAGAGTAGAAAGAAATTCACCAATACTCCTTGTGGCACAGCTGAATTCTGAGAAATCGCAAACTCCCAATCAGCTAGCTGTCGTTGAGAAGGCAGATTCCCATAAACTGCATGAGAAAAAAAAACAGAGTACTAGAACACTATGGGAGACAAAAACTTCAAGAACTACGATTCAACATTTGCTTGTGTCACAAGTATACGTCCCAAAAGTAAAATAAGCAACAAGAAGAAGCTACAAGATGATCAAGACTTACTTAGGAGATAAGTAACCTCTGTATAAGTACTTTTCTCAGCCAACTCCTCGACTGAGTATCCCCGATAACGTAAGATTCCTTCATCTCCATCGATGTAAGAAATCGAAGATCGAACAGGAGCCGTGTTTAAGTAACCAGGATCGTATAACTTAAGCCCCTTGTCATCCTCCCCTGTCGTTATCTGCACACCAAACATGCAAATCCATTTACACACACACAATATACAAAAAAGTCGTAGTACTAAATTAAGAGCCACAAGGAAGAAATGACTTCAGAATTACAACTCGTTATATATATATACCTTCTTGAGATCAACGGCTTTAACGGTACCATGCTCTGAGACAGGGACCTGATATTTTTTACCCGTACGTTCGTCGACGATCGTCAAGTTTCCTTCAAGGGATCCATGCGGTGTAGCACTAATGTGAGATGATGTGCACCACGGCTCGATCGTCGGCAACACCTGAGTCGGCTCAGATGCCGCCAAGTGCGCAGTGAGAACGGCTAATCGAGCGCTAGCTCTCTCCGGAATCTCCATTTTGCACCTCAAAAAGCAGAATTCAAGAAAGGAAGCGGATAGGAAATCAAGTGACTGTAGTTGAAATTGATATATCGACATGGTTTTATAGTGGCGAAATTTGATAATTTTTAAGTGTAAATAATGAATTTTATAACGTAACACTTTTGTCGTAATACTTTCGTGGCCTTGTGGGCATGATTGGCGTGAATCTACAGTGCCTTTTTTTTGTCTTCAGTCAGAGTTTTGTGGCTTTTAACCAATTTTATGTATTTTTTGGTTGCTTCTTACTTTTTCTGTTAAGTACGTAAGCGTCAAGTAATCCAGGGTTTGTATTTGTTCACACTTCTCACGATTGTTTTCCTCATTTTTTAAATGGAAATATTATTGGCAATAATAGAAAACGATAGGAAAACTTCAGGCAAATTATAAATAGCATGCCAATAAATCATTTCGATCTACGCTATGAATTGGTGGTTAGTTAACTTTTTCCAAATCAGTGTGTTAAATATAAATCTTTACAACTATAGCAATGTGTTATATTAACAGGAATAAGAAGATCATCTTCTACAACGAACTTTCCTCATAAAAGCCCAATTTATCAGAATTACATGTCTTTTCCCTGTAACAAGATTGTTATTATTATTAAATCATAAAGTTTTAAATAACAGACAAACAATAAGAATAGGGTGTATTATTAAGTGTTTAATTATAAAAGAAAGAAAACAACACAGTTGTTGAGGAGACTCTCTTAATTTCCCAGAGGTATCCCAATGTTTTCTTCTTTATTGGTGTGTTGTAGGATTGAGACTAAAGGGCAGATGATCCAGCTAAACGCCTTCTTGATGCATTCGAAATGGAAACTTGACCAAACTTATCCGTACCCGAATCACTTGATAACGTTCGTTCTCTCACTGGCTCATAATGCCTCATCCACACTCCAGTATAGGCCTATATGCAGCCACACAATACAATGAGCTCAAACACAAAACCTTTTGATCTATCAAACACGTGTATGTCAAGATTCGAGTTTATGTAATGTATTTTACCTGTTGGGGTCTCATGATCCTAGTGTCAGGATCATCTAACGACTCACGCCAGTGCGACAAGTATCCAGCCATACGCGGGACTGCGAATAAGACTGTGAAGAATTCTGGTGGGAATCCCATTGCCCTGTGTTTTTCCCCATTTCAATTACCAACACAAGATTCAGGTAAAGAACTTAATGCTAACAGGGTTTTTGTCAGCAATGTCTTACCTGTAGATTAATCCAGAGTAGAAATCAACATTTGGGTACAGCTTTCTCTTCACAAAATATTCATCAGACAGCGCCGCCTTCTCTAGAGCAACTGCTACCTGAAAACATCATCCGTCAAATATTTTTTAAACCACAGTCATCTTATATAAGAAACTTTTTGACAAACCATATACTAGGAGAGATACGTGGGCACAAGGATCTACAGTACCTCGATGAGAGGATCCCTACCAACAATGGAGAACACTTCATCTGCCAGTTTTTTTATGACTTTTGCTCGGGGGTCGTAGTTTTTGTAAACACGATGTCCAAAACCTGACATCTTCCTCTTTCTGAGAACATAGAAAAGGGATATAACATTACTGGCATGACTCACCACAATTCAGATTACTTAGTGCTTGTAGTTCTTAAACATTGAGTTACCTGTTCTTCACGCCTTCGATGAAATCTGGAATATTTTCAGCTGTCCCAATCTCTGCTAACATCTTAAGCACAGCCTCGTTCGCGCCACCATGAAGTGGACCATAAAGCGCTCCAACAGCTCCAGCACAAGCAGTGTACACATCAACACCACTGCAGAATCACAATACTGATTTAAACACTCTCATAGAAGTCTAAATGAATATCTCTAATCAGTTTATAAGTACCTAGAGGCAAGATGCCGAGCAGCAGCAGTAGAGCAGTTCATCTCATGTTCGGCATGCAGTATGAAGAGGATGTCCAGCACTCGAGCCAAACGAGGATTAGGCTTGTAAGACCTATTGCCCCTGTAATCAAAGGAAGATTAAAGAATGTATCCTGTTACAGACACGTTTGAAGCTTGAAACAGATCTAAACTGACTAAAGCAACACAAGTTTTATGACTACCCTCTTCAAATGCAAGTGTTTAATCAAAAAAAGAGAGAAGATAGAGGAAGTACATTGAATCCAGCATATAGAGGAAATTCTCTGAATAAGAAAGGTTGCCCGAAGGAAGAACAGGAGGCCTGCCTGCCGTCCTCAAATAAGCAGCCGCTGCAATTGTTGGTGCCTGCAAACACGTTGTAAAGCTTTTACTAGTCCCGCAACTATTTGACAGATACGTTAAGGAAACAAACCATCACCAGATAGAAGAATACCTTTCCGAGAATACGAACAATCTGTTTATCACGAACTTGTTTTGACTTGTAAATATCTTGGCCCTGCACCCAATGAGAATTTCCGTGAAATGAAGAACACAGACAAATGGAGCACATCGAGTTGACATAGACATTTTCAGAAAAAAAAAAAAAAAGACATCTTAACAGTACGAAAAAAACAGGATTATACAACTTACACTAAGAGCAGGATTTGCATCAGGATGAAAGATAGAAAGTGCACTCATGGCACTCACAAGAACTCCCATAGGGTGTGCATCATGAGGCAT
This sequence comes from Arabidopsis lyrata subsp. lyrata, assembly GCF_000004255.2. Lineage (NCBI taxonomy): Eukaryota > Viridiplantae > Streptophyta > Magnoliopsida > Brassicales > Brassicaceae > Arabidopsis > Arabidopsis lyrata. The sequence goes on from NW_003302551.1 coordinate 19,013,254, forward strand.
GGACTGTATGATATCCTGCGAAAATATTCAGAAATAGTCTCAGGTCAAAGATCCATAGAAAGTTCTGTTACTAAGCAGAGTAAGACATAGGGCACTAATAATTGGAAGAGATCCAGTATTCTACATGGACTTGACAAGCATGGTTTACAAGCAAGACAAACAACTTGTAGTTCACAAGAAATCATTTTCGAAATCCCTCTTTGTTTTGAGATTTACATTTTGATACAAAGTTTGGAATTTGCACTAGTATGAAAATCCAAATAACGAAAGATTAGAAATTCACCAAGACTCCTTGTGGCACAGCTGAATGCTGAGAAACCGTAAACTCCCAATCAGCTAGCTGACTTTGAGAAGGCAGATTTCCATACACTGCAGAAAAAAGAAGGGTATTTCAACACGACACTAAGGGAGAAACCATTTTCAAGATGATAAATTTCTATCCAATACCTATGATCAAACATTTGCTTTTCCACAAGTATACACCCCAAAAAATAAAATAAGCAACAACAGACGAGATGATCAAGACTTACTGAGGAGATAAGCAACCTCAATAAAAGTACTGCTCTCAGCCAATTCTTCGATTGGGTATCCCCGATAACGTAGGATTCCTTCATCTCCGTCGATGTAACAAATCGAAGATCGAACCGGAGCCGTGTTCAAGTAACCTGGATCGTACAACTTCAGCCCCTTGTCATCTTTCCCCGTCGTTATCTGCATACCAAACATGCAAATCCATCAAATTCCTTCTCAGATTCACGAAAATATAGGTAAGACGGATCAAAATTCAGATCAATAACTCAAGCTCATCAATAATCGATTTCACAATTCCGTTATATACCTTCTTGAGATCAACGGCTTTAACGGTACCATGCTCTGAGACTGGGACCTGATATTTCTTCCCCGTACGCTCATCGACGATCGTCAAGTTTCCTTTAAGCGATCCATGCGGTGCAGCGGTAATGTGAGCCGATGTGCACCATGGCTCGATCGCCGGTAACACCTGTTCCAATCCGACGGTATCAGACACCGCCAAATGCGCGGTGAGAACGGCTAATCGAGCTTTCACTCTCTGCGAGATCTCCATTTTTCCCCTCAAAAAATAAAAATCTGAATTCAATTTCAAAGGAAGGAAGCGAAGAAGAAGAAGAAGAAGAAACAATCTTTCGGTAAGTGACTTGGCTTTTGTATCCTGAATTTCCTAATTTTGGTAGTAGCTGAGATTTTTATTCTCTACGGGTAAGAGTTTTGAAAACGGATCTATTGTTTATCCAAAGATCAACGGTGATAAGATTATTCAGCTTGGATCGACGGATAGCATCCTTCGTCAAATCTAAAATGGAAAGTCTAAAGAGGCTTATCTGTCAGTTTTATCCTGGTGTGGACTTGAAAGACTTTCGTTTCTGTAATCTACCCGCAAAGGACGGTGTAGACTACTCGCTCAATGAGAGTTCCACGTGGCTAATAACACGAGCGAGTGACGTTCAGACGTTATGTGGATCGAGTAAAAGTCGATTGGCGTCCTCGGATTGCTAAATAATATCTATTCGATAATGGGCCAACTTTATTTGGTCTCAAACTGAGAAATTTAATATTGTTCGGCCCATTAGCTTTTTTTTTGCCTGGGCTCATGACAATAGAAAGAACAAGGGGAAATGGATTAGGTGTTTTAAATGTTAAGTCGATTTCTGTATTGGTTCTAAATCATTCATCAGTCAAATATCTTGCAGTTAAAATTTATGAACATATGGAAATTTATATTTATGAACATATGGAAATTTATATTTATACACTTAGCACAAAGATTCACCAGTAAGTTAAGAACCCATGAAGTAATGTCAGTTTTTGATGGATTTAGAGTATGTTTACTCATGATTTTTTTGTGGTATCATCTCATGAAATAATAATAATAAAAAAAATTTTGGGTTGATTTTTGGATGAAAAGTATAATTGGGGTGAGTCTATTGATACTCATTTTGGGTTTCAACTCATAAAATAATAATAAAAAAACTGTTAGTGATACTCATTTTGGTTCATGAGTAAACATGTTCTATTAGTAAATAATCTCATTCTCATTAATTCATGTAAAATGTACAATTGTGGGTTTATATACAATTGACCAGGCCTAAACCAAAACCTCTAAACCAGACTTAACCATCCTATACATACTCCAATTAAGCTAAGTAAAGCATAATATATACAAAGCTCTATACTAATGAACAATATACATTAATATTATATACATTAATATGCTCTTATGAACGCTACTAGACCGAGGTCACTTCTCACAACACATATGTTATGTTTGCAAATTTAATGCATTTGTATAGTTTTTACTATTAACGGACTGGCTCAAATTGTTTCCAAAAATTCTTTGAAAGTTAATGTGATTCAATAATTTGATTTCATAAGTTAACATTTAAACCTCCACTCACACTTTTATCTTACTCCTTTTGTACCATTTGCTTTTGCACTAATCAAATTTACATTTGTTTTGTTCAGTTAAATACTTAAATTGTTCATTGAAAAAAGGAAAAAAAGTTATGTCCAAAAGGAAAAAAGCAATTAGCCTTTTAAAAAAACAAAAAAGGGAGTAGTAATAATTGAAAATTGAAGTATGATGATGAGTAGGACTAGGAGGAAAACGAGTATGATACTTCACCCGCATTAAGAGGCAAACCCTTAAAGCCTGCTGATTGGTTGGGACTTTTTTTTTTTCTTTCTTATTACTTTTTCTTTTTTTTTCTGTTGCTGCCGTTACAGTTCCATATACAGCTCATATTGCTTGCGGCAGAAAAATCTCACCAAGTCCTCCTCTGTTGAACATGACGATTAAGCCTAAATCGCCGGCGAGATTCAAGCTAGGGAGGCAATCTTCGCTTGCGCCTGAATCAAGACCCCCGATAGAGACGTTAACCGAAGATGAGGACGACGAGTTGGCGGCGGCTACAGCTGGGATCGTGGATCCGACGATTCGTCTAATGTATTTAGCCAACGAAGGTGATATCGATGGGATCAACAAGATGCTTGATTCGGGAACTAATGTTGATTACCGTGACATCGATGGCCGTACTGCTCTTCACGTCGCCGCTTGTCAGGGACGAACCGATGTCGTTGAGCTGCTGCTTAGCCGTGGTGCTAAGGTTGATACGAAGGACCGATGGGGTAGTACGGTATGAATTTGAGCTTTCTCTGGGCTGAATTTTGTCTGCTTTGGTTTGAATTGACTTCTCCTAGACTCATAGTTCGTTACGTGTTCGACGAATTGCCGCACAAAAACATATGTTTTAGTGGAGCACTTAGATTTATTTAGCAAACTCGGTTGCAATAATAGTGATGGTTAACAATTTGTGATTGATCTTACCAGCCTCTTGCAGATGCAGTGTATTACAAAAATCATGATGTCATTAAACTTTTGGAGAAACATGGTGCTAAGCCTACGGTACGTGTTTATCCCTCATAATTGCGTTGATGGATGTTATACTTTCTGAATGTTTTTATTGATTTCTTTTATAATCGTTTCTGATTTTAGATTGCTCCTATGCATGTCCTAACTGATAAAGAAGTTCCAGAGTACGAGATTCATCCCTCAGAGCTTGATTTTTCTAACTCTGTCAAAATTTCAAAGGTAGGTAGTTCCCTTGCCCTAACATGTTCCTTGCTGTTTTCCTTTGGTTAAGGTTCAAAAATCTTTTAGTAAGAGTTTTAATGTGAAAAAAGAGTATTAGGCTTTTGCCAACAATTGCTATGGTATGTTCACAGTTGTTATTACTATCTTTCTGCTTTACAGGGTACCTTTCACAAGGCTTCATGGCGTGGAATTGACGTGGCTGTGAAAACCTTTGGAGAGGAAATGTTCACCGATGAAGACAAAGTGTGAGTCTATACTCCATCGATTTCTTTGTATTATTGTATTGATCATGCTCTAAAGGTTTTAATATCCTTCTGGTATCCAGGAATGCGTTTAGGGACGAACTTGCACTGCTTCAAAAGATACGCCATCCGAATGTTGTCCAGTTTCTGGGAGCAGTTACTCAAAGTACCCCCATGATGATTGTCACAGAGTATTTACCAAAGGTACTATTCTTTCTCAATCTGTATAACCACATTCAGAGGATGTATGACCTCTCTAATTTACAAATTCTCATCTTAGTTTCAAGATCCGTCATGAACACTTTGGAATCCTATAAACATACTGGAAATATTGGGATGAGTAGATCTCAAGAAGCTTACAAAATAAACCGAAAATGTGTTGAGCTAGTCCTTTAGTTACCTCGACAGTTGGTTAGATATGACATGAAGAATGGCTTTGATGTTTAGTTGTTTTTGAAGATGTTTAGATCTTCACCTCTGCAAACTGCTCTGTTTCATATTTCACTGCATAAAAAGTTATGCTTTTAAGTATTAAATTATTATGTGTTTATTTGTAGGGAGATCTTCGACAATATCTAGACCGGAAAGGACCTCTAATGCCAGCGCACGCAGTAAAATTCGCCCTTGAAATTGCTAGGTTAAGTGGCTATTTTCTGTACTTTTATAATTTTATCATTGTCATGCAGGTTCATATTTATGCATGACCGGTGGCAATGATACATGAATTCTGAATAGCTCTATGGTATCCCTTCATATATTTGCAGGGGAATGAATTATTTGCACGAGCATAAACCTGAAGCAATAATCCATTGCGACCTAGAACCTCCGTATGTTATTCCTCTTGACTGTATCAGTATAATTTATTTCATTACACAATTTTTTCTATTGTACTATGTTTCATATATCCAAAAAATCCAAAAGGTTCTCATTTGTTCGAGTAAGAGAACAGAAACATACTGAGGGATGATTCGGGACATCTGAAAGTTGCAGACTTTGGAGTCAGCAAGCTACTGGTAGTTAAGAAGACAGTTAAAAAAGACAGACCTGCTACATCATTGGACAGTTCTTGTAAGTTCTCTTACCTGATAATCTAATATTGGTGCTCTGTCAGAGTTGTGATGTTGCTGTCTTGAGCTAGCTTAGAGCTGTTAGCTTTAGTGTTTTATTATCTAAAGCTAGACTGAAACCAATCTGATGGTTGTTTTGGATGGGTTTATGCTGATGATACTCTCTGTTGTCGTTCTGGCTAAACAGGGCGGTACATGGCTCCAGAAGTTTACAGAAACGAAGAGTATGATACGAAAGTAGATGTATTTTCTTTTGCTTTGATCTTGCAAGAGGTAAAGCAACCGAGAGAGCTATGAGACTTCTTAATAAAGTATTGTGTGTTACACCATTAATCTCAAGTATGATGTTCAGAGTGTTAACAAAATTAACAGATGATAGAAGGATGTGAACCATTTCATGAGATAGAAGAAAGCGAAGTTCCTAAAGCATATATTGAAGACGAACGTCCACCATTCAATGCACCAACAAAATCATATCCTTTCGGGTTAAGAGAGTAAGTGTTTCGAAAAAGGGTCCTGTTTTTGAAACAACATTCATTCATTCATGGATCCTCTCTGAGAGTCTTAAAATCTCTCTCTATTTGCCAGGCTAATCCAGGATTGTTGGGACAAAGAAGCATCAAAAAGACCAACGTTTAGAGAAATCATCTCTACTTTGGAGTTGATAAGTGATCGATTTGCAAGCAAAAGGAGCTGGAAGGTTGTTGTTACTCAATTCTTTCTCTCACAGACACACACTCCCTTTAATATTTAAAGTTTCTGAGACGGTTTGATTACTGATTACGAAACAGGTGATGCTAGGAAGATGCATACCAAGAATCAGATTGTTTACAAAGCGAGATTATGTGAATCCTGGAAGTAACCGTTCATCACGCTCATTCGCGAGATGACGGACTCCAAGAGCTTTGGGTTTGTTTTTCTTTAATTGCCTGAGGAAAACAATGTCAAATTCTTTTTAGGTCTTTGTATCTATATGACATCATGACTGTTTTTTTCTTAACCAGAATGAATATGGTGGTGTGTATAATAATTATTACGCAGTGGAGAAATAAAATAATGAGATCTCTGAGCTAATTCGAGTGATTTAGTGTAATTAGTAGTATCTGAATTAGTTTAAGACGTTTAATTAATATATTTAAACTTGTTTTTATTTTCTTGCGTGAAAAAAAGAATTAGAAGTCCTCGAGCCGATAAAAAGGTAGTACTAGCTGTAGAAAATAAGATGAGGTCAAATCGAGTCGTCCTTTTTTTCTTTGAATCAGTAGAGTACTTTCAGTCTTACGTCAAATCGAATCAGTAGATTTTGACTTTTTGAGAAATGTAGATAAACTAAGAAGCTCTGACCATTTTAATTATTTACAGATAGACTAGAACGTCGTAGTTGTTGGGTCTAATGGTTAATGGTTAAGAAATTAACTCAGCCTCTACGCTTTGGTTCCGTTGCCGTCTCCTCTATCGCTTTCATCTCCATTAAATAATAAATTATTAATTCCATAGAAAGCTGTAAAAGAATAAATACGTAAAAGCGCCATTAGAGAGAGAGAGAGAGACTCTCTGAGCGGGAAACTCTTGAAACCTTTTTTTTTTTTTTTTTTTTTGTTTCTCATCTCTGTCTATCTTAACTTTCTCTTTCATCTCCTTCATCGTTCTCTTGTCAAGAAATCGATTATTCCTCTTAGACTTTGTATGAACCATGGAGGTTGATTACGGTGGATTTTCTATCAGGTGAATGTTCATATTTCTTTAGGTAGCTTTGATTTTGGTTATAATATGATGCATTGGCGATTTTGAATTTTCTCATCTGGCGAAATCGCAGAGAGTACACGAAGAAGGTAAGGAGTGAAAACGTGCGGAAATGCTGGCCGTTCGCCGGAGATCTTTTTCAGTCGTTTCTTCCTCCGATTACTGTCTCCAAGTTCCGGTGGTGGTCGCATGAGCTAGCTTCTCTGCTTACGAAATCTCCGGTCTCTGTTGATGATTCTCATCAGGCCAAAGCAAAGTCTAAACCGTGTAAAAAGCGTTCCATCATCGAAATTTGTGCGACGGCACCGAAAATCCAGTTTGCAGAAGATCATGTCGTGCACAAGAAGATCAAAACCACGAAATCCAAAGATTCCGGTCGTCGGGAATTTGCTAACAAGGTCATATACATATAACTTTTAAATCTATGAAGCTTATTTTAGATCTCTGGACAAGTTTGGTCATCTTATTTTCTCTAGGATTAAACTCGATAGTCAATACTTAAAAAGGATAGCAAATTACAAAACCTTCTAATATGTTGGCGATTTTCTAAATCAATTGGAGCTTCTCTATGCTACATTGGCTTTGCATTAGTTCATTAGTATGTTATGTGAAGCATCCGTGTAAACTTACACTAGTGAATTGGTGTCACGGTATATTCAGGTTAATCAATTCAAAGAACAAGCTCAACAAAAAGTGGATCATGTTGGAATATGCAGTCTTGGGATTAAAGAAAGCTCTGGTGTTATGTCTCTTAGTAGCAACAAGGCTGGATTATTCAGTAAAGAGCATGATTCTGAGTTTCAGATTCCTGCAATTTTTAAAGCAAAACGAAAAGTTTGCTTTGTTAGGAGTCCTGATAAGTCAAAAACTCATGTGAGTTTCTCTGATCACACTGGAAATCTTTCTCAGCTGGAGAAAAGTACTGTCTCTTTAGAACTCTGCTGTTTGGAAATGAATAGGTTGAGTCTCTCTGGAAATCTTTCTCGGAGGAAGGATCCGTCATCTGTAAATGACAAGCAAGTGAAGGTTATGTCGACTGATCAGACTAGTACAGTTATGCATTTCGAAACAAGGCAACAATACAAATTTCAGCCTGCGGTTTCAAAATCTGACTTGTCTTGTTTCCTTGGACCACATCTTAGTTCACAGGAAAGAGTAAATGATGCATTGGATTTGGAGAGAAAGGAACATGTGGCTCAACCTATTCAATCGTTTATCTCTACTTCGAGTGAGAGTCCGTACAGAGCTTGTCCTTCTTTTTCTCAACCTGTGTCAGCTGATATGCACCGAGGGGCATTGCTGTACCAATCACCTTTTGATCCACTTCTTGTCGAATGGATGCAAAAATCAGCTTTATATAGACAAAGGCACGTGGGAGAAGCGATCCTAGGGTTCCCTCTAAATTTAGAGGGTGACCTTGTTGATGCAAATGGAGAGGCTAATAGAAGTTTTGATCGGTCAGGTTTATGTACTAGTTCCTCTAAATCTGCATCTGCAGGGAATGATCTTTTACTTGGAAATTTAGTGGACTTTTCCAGTGAAAAGAAGCATTCAACTGAGCCAGCACTTGCCAAAGACAGTGCACCGCGTAATGAGAAACGCCACAAGTACTTTCCTGCTAGGTTAGGCCTTGATGAGACCTTTACAGAGAAAGCATATTTCACAAACACTAATGATGGAGAGTGCGGCTACACTTTACATTCATCGGTTTCTGAAGTCAATCCAAGGAGCCACACAATCAATATGTCAAAACAGAGTTGTGTCAAACAGAACCTAAATAGTGGAAAGGTGATTTCAAAGCGTGATGATTTGTGTTTACAAAACACTCAAGCAACAATGCGGCTGATGGGTCAGGATGTTTCTGTCAGCACAAGAACGGGCGATAGGTTCTTAGCACCGGATGCTTCTATAGATTATTCCTCTCTGGGGAGCCATACTCACCAGAGCTGGCTATGTCAAAGGACAACACTTGAAGTTTCAATGAGTCCTTCAACCACAACATTGGATAAGAATTGGAACAGAGCTTTGCTACGTGATACTTCAAAGGATCCCTTTTCTTTGTTTTGTGAACCACATGTCAGCTTGGCTTCTCAATCCAGAGCATATGTAATTCCTGATTCAATCCTGAATCCATGTTGCTCGCTCGTGTCTCTTCCATTGTCTGATAAGGATCTCAACTTCCATGGATCTGGTTTAGGGCTACCAAACAGTTTCACATTCAGCCAGCAACAACTACCTTTTCCATCTAATTACAACAATGTTGATATTGGTCTCCTACCTGATGCTAGAAAACCATCTTTCGGATTGCCTTTCTCGTGCGTAGATTCTACTAGACGGTCACAGGCTCCTTGGCCTCAAAGTTCATTTGAGAACTCTTGTTCTGAATTGTCTTTCATCAACCCCAGCGAGCAACTAACGTCCTTCTATGGGTCAAGTTTATCTTCGTCCATAATAAACGTTGGAACTACAAATAAGCGGGTAGCACCCGTAGAGGAGTATCCAATGAAGAACCATAAAATCCCCAAGTTGCTGCCAATGCAAGGTGGCATGAATTATGTAAAAGAGTTTCTTTGCAGGCCAGCAAATTAAGGAAATCAATAAATCTAGGAGTCTAAGGGTATATAACCTTGTAATTGTTTGAACCATCCCTTGTGTGTTTTATGAATTATTTGGTGATAATGCCTTACTTGGAATGAATTGTTGTGCATGATTGCCTTGTTTAGGTAGTACAACACCAAAAGAAACAAAGAAGATGAAAACATAAGGAGTATGAAAGTATGGTATATAACTTATGCTGTTACATTGATGTATACACTTAAACTAAGCTTGCTTCTCGAAGATCCGTTCTTGAACATTTCAATGTTTGCAAAAGCTTCTAGGTACATTACGCTTTAGCATGTGAGAGCATCTCCAATGGGGAGCTCTCTCCATGAGACTCTCTCAAATTTTTTAATATAAATTTTGTGAAAATGTGAGATGAGAACTTTTGTTTTTTAAAAAAAAATTTCATAGTCCAATGGTAGGTTCTCAAGTGGAGTTCTCTTAGAAAAAAAAAATGTATTAAAAAGTTTAATTCATAAAATATTAAACATACATTAATTTCAAACATTTAAAAGTAGATGTGCAAATAAAAAACTGAAATAATGTAAGTGTTGATAAACATATTTGTTTTATTGGGACAAAGTAAAGAAATACAAGAGACAAGTGAATCTTTTGTTTGATTGGTTAACTTATCTTTTGGCTTGAGAATTCAATGCGTTTAAATGTTGTTTTGCTTGATGCTCTCTCTAGTTATACTCTTATAGAAAACTCAATTAAAATGAGACTATGATCAATAAGGAAGATGGTAATGTACATAGGAATAAGATTGTTTTAAAAAGGTTTAAAGTACCCATTACATGATTTGATGTCTTCAACAAAACTGAGTTTAGAGTAGTAATGTGGAAATAATAACCAGGAGAAACGTATGAGTGTAGTTTCATATCTTGCTTCTCACTCTAACCAACTTAGCTAGTGTTTCTTGAGCAGCCAATGTGAGAGCGAGCCTTGGCGCCAATCTTGTAAGTGAGACACAAATGATTTAGTTATTGAGAAGAAGATGACCAACGTTATCTCCATTATTAGCTTTGTTGTGCTTCACATGACTCCCATCACACAATGGAAAGTTGGAAACGTCCCCGACCTCCAACATATAACTGCTTTTGTATAATAACTTGATGATGAGAGTTTCTAGATTAAGAGAGTTGTTAAGCAGAGATGAAAGCAATTCCCAGCAGATGAATGATGACTTATTGGAAAACAACACAAAGAAATCCTCAATCCCACCATAGTCTCTAAAACATAGAACATAGTCTCTAAAACATAGAACAATATCAATCAATGTTCCAAGAAGATTAGAGATTCATTAACCTAAACCCCGAGAACAAACTTACCGAGAAATCGATCGAATCAAGTGGCTGGCGCAAGAAGGGGCAGAATCAGGTGAGCTTGATGATCCTCAAGCCGTCCCTTAACAGAGTCACCATCCCAACGAACAAGAGTTGGCACTCCGATGAGCTTAAACCGAGAATCAACTCTCCACGAATGCGTCGGAGTTCTCCACGCCGGTCTGTCACCGGCTTAAGCACGAATAAGATTCCCCTCCTCTAGAAATTCCTCTAGAGTCTTGTAAATCACAGGTTCAACTCTAACACAGTCTGATTCACCAATCAAAACCATTGAATCGATCGAGAAGATGAAATCGATCGAAATTGGACGAAAATTGAGAAACCCCTAAGAGAGTCATAGAGACCTGGACACCAGCTTTGACCGGTGGTGGGATCATTGTCGGCGAGGAAGAGTATGAAACTGATCTTGCTACGATTGGTTTCAATTCTTTTGTTAAAACACAAAATACAACGAATTAAGTCATGATACACAAGAGGGAGGGGCGAGATTCATACCTGGAACAAGAAATTGGACCATCCTTCAACGAATCCTTCTTCTCCATCGCCAATCTTCGATTCGTTTTGACTCCATTCGCCGATGGTCTTAACCGTCTATCCCGTTGATGATTCCGGCGGTAGGTAAGTCTCACATACCACAATTCCGGCATAGACTCATCGGAATCTCACGAAATCGGCGTTTGTTCATCAGCTTCTTTGATCAATCGAGAGAGAGAGAGGAGTCGTGTTTTTTTTTTTTGTCGTGAGAAAAAACTAAAAGGAATAAGTGTTTTTTTTTCTTTTATTTTAACACTCCTTCCAATTGAAAACTGACACGTGTCCGGCTCTCTCAAAATCTCAAAGCACTCTAGAGAGAATCGATTCTCTTTTTTTTACTCAATTTTGAATTATTTTTTTGCCAATTTCAGATGAGAACTCATCAAAATATAGAAGAGAACCCTGCATTGGAGATGCTCTGAGTCCCCTCTACAGTTTCTGCAGTTGTACTATCATTCTATCTGGAGTCTGGATCATATAGTAATTAAAGAACAAAAATCGGCATCAAGATAAGTTTGTTCTTTGTGTCTTGATTTAATTTGAAATCCATAAACATTCTTATATACACGTTATTCAAGATCATCAGGAAGAATTTTCAGTGAGATAGTAAAATAAAGAATCTACTCCAACAGACCCAAAACAAAAAGGTCAAACTGATGCAAAGAAGATCTGATTCTCATTTGGTCTTTCTTCACAAATCTTTACTTTTGTTTCTCAGTCATTTTTTTCATTTCTGTGTTCTTTATTTAAAAGACTTTTAAAGAAGATTTTGAAAGAAGTACTTATATGTGAATATTTTTTTTTAAATAAGATTTCTCAAATTTTTCCTATCAAAAGAATTGGAATCTCAAGATTTTAGATAAACCAGAAGTTGTATTCAGCAGTGGTCAATTTTTTATTTTATTTTTCCAATGATTAAACTGAGAGCTTATTGCCCGTTAGAGTACTTCTAAATGACTTTAAACTTGCACCTAACAGAAATTATACAAAAATAGCTGGTCGAAATAACCATAATATTTTTTCCCGCAAAGATCAGACAAAAATAAGTCCTTCCAAATGTTTGAAACGACAAGCCACAATTTAAGATAAGTTGCAATTACTAATTACAACGAAAGGCAAGGAGGTATGGAACAAAGAGAGTTTCCATTTGTAAACGAATAGTTAATGTGAACTGTGAAAAGGGTTGTGGATGATTATGACAATACGTATGATTAGTCACCATTTGTTGGATTCCTTAATTTCTTGTTCCCTCATTAAGTTGTCGTCTCATCATTTATTTTTCTTTTCACAGTATTTGTTTTGATTTTATATCCCTCCCCCAATCTAACAAAAATAAAGGTTCGAGTTATCGAGTAATCTATAAATTCCGCAATGCAATCTATATTGGACTGCTAGTGAGATCTGCCACAGAGAAAAGAGAAAACAAAATGGACTTGACGAGGTTTTGACAATGCCAGAAACAATGCAAACACAACATAATACTTAGCTTTGCCATCCACAGTGTCGAATTGGCCTTTTAAAGATCTCAAGTTTGCTTTGAGTGCAATTCTAATTCACACGTTTAACTTTAAGCATGCATGTCATTATAATTACTTATTCACTAAGACACAAATGTTTATACGGAAAACCTTGCCTATTATATATCATCTCAATAAATGGAATAATTAACCTTATAATCAAGATTCAATGTTTCTATATATGTATGGACAAAATTTTCACGTAAGATTAGATACGTATTTTAGTAGTATAGTCTTTCGTTTGTGCGTGCTCTAAGATTAACCACCTCATAGATAGTAATATCATTGTCAAATTCCTCGGAATTGTCTTTTTAAGCGTAAAAGCCTATTCACATATGAATTCTCGTCTTGAAATTATTATTTTTACTTAAAAACAAAGAAAGAAAATAATCTGTTAAATAATCGTTTAATACTACATAAAGTTTAATTTATATTTATAAAATATTTGAAATTGACGGTTATATATGTTCAACAATTTTGAATCAAGACCGATGTCTAGATACTCAGAATTTAAACTAGATGTCTTATCATAGTTGTTGTCACTCGATCGAGGACCCACGCAAAAGAAAAGACTAATATGATTTTATTTGGTCTGGATTGTTTTTTGTAGAGAATGAAACTAACAGAGTGCAAGATTCGAAATCCAAAATGTTCAAGAGGGATCAAATGAAAAAGAAAAATGAAGATGAAGGACTAAAGCACAATAATCAATTACTTATACCCTAATTTCCCATAAAGGATTCAGGTACTAGGAGAAGTTGAGGCAAGTTTCACATGCAAGTCCCTGTCATCATATATCCATATTATACCACACCTACGTCTCTATGTGTGTATCTTGGCATCCACTTTCTCATGAATAATTAAAATTTTCATTTATTTTTACAATTTAATTCACTTATTATTATGAATTTCTCATCATTGGTACATTTGTGTATAGCGTATTTACATATATGAAATAAATTAAATATGTCCTCACGTTACAAGTATTAAATGAATATGTCCCCACGCAAAAGATATATCCCTCCAAATATGTCCACATTTTCTTTTCTTTCTTATTCCAAAATTACCATAAACTTTTAGTTTACAAAAGATTCCTAAAATTTGAGGAAAATATCCTAAATGATTCATGAATCCTTCATTAACCTGAAGTTTGCGATATTTTCCAATTTTCTTCAAGAGTAGCGATATTTGTAATTTGTGACCTTAAAACATTTTTTGATCGATGTATTAGCGTTTTTTTTTTTTTTTTTAAGTAAAACTTGATTTTATATTTTAGGGTTCTAGTCAACCTTGTATTTCTTGCAAACGAGAGGTCGATCGTTAACTTCATTCTTCAACACTACTAGTGATTATCAAAAACATCTTCATGAACATTACAAAAAAGAAATTGGCATGGTTTCGGTTAGACTTGGCTTTGGTTAGGCTTGATTTACATACCCATTCTAGACTTTCGTATAAATTTGAATATGGATGTTGTAAATAAACAGAGATAGATAGATAGATAGAGATCTATGAGAGCATCTAATGGTAATTAATGCAGAAGGGTAAAAAAGGAAGAGATAAAAGGTGAGAAAGATTACCAAAAATAAGGAGTTTCCAAAAGATGGTTCTGATGAGAAACAGAGCCCATCCCTCTCCTTTTTCCCCTTCCCATGAAAGAAATTGGATGGTCCTCCTTCAATGTCCTCCACCTACTCTTTTCTTCTTCTCTTTTTTTTTTTTTTTTCCTTTCTTATTATTAATCATTTAATTAATTTCCTCTTCAATTTCAAATTTCTAGTTCTGTAAAAAGAAAATACACATCTCACTTATAGATATCCATATCTATTTATATGCATGTATAGAGAATAAAAAAGTGTGAGTTTCTAGGTATGTTGAGTATGTGCTGTTTGGACAATTGTTAGATGATCTGTCCATTTTTTCTTTTTATTTTATGTATAAATATATTTGAGCACAAAGAAAAAACTAATAACCTTCTGTTTTCAGCAAGTAGGGTCTTATTACCTTCAAAGAAATATTCCTTCAAATATATGAAACTCATAAACCAAAACAGAAATTACAAAAAGAAAGAGAGATATTTTTCAAGAACAACATAATTAGAAGAGCAGAAGCAGCAGTTAAGTGGTACTGAGATAAATAATAATATATAGTTTCTCTTCAAAGTTTCTCATCACCCACCTTCTCCTTTTTTGCTGATCTATCATAATCTTGAGAACTCAGGTAAGGTTGTGAATATTATGCAGTATATAGATTTAACCCTAAAAATAAAAAGATTTATATATAATCACAGTTTCTTTCTTTCTCAATTCAGTCTCTGGTTCTTGTGTTACCAATTCATGGGTTTGATACGCTTCTTGGTTATTGTTTATCCACAAAAGAGATTTGATCATTATAAAGTAGTAGGTTAAGAACCCTTAAAACCCAAAGTTTTGTGATCAAAGTTTCTTTATATTCAATTCCGATCCATATATGATTCTTTACCAGATTATGGGTTTGATCTATTTCTTGATTATTCTTGATCTGCAAAAGGGATTTGATCATCAAGATTAGCCTTCTCTGATCTCTCTCTCTCTAAACTCTTTTTTTATTATTCATTTGGTGATGTCGTAGGATCAATGGAGGAAGGTGGGAGTAGTCACGACGGAGAGAGTAGCAAGAAGATAGGGAGAGGGAAAATAGAGATAAAGAGGATAGAGAACACAACAAATCGTCAAGTAACTTTCTGCAAACGACGCAATGGTCTTCTCAAGAAAGCTTATGAACTCTCAGTCTTGTGTGATGCGGAAGTTGCCCTCGTCATCTTCTCCACTCGTGGCCGTCTCTATGAGTACGCCAACAACAGGTACGCTTCTCCTTCACTAGCTTCTTGATCTTGCTTTCTTGATTTAACTAATCAAGATCCTAGTTAAAATGATGCGAAAGTGGGGATTGAGAGCCAAGATTATAGGGTTTTGTTAATTTAGAATCCTAGATTTTACTTGTCGATTTATTTAATATATATCTACCTAGATTTAGCACTCTCTCTCTCTATTTATATATACATATATATATATACGAGTGTGTGTGTGTAAGTGTGTATATGTATGCAAATGTAAGAAGACGAAGAAAAAAAAGTTGTCTTGTCTTCTCAAATTCTGATTTTGCTTTTTCCTTAGTTTCACTCTTTTTTCTGCAAATCATTTGAACCCGATGCATGTCAGTTTCTACAATATACTTTAATTTTGACGGCCCATCAAATTTCCTTATTCAAATTGTGATTAGGTTTTACTTCAGTTAAAAAATTTGGTTCTTGACACGATTTAGCATGTATACATATAAATAGGGGATGATCAAGACTTATGTAACCTTCTGTCTGGTGAAACTAGGGACAAAGTCTACTGATGAGTTGTCACTAGGGATCCATTTGATCGTTTAATCCCAACCCAAATGATACGAAAATTTGAGTTAATTATATGCTGAAGATTTTCAACGCTCCTTTTAAAAAACTTTACACTAAGTATATATGTTTAGGATGACTTTGTCTAACAAAAAGTCCTAAAAAACAATAAACATACAGATGACTTTGTCTAACACATTTTTATCAGCCATCAAGTGTAAAATTATACAAATAATGAAATTAAAGATTTAGTCTCTTCTATTTCTGTTTAGGTGTATATGTATGTATATTTGTTGCATTGATATATCAATGAGAGGGAGAGAACTCAGAGAAGTGTCGGAAATGAAAATGGTACGAGCCAATTAGAATCTCTGGCATTCTGAGCTTCATTTATTTGTTATAATAAGTAAAAGAAAAACACTTTTCTTTAAAGCATACCTTCATGATGACATTGAATCATATACACGATACATGTTCTGAATCCTCCTCAAACCCTAATTACCAATTTTTAAACCATAATACAGTAAAACCTCTATAAATTAATAATGTTGGGACCATGCTATTTTATTAATTTATAGTGATATTAATTTATCTATAAATTAATAAGTATTAATTTATAGCGTAAATTAATATTTATTAATTAATAGAAAGTTTTGTTTCACTTGTGAAAACCTTTTTTTTTAAATACGAGGTAGAGCAATGTGATCTAAATAAAATTAATGTTTTGGATGTTATAAATTTTATAGTTTTAGCTTTAAACACTTAATATTTGAAGAGAAAATAATTTATTTTGACAATGAATCACAACGATTATAGAATTCACATATACAAACGATATACATAAATTAAAATTCACAAATAGTAACATCCATTGTTGTATTTTAAAAACCTATACAACTATTAAAACAAAAATTATGTATATTCAAAATTTGAAACTTACAAAAACTTTTGGTTATTTTTGTGATAAACATTAAAACTATTATATATATATGTACCAATTTACATGATTATTAATTTATGATATTATTGGGACTATATTTTTACATAGCGATTTCAAAAAAATTATTATCTTATTATCTTATCGAATTTGGTTAATTTTTACATTGGTCCGACTTGAGACTAGTCAAATTTATTAATTTATCGTATTTATTAATTTATCGAGTATTAATTTATAGAAGTTCTACTGTATTTGTAGAAATATATATTTTATCCTTACTTTAGGCCATTTTTTATTTATAATATCTTGTGAATCTACTCAAGCCATGTGTTTGAATAAATTTATAGTACCGTTTGAATAAATTTTCTCCTCGTACTGGTCAGAAATTGGTCCAAACTCCAAAGCCTTCCCTTTTTTGGAAAAAAAAAAACATTTCAAAACTCTAATTAATCAAGAATTTCCTACTATATATACATCTAATGTTTTATTTTTCTCTCGATCTTGTTAGTGTGAGGGGAACAATTGAAAGGTACAAGAAAGCTTGTTCCGATGCCGTCAACCCTCCTTCCGTCACCGAAGCTAATACTCAGGTACCAATTTATATAGTCCTATTATTCTCTTTGTTTTAATCTTCTTGTTTTCATTATATATATAGAAAATATAAAAATAAATAAATATAACCTACAAAACGAGAGAGAGAGTTCTTGGAATCCATTGAAACGGTTGCGTTTTGGTGTTTGAATACATGGGTTTTTGAAGTACTATCAGCAAGAAGCCTCTAAGCTTCGGAGGCAGATTCGAGATATTCAGAATTCAAACAGGTAATTTTTGTTAAAATTTCTGGTTTTATATACCTTAGTTAATTAATGATTACATAGAACAGGTAATTCGTTAAGTTTTCTTGAGGTTTCTGATATATATGGTTTCTTGTTTCTTGGATACTCTACTGCTGTGTAATATAATAAATGAATAATATAGGGATGATGATTTATGAGCATTTTGATTTGTTCAAGAAGAAATTTTATCAAATTGTTACTTGCGTTTCAGTTCAAATAATTTTGTGTTTGGCATAATTTTTCAAAAAAATCAAATTAAGATATATAAAACAATAAAAAATTTGTATTAACTATACATTATTGAAATCAATCTTTTATTATATAAAATATACTTCTATCTTTTAGTTTGGTTGACTTGGAACAGTTCGGTTTGGAGTTATATATATAGAACTGTTCTAAAATCTTTTTGATTTGACTTGGTTAATTTGGTTAGGTGCAAAAGTTTGTTAGTAATTTTCTTTAGAAGTTGTTTTGTTTATTGTTCATGTTTGCAACTTGAAGGCATATTGTTGGGGAATCACTTGGTTCCTTGAACTTAAAGGAGCTCAAAAACCTCGAAGGACGGCTTGAAAAAGGAATCAGCCGTGTCCGATCCAAAAAGGTAAAACCTACGTCTCTCTCTCTATATATATAAACCCACTAAAAAAATCCCCTTGGCTTATATATATAGTTTCCTCACTCTTTTGTGAAAATTTTGCAGAACGAGCTGTTAGTGGCAGAGATAGAGTATATGCAGAAGAGGGTAACAACGTTTCTTCCATTCCAAGTAATTATATCTTTCTTCGTCTTTTTTAGGGTCTTTTTAAGTGTTTGAGTTTTCCCCAAAATTATGTGTAGGAAATGGAGTTGCAACACAATAACATGTACCTGCGAGCTAAGGTTAGCCACGTTCTGTTCCAAATCTCAATCGCAATCTCAATCTCTTGATTGTGTAACTAAGATAACGTGAACAACAACCGAACTTTTACTTTCGGGTTTAACAGATAGCCGAAGGTGCCAGATTGAATCCGGAACAGCAGGAATCGAGTGTGATACAAGGGACGACTGTTTACGAATCCGGTGTATCTTCTCATGACCAGTCGCAGCATCATAATCGGAACTATATTCCGGTGAACCTTCTTGAACCGAATCAGCAATTCTCCGGCCAAGACCAACCTCCTCTTCAGCTTGTGTAACTCAAAACATGAAAACTTGTTTCTTCCCCTCAAAACTATTAAGAGAGATTCATTTTATATTTATAATGCGACTTCTTAAATTCATAGTTTAGGTTCAAATAATGATAATTAATTACAAAACTCGTGTTTCTATTGCCTAATTACATCAACATTTAAATCAAAAGTTCTAAAACCCGTTACTGCATACAACTAGCTAGTTGTTCGAAATCAAAACACACAACTAAGATTGGCATTTCAATCGAACCGAACTTCATGAATCTGAACCGAACGTTATAACTGTCGTAAATTTCATATAATTGACTACAAAGTTTGTCATAAAAGATTAGACGCATAAACGATCAATTATTAAATTTTAAATGCCTACAAGCAAAATTATAAACATTGATCATAAACCATTACAACAAGTCCATAAATTAAATAGATTGGTTTTTTAGCTCAGAGAAGAGTTGAGTAGAGAGAAACTTTACCTTGGGAATGTAGATGCGAAGATGATTCAAAAGGGCGAGGCAGATAGGATTTATAGCTTGCAAGGACTGCTCATGAGTACCCTCGACAAAACTAAAACGCTGTTTTAGTTAACATGTAATCTCGTGTTATGGGATCTATTCCACTAACACGCCCACGGATGAATTAACATGTAATCTCGTGTTAAGGGTTAATTTTTTTTTTATTTTTTTTTGCTAACAGGGTTAATTTATTTGATGGGTTAAAAAAGTAACAAGTCCTTTCTATCAAATTTAGTCGGTCAAATTTTTTATTTTATGGACCGAAATGATGAGCCTAAATAATAAAGGCCCATTAGAAAACCGCCTAGGGCTCGATTTATATATTTCTTCTCAACAACATATTCGTTTCCTTGTTTTCCAAGCTTTAGAATTTAGATCTCAAAGTCGTTCGTTCTCAGCTTCTTAGCAACGTCACGGCGGTTCTTGCGGCTGGGGTTTTTCCTTCCTGCTGAGGTACGGTATTCTCTTTAAAACCCTAACGACTTGTCTTCTTTTTCCTATCGATCTCTTTCTCTCACAGTTTTATTGCCTTTTTTCCGATGGATATATTCGTGGGTTGGATTTAATAGTTTGTTGGGGAGATTTTGTAAGCCAATGGATTTAGGTCGGAAAAAACACTGAGAGACTTTGATTTTAGTGTTTCTTATGAATTTGATATCCATGAAGTTTCCCCTTGTTAATTAAACCTGATTTGATAAGCCATATGATTAATGTTTTTAAAAAATGTATAAATCCAGCCACTACATGTTTGACTTACGTTGTTTTTGTTTCCTACAGGTACCGCCATCGCCATGGATAATGACTTGGAATTAGCGATAAAGGATGCAATCACCGCAGATGATATTAAACGTGTGGATCAAGAAAGTAAAGACCGTTTGTTAGCTCAGGAGCTTGATCTTGATTCCGTGGAGAATCCTCCTCGGAGCCACAACTCATACGGTCATACCTATCGGTTATACTCCAAGGGTTTGGTGACTGAAGAGCTTATTAAGGATGATACGGTGCTGGTCGTTGGTTTAGGTTTGTCCCTCTGTGACTCGCACGATAACACAAAACTGGAGATTAATAAAGCTCTGAGAAACCAAAAGCTGGCACACCCAGAAGCTGCGGAACTGGCTGCCATCATTCACGGCTTGAAATGGGCCTTGGAACTTGGTGTGGAAAGTATCCAATTCTTCTGTGAAGACTCCAATATCTTGGGCTACGTAAGTTTCTCTCTTCTTTTACCCTGAATCCATTATCTTGTACGTGTGTTATATATTCACGCCTCTCATGTTTTTACAGGTTACTCGTAAAGCTGCACCGAACGAGCCCATTGTAGCAAAACTTTTGGAGCAAGTGTCTCTTCTTCAGACAAGATTCACGTCTTGTCAGGCACTTGCTGTAAGCAGAGACATCAGTTCTGTCATTAAGCTAGCAAAAGATGCTATAGCTTCCGAAACTAGATGGTGTGAAGGCGACATTGAGTATGAGAGTTGTCCAGTCTGCTACGCTTACGTTTCGCCTAATGATAAGTTTGAGGTGCACGGCTGCTTCCACCGCATCTGCGTTACGTGCATGAGGAAGCCGTTCTCATCCGAACAACTACTACGAGGGAACACAGCAATCTGCCCTTACCCGGATTGCGAGAATGATTCTTGTGCCAGAGGATTGTAGAGGTTTTGCTGATGCTGATGCTATTACTCTTATGATCCAGCGCAAGAAGGAGAAGACGATCCCCGTTAAAGACAGAGTCTATTGTCCCAACCCTTCTTGTTCCTTTTTGATGTCGGACCTCGACCTCATTAAGCACGTACTCAATAATCTTCGGCAGTCAGAAGCACGGAAGTACATGGAGTGCGGCTTGTCTTTCTGCAAAAAATGCCATGTTCCATGGCACTACAAGATGACCTGCGATGAGTTCAAGAAGTCGGAGTCTTACCTGAAATCTGACGCGGCGCTTTTGGAGTCTTTTGTGAAGACACAGGGATGGCAAAAGTGTTCCCAGTGTCAGAGCATCGTTCAACATGGTGGCGGGTGCATACAAATGACTTGCAGGTATTGGACATTTGTTATTGAGCCTGGTTTTATATTATTTGTTCAAATTTGACTTTAATTATCTGTCTTTTGTTTATGTCAGACATTGCAAACACGAGTTCTGTTACACATGTGGAGCTGCGTGTAAAAAGAAGAAACTGACGTGTAAATGCTCGCGTTCAGGGAAATAAACATCCAAGGTTTGACTCTATAGATCATTCCAAATAGAGACAAGATGACTTGTTTTGAAGATATTAGTGATAAGCTACTGTGTGTCTCAGTGTGAGCTTATGTAGTCTGTAGACGCTAAATGCAAAACTGAACAAGTATGTGATGCATATTCATGAACTCTTGAACCTTATGCTGATGAACTATATTTACATACAGAAGCAGCTTCGATTAGATCATGTCCACCAAACACCCACAATTAGAGATGATCAATATTATAAACATTGATCATAAAATCATTACAACATGTCCATAAATAAATTATGGGTTACAAAAATACAAATTTACAAACATCGATCTATAATGTGGCGAATTATTATAATATGTGTAGCTATAATTAAACAAAAATTACATTACTATATTATACTGCTTGAGACAATGATCTCAAAAAGAAGCTACATATGCTTAAAGTCTAATTTAAAATTGTCCTTTATCTAAATTACTGTTTAGTATATGGACATGAGAGAAAATATGAGCAGAGGCTGAAGGCTTAAACCTTCTTCCCTCTGTTCTCTCATACAGCCGCAAGTATTGGCTTTATCCCTCAGTTTTCTCTTTTCTTTATATTTGTTTCTAAACTGTTTTTTAATCTCAGTTCATGATTTTGCATTTTCTAACGAAGATGTCGGAGGAATTTACGTATCTATACCAAATAGATCGTACCTCAGGGTTACTGATCTCTAGCCACGGTTTTGCTGGACCGCTGAAATGTAAAACCGCAGCAGATTTCAGAATCTCTTGAGGGGATTTTACGGATCGAGAACCTAGTCCAGCGACGTGCCATGATGGTTCAAGAGACTGTATGAGTCCTTTGAAAGCAAGTAATGTTGGTGGCAAAGCTCCTGGCTGCCATAATTGTAGTCCTGAACTAGCACTCTGCATTAAAATTAAATCGTCAGATTTGTGTAACTAGTTGCAGTGCGGATAATATCACGAAGAAATATTTATTTATACTCACGAGTCTTAACCATGTAGAGTAAGCTTCTGTGATATTGGTTTGTCTCCAGGCTTTGAGATCAAAGACATTCATACCAGAAAGCCAAGCACAGTCTTCTTGAACTAAGTCTGATGAGATCAGAGGATGTGAGAAGTTGAAATAGTCTTTGTATTTTCTTCCCGGGCAACAGTTGTTTCCGCACCACGAATCAACGACAGCACCAACAACTTTACCGTTGAGATCCGTTTCCCATAAAGACGAAAGATCGCTCTGTACTACTACATCATCATCCAACAACACTATCTTGTTGAGATCTGGAAAAAGCTGTGCGGTCCAACAAAATGAAGGATTTGAAATTGATAAATGGATTGGATTTTAAGCTCAGAGAAGAGTTGAGTGGAGAGAAACTTTACCTTGGGAATGTAGATGCGAAGATGATTCAAAAGGGCGAGGCAGCTAGGATTTAGAGCTTGCAAGGACTGCTCATGAGTACCCTCAACAAAACCAAAATCAGAGTCTTTCAAATTTTGATAATGCCGTCTCCAAATCAAGCGGTGAATGTCCAGCATCTCTCTAACTTTGAAATTCACTTCTTGAGGCCAATCATACTGATGAAGTCCCTTTACCTCAACAACTGGCGATAAAGCAGAGTTGATAGCAAACCAAGCGTGCATAGGGGTATAGGTTTTTTTATCAGTAACAATATGAAAGACGAACTTCTCGGGATTCACAGCGTTCTGTACAGTAGAAGATATGACGACAGAGGCAGCCAGGACATTGTCGGTCAAGATGACAATATGGTGAAAAGATGGATCGGTCAAACGAGAGACGGATTCAGGCGGAGGCAAACGCATTCGAGCCATTGCATTTACAGAGTACTCTTCAGTTAATCTGAGGGAAAGACAGTGAAGGCTTTTGGGAATACCGTGAGAGGCTAAATGCCAGTACACTAACTCATGATGTTTCGCTGATTGGACTTTACGCTCCATTTGCAACAGCTGAAAATTAAAGAAAACAAGTGTCAAATAAAATAGAAGGGGCAGAGCAAAAGTGGAAATACTCCACTTAGCTAGTGAGACATAACCAGATAAGGTTCTAGTGTAGAGTGCTTGACATAGAAGAGAAGAACTTTTGTCTTCTCAGTACTAGAAGATTTTTATGTCTGTATGCTTTTATTGCTTATTGAACGTCTGATACCATTAATAGACCTTAAAACCAACATATGATTGTGCTAAATCTAGACACCAATAATCTCAATTCCAACAGTATATGACTTGTACAGGACAAGACAATGACACCCTTGGATTCAACTCCAACAAAATTCTTTTGAATGATCCACTAGCGATTGATCATATCTTAAGGTAGAATGATTAGTAGAACAACCATCTTCTAATCCATCAGATTTTTAGGATAGCTGCAGAAACTAATGTCACTCTGTACCAAACTTGACACTACACAATAATGGCCAGAAACTGTTAAGAAATAAAGCTAGAAGGGACATACCATCTTCTTAGTTACGGAAGCAAACGCCCTTATATCACGGCGTTTTAACGTCATCTCCTTGACAAGGTCGTCGAATGACTCCAATGATCCCTTTTTTCCTCTTCCATTAACGTCCTGATCTGTCTCTTCCACTAGAGCTCGTGTCAACTCTTCCCCAATTTTCTGAAAGAGGCATAGACACGCATTTTCTTGCCGTGTGAGTTGTTACAAACTAAAAAAGCTGTCATAATAAGGTCGTTACATCAACTCATGACCAGTGGCGGAGCTAGAATTTAAATTTACCGGGTCAAAATATAAAAAATATTTTAATAAAGTGTGGTTGTTTTTTTTCTTCAAATTATATTGCATATAGCTTATGTTTTTTTTATTACATTTACAAAAATGAAATTCTGATATTTATAAAAACATTTGGTTTGTCTAAAACATGATAATAAAATTAAAAACAAAGAAACTTATATATAACAATTAGTGGTTATAGTCTATATCATTTTGTAATATTAAAAAAGTTATGGTTTAAGGGGTCAAAAGAGTAGTTTTCATATTGGGCACTGGGGTCAATTTATAGGAATTTAATCAAATATCTATGTATTTGTTTAAATATGCCATAATATTAGTTTGATTTTGAAAATTCACCGGGGTCAGTTGACCCCCATGTTTCTATGCTACCTCCGCCACTGCTCATGACAAAACAACAAAACTGCTTCAACAGAAACATTGCAATTTTTTAAGTCATATTGGAATTATCCGTCTGTCTCGTTTCTCTTTGATCCTGTTTGTTGCTACGTTTAAAGGAGAAAGGAACCAAGTGGCTATGCACTTTCTGGTGGCAGCAAAATCTGCCACGTGTCCTGTCAGAAAAAAAAACTGAGTGGAAAGTTGAAAGTCCTACATCTAACTAAAGTTTACTACATTGGTTCTGGCATCTATAGTAATCCATACGAAGATTTTTGTTTTTCTCCCATTCACTAAAACATAAGTTCCCTCAATGTAGCTCCTAATTACACTCTCTAGGGTATGCTATGTTCTAAATAAAGTAAATAAAGGTGAATAGTTGATAAGAAACCACATTGTGGGCTCGTTTCCGACAATCTCACATGTTGACATCAGCTCAAGAGCGAATAATAACAAATGAATCTATCAAACTCATCCTAATATACTATCAAAGTAAATGATACACGAAAAAGTCATTGCATGGATAGAAACGAAACTAGAGTATAGAGCAAAATCACAATCCACAAATCAGAAATCAGCAAAATCCACCCTTATAGACTATTTTCATCTCTCTGTTCCTAGACAATGACATAGATGATAATGATCACGGTTTTACACATTTTTTACCCCACCAGGTCCAAGAGGCAAACTCATCTCATCACTCACTATACGACACTAGCAACACAAACGTAAAACAGCTGGCAAAGACTTCTTTTTTTTTTTTTTGGGTTCCCATACAACAATCATATCTTTTTTCCCTTTAATAGCAGCACTATGTGCAAGTGTTGAATTTTTTCCTGTTTACCATCGATTTTAAAGTTAATGGTTATGAAAACTCAACCAACCAAAATCATGAAATGAAAATATCTTAAATTAAAGGAACCTAGGTATATAAATTATAACATTTGCCGACATAGAATTACTTACACGGGAGAAAGACGTTTTAATACACTTGACATGAAAATGTAATTCATTATTAGAGTAAGTAAAAGTATAATAAAAGCTTACCAGAGATGTGTCGCCCCCACGGAAAAGTCTCAGTCCCATGCAATCTGTGAATACAGAGTCAAAAGAAAAAGTAGTATTATTAAATTTACAAATCATACGAAAATTAAATTAAAGATCACAAGCACAAAGCATTCAATACGAAGAAGATTTATCCATATCGAATTCGAAACCAATCATTCATTAACTCAATTCACACTTTATAGCGATCAGAACAATTCATATCCAAAAAAATAGGTAGATTTGCAAATTTATTACCATATACTAATTCGAAGTAAGCGATTAATATAGTAATTCATAATTTGAAAGAATGAGAAAAAGAAAACAAAATCTAAGAGAAAAAGGTACCGAGTGGTGAATCGCAAACGGAGGCGGATTCGAGGACGAGAAACGCGAACCTGACGAAGATAAAAGGGAGGAGGATGGCGAGAAGCAGCAGCAACAGTAACAACGTCCGACCAGAGAATCTCCGCGCTGCTAACGCCGCCGCTGCAGCCGCGCATCCTCCGCTTCCTTTTCCGATTCCGACGCCGGGATTTGATATGGTAACTTTCTTAATCCCCGTCGCCGATATGTAAAACTTCATTTCTTCACAGTTTCCCTAACTATCTCACAATGTTTCTCCAGTTCCATCAATCCAAAACAGTAACACACGACTCTGTTTTCCAGATCTCCGATCTCCACTATCACTTAAATCACAAACAATCCAAACCAACAAATGGATCGGGAAGAAGAAGAAGCTCAGTGACGATCAAAGCAAAGGCGAATCCAGGATTTGGATAACAAGCAATGGAGAATCGAGGCTCGACGACGAGCGAGAGAGGGACTCTGGGTTTTTGATCTGTACGACGGGAATAAAAACAACATTCAAAGAGGAATGAATTTCTTCTAAAGAAGCCAAGGGGACAATATGTTAACCAAAATAAATAAATGCTTTGATAATTTTCGTAAAAGATACTAATATTTCACCAATATTATTCCTATCATAGTCACGAGTAGGTTCGTAAAAATAAATTAAATTTATTCTTTCGAAAAGGAAGGAAAAAAAAAGAAAAAAAAAAAAAAAAAAGAAAGCCAAAACCAATGCCGCGTTCAACTCCGCGGGAATTTAGCATATAGTCCATAAATGTTTATGTCTTGTAGATATTTATATATAAATTAATCATACGTAGGTAATTACGATGATAGTAAAACGAATTATGGAAACTTTATTAGTAAAAAAGGAAGCTTTATTATATATAACTAAAAGAAATATTTTACTGGTAAATGGAAAGAGTGTAATGCTGCGGAAAATTACAGGAAGGTCCTTCTCTACGAGGATTTGTATTTTGTGGAGTCACACCGACACATAGCAGGGGGAGGGTTCCAGTGTGGGAGCCCACATGGAATTAATGGTGCGCTATTCCTGGAGATCACCGTCCATTAATTGCTCTCTTATGGCTATGGAGTTGGTAGTTAACCAAAGTTTTTGGGATTTAACTGTGATTAGTCAATTGATCTTAGTAGTCATCAATGCACCACTTGGACAAACTTATTGGTCTCAAGTCTTGGTAAATCATAGTGTCCTCGTCATTATAATAGTTTGTACTCTACTTTTTTTTGTAAGATATTATTATTCTTCAGCTAGTGAAAAAAGAAGTTTGCCGACAACTCTAAAAGATCCTAGTTAAAAAGAAAACAACTCTAAACAACCTCTACACTGTTTATTTTATCAGCACTCATAGAATTTGTGAGTGTTATCGTGCTATATTGTGCCTAGGTGTGAAATGTATGACATTAGAATTGCCTTATTTTGTGTTTTTGTTCATCATGGGAGACGAATAAGTTATATCATAATTATGGGAGGTGTGGAAGAAGGAAAGTAACTGTCACAGTATCACTGATGATATCATATGCAGCAACTAGTATATTTTTATATGAGTGCTGCTGATATGTATCGATATGGTGAAAATGTACATTATGAAGCAAATATGTGTTATTAGTCTGGCGAGAATAATATCAAAAACCGTAAAAATATATAAATACAAAAACAGTGTCAGCTGTTTGGATTACATAAATCATATGTTTCAATGTAGAAAGTTGCACAATTTAATAATTTTGATTCTTGAAGATAACATGCGTTTTTGTCGTTTCTGCATGTATTGGTAGTGCAATTGCCAATGTTCCTTACACAAGTTGATAGATTTGGAAACTGTCCATGCAATGTTAAAAAAATGGGTTTCAAAACCTTACCTTAAAACTTTACACAGCGTCACAACCTTTTTCCCCATACTTTTACATACCCCAGAAAGTCCTTTTAAGTTTTTAGGATAAACGATCTGTGTCCCCCTAGGAAGTTTTATATAGTATCACAACTACACAGAATTCGGACTTCGACCGCAGTCCACACAGATCAGAAGTTAAACTCCAGTTTCCCTCCAAATCAAAAGTTCGAGACCTTGGTCCCCAAAATTTTGAATTTCGTAGTTTATCTGTGGTTTACAGTACCGAACCGATACCAAACCAAAACCCAGTAGAATAAACCGAATTAATAAACTGAATTGAAATCATTTCGTGATTATGTTTAATTCACATGTTTATGTTAGGAATCCGATCAAGAACTTTGATAATGGTGAATCTGTGGTAACGCTTGATTGATCTGGTCCTTTTTATTTCATAAGTGGTAATGAAGATCACTGTAAAAAGGGACAGAAGCTGATCGTCGTTGTTCTCGCCGTCAGAGATCACCAGACGGTTCCTATTTCTCCGGCGAAACCTCCGTCATCAGCTCAGCCTCCTAAATCTCATTCCCATGTTCCTTCAGTTTCTCCGGCTAATCCTCATTCAACGGCTCAACCACCTAAAGCTCATTCCCCTGTTTCTCCGGCTAAACCTCCGAGATCCTCTTCTCCGGCGACTCCTCCGTCAAAATCTCAGACACCTAAATCATCTGTTTCTCCAGCACAACCACCTAAGTCTTCTTCCCCTATTTCTCACTCACCGTCGCATTCTCCATCTCACTCTCCGGCGACTCCATCTCCGTCACCAAATTCCCCCACCCCTGTTTCTCACTCACCAGCTCACTCGCCAGCACATGCTCCATCTCACTCTCCGGCGACTCCATCTCCGACACCAAAATCTCCATCCCCTGTTCAGTCTACTGCTTCTCCTTCTGACCAGAATACACCTTTGTCGCCAGCTCCTTCGTAAACAACTCTGACCGCCGATAGCATCACCTTGAGAAGCCTAACCCTGAGATAAGATCTGAGTAGAAACTGGGCTCTGTCCAAATCCATCTGATAAAGAGACACCATGAGAGGGTCTATGCCATTTTCCACATAATCTTCAATTGTTTCTTCCTGTTTAATTACAAACATTTCAATAACTTCAAATTTCCAAACTCCTTCCACTGGAAAATGGAAGTGACAACACAATGATGTTAACAGAACAAAAAAGCGTAATCAATCATACAAGAGCAGTACTCTGCTAATTAGAATCATGGAACAAAAAGATTGCGGATTTAGTGCTAATTCTGGTGAATCCAAAAATTAGGGTTTTAGAGATTTTACCACTAATTCCATATGTTCTTTGGCTCGGTCAACAAGAGCTCCTTCGTACTGAAGAATCTCCGGCGCCGCCTTCTCGCCACACCCTCTTCAATAGCTCAACGTCCGATGTCGACATCAATGTTTCATAATCACGAAAGGATTTCAATTCGGTTTATTAATTCGGTTTATTCTATTGGGTTTTGGTTTGGCATCGGTTCGGTACAGTAAACCACAGATAAACCACGAAATTCAAAATTTTGGAGACCAAGGTCTCGAACTTTTGATTTGGGGGGAAATTGGAGTTTAATTTCTGATCTGTGTGGACTGCGGTCGAGGTCCGAATTCTGTGTAGTTGTGATACTATATGAAACTTCCTAGGGGGACACAGGTCGTTTACCCAAGTTTTTATGTCAAATAGTTTCTCCATACTTTGGTCTTAGCGATACTCTCTCTACCCCAAGGTTTTCTCTTCTCAATCTTGGTACATATTTTACTGGTCTTCTTAATGGGTTACCAACAAGGCAGGTTCGTAGTATTTACACAAACTCGTCAAGAAAACATATTTGTTAAAACAAACTCACAGTTATAGCAACCATACTCAACCACTACACCATCATATCTGATTTTTCATAACTGATTTCTGTCCTTAATATTTTAATATATTTTGATACATAATACACACTTTAGACCTCCAATACCAAGCATTGATTACCAGCAGGGCCGGCCCGTTATGTTTAGCTGCCTAAAGCAAAACCAGAAATGAAGCCCATTAACAAGTGCATTGATTGAATAAAAAAGCTTAGTGACTTTGGAGGGTTCTAACACTCAAACTTGACACTAATGACACGTTTTTCTATCAACCTCTACCACTACACCAATAACCGTCTTCAATAAATTGATGCCCCATAAAACTATATATCCATATGATGCCTAAAGCACCAGCTTCACCAGCTTTAGCTATCGGCCGGGCCTGATTACCAACAATCGAATATATTTTCTATTGATGAATTAATCTCTTTTTTTTTTTGTTTAGGCTTGTCAATCTTTAGATTTAATGTATTTAAATTGAATTATTTTTTAAAATATAGGGCAACTAATATTTGTAACCTACGGAAAAACTTATTTTAAATAGTGTCACAAGATTCAAGTCACGGTTACGTGTGTGTCGACAGAAGATAACTTTCCTTTAAAATTCCCTACTTGTTTAAAACGGCAGGGATTGTGAGTTATAAAATGCAAAATGGAGAGCTTTCCACCAGAAAAAAAAAAAAAAAAAAAAAACGGTTGGAGTTAAATGTCGTTATTCACAATCGTGAGAAACGGAACGGAGTTTAAAAGTCGTCGTCGAAAGCAACGGGAGTTCTCTCGGAACCTTAAAGGTCGTGGTTGCATCTCGCCGGTCGGAATAAAGTGGACTTAGGGTTTAACAAATTCCTCTGGTCTCATCCGGTAAGTGTTGACCTTATGCTACATTCGATTTCGTCAGTCTTAGTCCCTGTGATTCATTGTTGGCAATGCTTGATCTGATTCATTAGTGAAATTTCTATAGAATTGTGTTGATGATATACAAATCTGATTATCCGACGATGTGAGAATTAATAGGAATTGTTCTCAGAGTTCCGTTTAATCCTAAGATTTAACTTGATCTTTGCAGTGATGTTGAAGCGTAGCGACAAAGGGAAATCTTCGCATGGATCTCGAATGCATCAATTCGGACTTGTTTTCGTTGTTGGGATCTTATTGGTTGCGGTTCTGTTATTTTGTTTCAGTGGCAAGAATCAGAGCACGAAACTGGAACTGGAACGACCGACACAGATCTCTAACACTGCCAAGCCAGCAGTAGAGATTCAGAACGGGACTCAATTGATATGGACGATACCAAATTCACCCAAAGCAGTTCTGTTTATTGCTCATGGTTGCCATAGGAAAGCTTCTGACTTTTGGGACAAATCTTCAGATTGTCCTGAATGTACTGGTCTACCAGAGGAGAGGATTCTTATCCGATTTGCTCTAGCTCGAAAGTTCGCTGTTTTAACTGTATCTAGTGCTGGAACATGCTGGACATTCGGGAAGGAAAAATCGATCGTTGGAAAGATGATAAAGTCGTGGGTCGAGAAGCATAACCTCGAAAGGCTTCCGCTTGTTGGGTTAGGGGCTTCATCTGGTGGCTACTTTGTCTCTGCTCTTGCAACAGATATGCAGTTTAGTAGCATTGTGCTTATGATTGCTGAAGGAGTCTTTGATAAAATTAGTATCAGTAAACAGTATCCGCCGACTCTTTTCGTGCACATGCCTAAAGATGTTTATAGACAACAAAAGATTAGAGAGTTTTTAGAAGGTCTCAGAATGGAAGGCATTGATGCTGCCGAAATTGAATGCTTGGATTTACCGATTTCCCCAGAGTTCTTGGCAGATAGGATTCCAGGTCTTCGCCCGGATGTCTCGACCAAGCTGTTCAAGTTATTTCAAGACAAAGGATTTGTTGATGAGAAGGGATACATGAAACGTGATGGAAGGAGAACACCGTGGAAACAAGCTCTCAGTGGCTACAAAATATCACTAGAAGAAAGTTTGATTACTCCTGTTGAGGAAGAACTTAATCTTGCATATGCATATCATGAAATGACGAGCTTGCAGTCTGATCAAATCTTTAGCTGGTTTGAATCGCATATGAGCTAATTGGCTGTCAGATTTTCATGTAACAATATCATTCTTTGAAAGCTGTAAGATGCATTGCACAGGATAATCTATTTGATTCCAATGGAACATGCCTAAACAGTCAGTTTACGATTTGAGTCTGGATCATGGTCACTCTGGTGGCTGTGATTTAGAGTTAAGAAGACAATTTTTGATTCATTGGTTTGTAGTTAACTAAGACCACTAAGTCTGTTGTGGTTTTGTAATCTGTAAGAAGGTTGGATGCTATTCCAAGCTCTTGTAAGTTGCTGTCCATATTGAAGGATATTGTGGGATAGTGACCTACTCTAAAGCTAGAAATCTTCTCCTTGAGATCATCTTATGGATATAATATCTTTGTTTCTACTTTCTTCATTCATTCTGTAGGTAGCAAACGGATTTCGTACTTAATAAATGGTTGTTCAACAAAAAATCAGCACCAAAGTATGTCTAATATTCCTTTCTTTGTTATTTAAATTTCTGATACCACATTGTCTATGTGCTGCCTTGATAGACTACAGGTTTTACTTCACTCATTTGACAATCAAATTTTTTTATTTTTTTTTAGAAACTTGTATAATATCTGATTTTTTTATTTCATTTAACAAGTTGGTTTTGTGGACTCGGCTAACGACCAAATGACTAGATCATAAGGCAGGATCCAAAATCCGGTTAGTTTTCACATTATTGTGTAAATTTTATATTTTAAATTTCAAAAACTTTAAATTGTAAGAAAAAACCTCAAAATTTTAAAACTTTTTTATTAAAAAATAGAAACTTTAAATAATAAATCTACAAAACAATGCGAAAAACAAGTTGGATTTGTGGAATCGGCTAACGACCAAATGACTAGGTCATAAGGCAGGATCCAAAATCCGGTTAGTTTTCTCATTATTTTGTAAATTTAATATTTCAAATTTCAAAAACTTTAAAACCGTAAAAATGAACCTCAAAATTGAAAACTTTTTTTTTAAAAACAACTTAGAAACTTAAATATTAAATCTACAAAACGATGCGAAAAATAAGTTGGATTTGTGGAATCGGCTAACGACCAAATGATTAGGTCATAAGGCATGATCCAAATCCGGTTAGTTTTCACATTATTTTGTAAATTTAATATTTCAAATTTCAAAAACTTTAAAACCGTAAAAAAGAACCTCAAAATTTTAAAAGAAACTTTAAATACTAAATCTACAAAACGATGCGAAAAACAAGTTGGATTTGTGAAATCGGCTAACGACCAAATGACTAGGTCATAAGGCAAGATCCAAAATCCGGTTAGTTTTCATATTATTTTGTAAATTTAATATTTTAAATTTCAAAAACTTTAAAACCGTAAAAAAAAACCTCAAAATTTTAAAAGAAACTTTAAATATTAAACCTACAAAAAGATGCGAAAAACAAGTTGGATTTGTGGAATCGGCTAATGACCAAATGACTAGGTCATAAGGTAGGATCCAAAATCCGGCTAGTTTAAAACCGTAAGAAAAAAGCTTCGAAATTTTAAAACTTTTTTAAAAAAAATTAGAAACTTTAAATATTAAATCTACAAAACAATGCGAAAAACAAGTTGAATTTGTGGAATAACGACCAAGTGACTAATTCATAAGGTAGGATCCAAAATCCGATTAGTTTTCACATTATTTTATAAATTTAATATCTAAATTTCTTTTCAAAAAAAAGAAAAAAATCAAATCCGTTTTTCTAGTCTATTAATATCTAATTAAAAAAAAAGAGAGACTAAAAAAGAGTAGAAATTGACCTGATTAATGGAAAGCCCTTTTTCATGGGCTTGTTAGTTTCTTATGGGCTGAAAAATTTGTTCTTTTTATTGGTTTTTTCCTGATTGGTTTTTTCCTCCACCATCGTCGCCGGAAACTAGATCCTCTGACTTCTCCTCAGCCGTCTCTCTCTCGCCATGTAAAGGTAAACGAAGTAGAAATTGAAAAAGAGAATCGTAAAAGCAAAACGTGAATTGTTTTTCTTTTTTGCTTAGAATCTGCTTCACTGATCCTCGTTTCGATTTGCCACTCTCTTTTTTTTCCCTGAAACTTGTCCAAGAGATTTTAATTAAAAGTGTAATATAGTCATAAAATTTACAAAATAAAGAAAGGTTTGATATAGTCAATAGAGTGTCCAGATGGATTGCCAACGTAATATATAATATATAGTTTTGAGAAAGAGTGACTAGATGGGAGGCATGGATCATGACTTTCTCTATTTCTTTTTGTTCCCTCTCAATTTTCCAATATTGCGTATGACTTTTGGTTTTGGGATTTTATATATAAAAGGTTGCCTAGAATGGTATGATTACACCCAAATTACATCTCGATCTCTCTCTTACAACAAAGGTATCTTACATGTTCGTCTTTCTTCACCTTGTCCTGATTTTGCGTCCTTATATCTCTCTTTTGATGCGTTTTTGATTGCAAGGAGTTGTTCTGTTCTCTTTTCTTTTTTCAGAGGGAAGACCATATTCATGAGCATGAACACATGGTTCAGATTTGTGGAGAAGTTTCATCAGGAGAAACAAGCTTGGTGGGCATCAAGAAGACATGTGGAGAAGCGCCTTGCGGATTCTCAGATGCCAAGACCAGTTCAATAGAAGCTCAAGAACGTGCAGCATCAATGAGAAAGCTATTAATAGCTGTTGTTCTCTGTGCCATTTTCATAGTTGTAGAAGTCGTTGGAGGAATCAAGGCCAATAGTCTCGCCATTCTCACTGATGCAGCTCATCTGTTATCTGATGTTGCAGCCTTTGCCATATCTTTGTTCTCGCTCTGGGCTTCGGGATGGAAGGCAAACCCGCAGCAATCTTATGGGTTTTTCAGAATAGAGATTCTTGGTGCTCTTGTCTCCATTCAAATGATTTGGCTTCTTGCTGGTATCTTGGTTTATGAAGCCATTGTTAGACTTAACAACGGTAGTGGCGAAGTTGAGGGATCTCTTATGTTTGCTGTCTCTGCAGTTGGCTTACTTGTGAACATTGCAATGGCTATTCTGTTAGGTCATGACCATGGTCATGGTGGTCATAGTCATAGTCATGACCATGGTCACGGTCATAGTCATGATCATGACCATGGAATTGCCGCAACCGAGCATCATCATGGCCAGAGGCATGATGAATCACATCTATCCGAGGTCTTAATCGAGCAAAAGAAGCAGCGGAATGTAAATATTCAAGGGGCTTATCTTCACGTGCTGGGAGATTCGATACAGAGCGTAGGAGTGATGATAGGAGGAGCAATCATATGGTATAAACCGGAGTGGAAGATCCTTGATTTGATATGCACATTGGTTTTCTCTGTGATTGTGTTGGGGACGACAATTGAGATGCTCAGGAACATTCTAGAGGTTTTAATGGAGTCAACACCACGAGAGATCGACGCGACAATGCTTGAAAAGGGAGTGTGTGAGATAGAAGAAGTGGTGGCTGTTCATGAGCTTCACATTTGGGCAATTACCGTTGGCAAACTTTTGTTGGCATGTCATGTTAAAATCAGACCTGAGGCAGAGGCAGATATGGTTTTGGACAAGATTATTGATTACATCAAGAGGGAACACAACATAAGTCATGTGACTATTCAGATCGAGCGCCAATGAAGCGACGTGACAAAGTGTTTTTTGCATTATCATCTACTTTGTTTGACCATTTTGTTAATATGGTTCAATGTTTGTCTTGTGTACAAAAGTGTTTTTTCCCCAACGTATGTATCATATCCTATATAAATTTGTTGTTGTTTGTATCTGCCATTTCCAATTCTTTAATACCCAAACTATTTAAGGGTCTACATGCTTCTCTTCAATTTTAATTTTAAACACGTTACGTTCAAGAAGAAGAACAATGCCCTGTTTTGTTTGATTCTCAGTTTCTCACGTACATCACCAATTTGCCCACAGGGCTTCTACTTGGGCCTGACTTGTTCTTGCATACGTTATCAGCCCAAAGTTAAGCAATCCTGGTTTGTTTACCGAATTAAACCAATGATATTTAGAAAACCGGATAAAATAGAACCAACACTAGCACTGGTTGGTCTAATGCTTTTTAGTTTTTACGGCTTCTCTTCTCCTCTCCGATGCCTTTGTCGAATTAGAAGTCTGGGACTTTCCCCTCTCTGCCTTTCTCTGGGTATTTTGCATCTCTTCATTTCTTCGCTTGTAATGCCATAGAAATCAGCTACTAAGTACTCCCATCTCCCAACTCTCACTCTCTCTCTTCTCACTGGACGCATTCACTGAAATCTCTTAATTTTGGGGTAGGTGCTGATTTCTACTGCTTCTAATAATTATTATTCTCCTTTGTGGGTTCTTAGCTTCATTTGTGGATTCCAATTTGCGTAGTTACAAATTCATGTTTGAATTATCCTATTTAGATTCCCGATGGCATCCAGTTACTCCATTTTTACCTTACTGTCAAAATTTCCTCTGTTTATAGATCCTGCCCAGTGGGAACTGTTTGCTATTTATGTATCCATGATGTTTTAATAGAAAGCTTTGAGATTTGTCTACTTAATAATATATTACCTCTTCTTTCGTGCAGAGGAGATGGATCGTGTTAGCAGTCTACCAAACGAGCTTCTTTGTCATATATTGTCCTTCCTTACCACAAAGGAGGCTGCTTTGACTTCTCTTCTCTCCAAGAGGTGGCGCAATCTCCTTGCATTTGTCCCTTATCTCTACATTGATGACTCTGTCTTTCTCCATCCTGAAGAGGGTAAGCGGGATAGGCCCGAAATTATACAGAGCTTCATGGATTTTGTGGATAGAATTTTGGCTTTGCAGGGTGATTCTCCCATTAAGAAATGCTCCATCAAGTGTTTAACTGAGGTTGTTTCAGTTCGTGTAGATGGTTGGATAAGTAATGTGTTGGCGCGTGGTGTTTTGGACCTTGATCTATTAATCATTTTGGATTCAGAGGGAGATGATCATTATCTGCTGCCTCCAAAATGTTTCCAGAGCAGCACATTAGTTAGCCTGAAGTTAGACGGTGGAATTGATATTGGTTGGGTGGCTGGAAGCATTTTCTTACCGATGCTTAAAACTCTCACTATTAACTCAGCTCGGATTGATAACTTTGAGATTCTTCTTCATGCTTTGCCTGCGCTTGAGGAATTATCCCTGTTTGATGTAATCTCGAATGATCAGGGTGTGAACATATCAAGTGCAAGCCTCAAGACCCTCACAATATATGACATTTATTGTTCTAGCACTTTATCATTTGATACACCGAGTCTCATTTACTTTAAGTACACTGGTTTTGTTGCGAAGGACTACCCAGTAGTTAATATGAAAAACTTATTTGATGCTCGAATCATCTTGTTACTACATATCCAGCGAGCTAGAGAACCAGATGAATATCATTGGTTCGACCAAGACGTTGCTCTCAGATATAGCAATGTGTGGAAACTCTTTCTTGGCTTACAAAATGTTACAAATCTTTACTTGTCTCCTGGTACTCTCGAGGTTAGTTTTCTATTTTTTTTACTCTCTCTTGGAATATTTTTATTCAACTAGTATCGAGGAAATAAAAGAAGGTAAACATGACTTCGTCTCAACTTCTGGAGCACAACTGGTCTAGTTTTGAAACATGTAATTG
Organism: Arabidopsis lyrata subsp. lyrata; assembly: GCF_000004255.2. NCBI lineage: Eukaryota > Viridiplantae > Streptophyta > Magnoliopsida > Brassicales > Brassicaceae > Arabidopsis > Arabidopsis lyrata. The sequence continues at coordinate 19,050,961 of NW_003302551.1, forward strand.
CAAATTATTTAGTTGCTTTCAGGTGCTTTCGCGATGTTGTGAATCGATGCCGGTGTTCAAAAACCTCAAATCATTAGCTATTAAGAGTAACAAGGAACGAGGTTGGCAGGCAATGCCGGTTCTTCTAAGGAACTGTCCACATTTAGAAACTCTAGTCATTAAGGTATATAAACAACTCATTTTCCAAACTTTGTACAAAGATAGAGTTCATACTTTGAATCTCTTATTGTCTTCTTTATGCTTTCAGGGTCTCTTGCACCATGTCACAGATAAATGCGGGGATGCTTGTGACTGCATTTCTAGGGAGGACAAAGGTCGTTCGCTGACATCTTGTCCAGTAAAAATGTTAGAGATTCGAGGGTTTAGAGGAACAATGAAAGAGATGACAATGATAAAGCATTTCTTGGTCTATTTTCCGTGTCTGAAGGAGATGAACATCTATGTTGAAGAGAATGATCCTACAGAGCTCAGAGTCCCTGAAGTGTCTAAATGTATCATGCAGATGATGGAAGAATACAACAAGTTATCGAGTTGCAACGTCGAACTCCTTTGAGCAAAACTTTAAGGAAGTGGCCAGGGCCGTGCCAAGAGTTTTGGTGGCCTAAGGCAAAAAAAAAAACGTTTAATACATTTTTGTATTAAAATGTGTTATAATTTATAACTAAATTTAAACATTTTATTTTTTAATAAAATAGATATAATTAAAAATATTTTTTTAATCTATGAATATAACATTTTGTACCATTTACTATGAGTGTATAATTTTACACTATTTTCATAATCTATTTTTTAATTAATATGATTTTTATAGATAAAAATAATAAAATTCAAAATATTATATTCTTATTAATAAAGAGGAATATCAATGTTTTTAATATATTAAACAAAAATTCAAAATTTTTAAGAAAAATAGCATTAAAAATATATATTCTATTAACGTATCAATTATTATTTAAAATTTGGGGGCCCCAAAATTTTACTTAATATTGAGGGGCCTAAAACATTTGCCTTTTTTTCTCCTCATAGACACGGCCCTGGAAGTGGACTGCAAAAAACAAAACTTGCTCAAAGTTTTGCAAAAAGGTCCCATGGAAATTCATTCCGGTTTATTTGTTTAATTGGCTTGAAAACCGTTTCAGCCCAAACCAAACCAATTGCAAAACTATTGAACTTTCTTCTTTTTTTTTTTCCGAATTTTTCTAGTAATCTACTATCGATGGCTTACATCATTTGATACTTTCGCCACGATTTGCTGAGTTGTTCTTTGTTGACGTCTTTACTTCTTGACGTGGCTAATAAGCTAATATACCTAATCATCTTAAGGTCAATATAGAAAGACTTAACAGATTTTTTTTTTTTTTTTGTCGTCTAGATTTATTATTAATTGCAAATTATGAGAACTGTTACATAGACGATTCTACAACTGACAATTCCTTCCGACCCTTACTAGATTCACGACAGACTACACTTCCTTCTTCGTAATCTTGATGAATACCTTCAATGATCCACGACCTGGCGACACTTCCTTCTCTGCGTAGAATCCTGGCGAACGGCTATAATTGTACATCGCTGGAGATCTCTTGCACACTTGCCTCCATTAATCTGCAAATTTGTTAATAAATCGCAATACCTGGGACTCGAACCCCAGACCTTTTGGTGTAGAAGCATTAATCAACCCTTGGTCAACCAATGGGCCAAGGGGGCTTCCACAAGACTTAACAGATTTAATAGCAAAAAAAAATATAATATATATATATATATATATATATTATGTAACTTTTTTCCGAAACATCACATTTATGTTTGTTTCCATACCTCTAATTCTATGGCTCTATGCGTAAATGTGCTTTTAATTTGAAGACCCCTGATGTGAAGATCTTGCGGGTACAAAAATACAAGTACGATATCAAAAATGGCATTTCTCATCTTGATGCATTTGGCCAAAACCCAAAGTCAAAATTTCCATTACACAAAAAAAAAACAAGAAACAAAGTTGTTGATTTAGCAAACTGAGAATCGTTCTTACAAATCTGATGGAACTTTAACAAACTGTGTTACATCTGATACCAAACTATGATCCACAGGCTTCAAACCTTTTCTCAACCAACGTTTCAACAAGGCCAACTCTAATCTCCTCACCTGCAAATAAGTGAAATAACTCAATTCAGCTAATACTATACAACGTTTTTCGTTTTTGAAAAGCTAAAAGTGAGATGCAGAAAACCAAAGTGTACTATAAAGGAAGAGGAGAAAAAACCAACCTGTCTAACAATGAAAGGCTCCTCAGCTCGACTCAAAGGCTCGGTTAATACTGTTAGAAATCCGTTTCTGTTCCCGTAAACGATATCTGTGAAAGGTCGATCACCCACCTGCCCCACAAACACTTAAACACATAAACATCTTATCGACCAAAAATCAAGTTACCAGTTTCATCCCCAACATTCATCATAAAATTACCATGATAAGCTCCGAAGACGCGCAGCCAAAGTGTTTCTCGACCTCTTCAGCAGTTCCTGCAGGCTTCTTCACTCCTAAAATCATGAATCAAAAACAGTCCTTATCAGTTATCAGTTACAATGCTAAAAAACTAAGAGAAGAATCACAGTAGATCAAGTCACTTACTATGCCTCAACACTCTAATTCCTATCTCAGCCTCCAATGCTTTAGCTTTCGAATCATCATGATCATATTCCGTAAGCCCTGATATTTCACCAGACCCGAAAGTAAAAAAAAAAAAAGTCAGCATCTTCATCACCCAGAAACTACAACCACAAGGTCCACAACCAAACAAACAAAAAACCCCAAACTTTATCCAAATTTTACCAGCGGAATTGCTAAACACGGCGATGTCATGGCCAAACACGGCTTTACACCGCTCAATAGAAGGCCGGAGTGGTGGCCAAATCGCTAGAGAATAAGGAGCCGTAAGAGTATTATCTTTGTCAAACACTACACCTTTGAAACCCTTTCTCTTCAGCTCTCCCCAATCAATGTATCTTAAATCTTTCACAGAAACATGCGGAAGAACCAATTGACGATCTTTAACAACAACAGAGACCGAAGAAACGATACCCTCAACATTGATTCGTTGCCCAAGAGCCGCTTTCAGATCTGCCCACCACATGTTCGACGAAATCGCCAACCCCTTGTTGTTGTCTTCTACTCTCGGCAACACCAATTCGCGTGGCTCTCCGTCGAATTGTTCAGGGATCCGGTTAGAAAATCCTGGGTCTTCGGTCGGAGAGCTGAATTGGTAAAGAAGAAACGAATCTTCAAACGTGGGTAGACGCAGATTCTGCTTTTGGCTTCGATGGGTTGTTGTCGTTTGCAGAGAAGACGAAGGAGGAGGAGAGCAAATGGGTTTGGTGGAGCAGGAGATGAGATTAGGGTTTCGTTTGTGACGGGGAGGGGAAAGAAGGAAACTTTTGGGGATTGGGTAGTAGAAGCTAGTGGAGGCAGCCATCGATGTGGTCTGCGTCTCAGCCTTCTTTATAATACTATTGTTATTTTACTTTTATTTGACCCTTAAAATTAGTTGTAAGTTGTGTTTATCGAGAATTTCCAGATTTCTTGGAGTTGTTTTAGAAAACGAAAGAGATGACTCTTTTTCTTCCACACGCTTTGATTTCCAAAAATATAAACGGACAGTAGTCAATGCTAATTAACCTTAACAAGACACAACTATTCTACACTCCTTGTCCAAATGAACAAAACTTGTCCAAATGAATTTCAAGATTGAGAAGTCAAATTGTATGTTTTGCTCATGTGTTCCTCTTGTCTTAAACAGACCCTTGATATGCTCTTCAAAGAAGCATTTTTAAAACAGTTTCTAATGTAAAGTTAGTACTCATGGACTTGCGATAAATAACCACACTGGCCAAGCAAATCTATTAGAAACATGTTTCTCTTCTAAATCCAGTAAATAGAAGACAAGCATTTGTGGCATAATATAAGCTCAAGTTTATATCTGTTCCCATCAACAAAACCATGATAGCCAAACAACCAACAAACATAACAAACTCAAATCCAAACCCAAAGAAATTTGTGGCAAACCTGTATAAATCCATTCCTGAAATCAATCTTAAGACAAAGTAGAAGTGATGAAGAACAGTTACCAAATGTGTGGCATAATAAAAGCTGATGTCATCAACAAAAACATGATAGCCAACAACCAACAAACATCACAAACTCAAATCCAAACCGACAACCTATATAATTCCATTGCAGAAACCAATCTTGGTCATCAGTTATTCTTTCACTACATATTCATCAAAATCACCTTAGCTTAGAATAGCAGACGAACAAGGTCGCTGCAACCAAACCAGCAGCTCCAACTGATCCAGCAGCAACCACTGGCCACTGAAACTCTGCTTCCATGGAACCTTTTTGGTCACTACCATTTGTGTCTCTGACTCCATTACTAGGCTTCATGGTTCTCTCATTCAACCCAAAAACAGTCTTATTACCTTCCTCAACCTTCTTCAGCAAATCTTCCTTCTCTAACTCCATCTCCTTCTCTCTTTTTTGAGTTACACTCAAAGCTTCCTCCGTCAGCTTCTTCTCAGACTTCCGTTTCGCCAATTCCTCTACATTCTTCACCAATTCCAGATTCAAAGCACCGACTGTCTTCTGCAATTCGTCAATCTCTCTCTGTTTCTCATCCGCTAGCTCCCTCATCTCCTCTTCTAATCTAAGTTTCTTACTCTTCTCCTCCATTTCCCTCACTTCCAAAACCCCAATCTTCCTTTCCAAATCTCTAACCCTCTTCTCAACCTCAGCTCTATCTTTCCTTAAACCCTCAGCTTCCTTCTCATACCCCTCCAGCTTCTCTCCTTTCTCCGCCAAGGCTTTCTTCAGCTCCGCCACTTCTTCCGCCGTCTTATCCACGCCGTTCAAAGAAGTGATCAGATCGTCCTGAAGATTCGACACCTCAGTTTCAAGCTCCACAGCTCTCGTAGAAACAGATTCCAAAGCCTTCTTCTCTTCCTCATATTCCTCGATCTCTTTCTCCATTTCTCCGAATCTCTGATTCATCTCCGCTTCTACACCTTTCATCTCTTCAATTTCTCCCGTAAGCCTCTCTAACCTCTCCTTCAATTCACGATTCTCCTTCGTAAGCTCCTGACTCTTGTTCTCCATCTCAGCAATCTTCCTTTCCAGTTCCGTCGTCTTTCCACCGCCTTGATCGTAGTCAGAGATCCCCTTTGCCGCACGATTTTCAACATCGCCGTGGATTACCACCTCATCCGCCATTTACGCTGCTGCTAGAGAAAATTCAACACAGAATTAAGACGCAGTAATATGAATAACTCAACAAAATGTAAAAAATTCAATATCCCGTAAAGTTTGATGCTTTAGTGCAGAATCAGTCACTCTGACTTTTTCCCAGCGACCAAACATGACATTTCCTTTATCGGAACAAACCTGGTATAACGAATAAAAAAGATATGAAGAGAATTCTCTTGAGGTTTACCTTCTGATTTTCCGGTGGAGGGATCGGCTAATCGGTTAAAGATTCGATTTTTAGGGTTTATAGGGAGTGACAACATATGGCGTTGAGAAATTGGGCGGTCCTGAATACCCACGTGGTTTTAAAGCAAATCCACTTGGCGAGCATCATTTTCAGTGATCTCTGCTATATGGGCCTTAAGGGCTATTGGAAGCTCCATCAGGCCCAACTCTGCCACAGTCGTTTGCAGAGTTATTAACTTATTATTATATATTCGTTTATTCTTTGTTTGATGAGTTCTATTTTTGGCTTCCTTGTTTCACGATTTTATATGTTTTTTTCTTTTTTGACAATCTTATTGGTAACTATAAATCTTATAAGATAAAGAAATAATTAATTATTTTCATTTTATCGAGATGTACTTTATCAATCTAATGGCTAGAGCACGGAAAGTTATATAATTTGAAATATCAAAGGAAAACATTGTGGAGATCTTTTTCATTTTCTCGTAATATTTTGGAATAAAAACACATTAAGATAAAGAAAGAAAAAAAAACTAAATCATAAACCCGAACTAAGCCACAATAAAAAGAAATAATATAAGGTGAAAATAAATGAAAAAACAGAGAGAATTCCAAATTGTTTTTTTTTTTCTTTTTTTTTCTGATTTTCAGAATTCAAATTGTTTGTTCAATCTTCAACCTCCAAACTTCATATCTTCTTTGTCACCACGCTCAAGGAATGCAGTAAGAAGTTTAATGGCATTGATCTGACATTGCAGAGCCAAAATGTAACTAGCTGTCTCTTCAAACAGTGCGTCGACACCAAGTGCTGTTCCTCCGGGAACTATTGTCTGAAGTGCCTCGATCTTCTCATCCACTCCTTCTTCTTCATCGTCTTCATCTTCTACGTCAGTCTCACTTACACTCGCCGTTGTATCGGACAGTCTCTGTCTGGTTCTGCGGTTGAAACCGGTGGAGGTTGTGTTCACGGCGGTAGATGGAGACGGAGAAGAGCGTTTGGTATGGGAAGTGGCTAGGGTTTTCTCCATTGACGGAGGGAGAGAGGATGTGTTGGAAGAAAAGGAGTAAAGAGATCTGTGTGTATTTATATGAGTGATGGGAATTACTAGTAGATTGAAGTAGGACCGGTTAAAACCATTCCGGTTCGTTTTACTTTGGTTTACTCTTGTTTTCCCCTAATCGATTGATTATGAGCTGAGTCTTAGTGTGTTTGGTTTATTATACTTTAGTTTAGTACTATGTTTTAGTTGTGGATTTTGGTTTTGTTTGATTCAGATTTAGGTCTGAGGTTTGGCTATAATTTTGGGAATTGGGTAATGCCGGTATGCCATCAAAGCTGGGTCCAGTTGTGATTTTTTATTTTTTATTTTGTTCTTGTGTGTTTCGAATTATGTGTTGGATTGTTTGTTTTGTTGGTTATTATTAGAGAGACTTTGGATCGTGATAGTCACGCGCTATGTTGTGTGGTCTAGTGGAGACGTCACTATACTCAAGTGGATCTCCCTGAGGTCCTGACAGATAGATAGATTGGATCTTTATTTGTCTTTAAAAAAATAAATCCATCAGAAAAGTTTAATACAGATTGAAAATGCGTGCCATTAACAAATTTGTAACATGCTTAGTTTAGTAATAATAGAATTGTCGACATGTGTTTTAACTTAATCCAGACTTTGACTTGTGGGTCTTTGTTTTTTGTATTCTTTTTGGATACAGTGATGATGGGTTTGAATCAATATTTCATCACCTTATAACTTATAGATAAACTACTTATTTTTTTATATCTTATAGTAACTTAATTATGCATATATACGACGAATGTAATACATGCTCTTTATCCAGATTTCAAACTAAAAATGAATGAAGATGTATGAGAGTTAGCTTGACCATTCTTATATAATCCATTGTATATATTTGCATCAAACGAATTTTAAAATTGTATATGAAGATATAAGATGATGTATGTACCTTAGAATGTGAGATTAAAAAAACAATCAATCATATTTTTCCCTTACTGATTTGATGATGTGTACTCTAATTAATACTATATCCGTTATCTTATTAGGTTACATACTTACATGACATTCCAAGTTTCAAACTTGAGCACAGCTTGACTTAATCCAGTTACTAATGAGTCAAAGTAAAGAGCTAATCCCACACGCTCATCAATCTCTCGCACGTGATAAGAAAGAAGGAGAGGAATCACCTGCGACAGGTGCATGGGAGACGAGGAGATGGGAGCCACAAAAGCTCCGCAAAAAAGGAAAAGAGAAAAGGAAAGCACATGTGCTCACATGAGTTTCTCCATCTATCTAAATTAGCTCCCATGTGCCTCTCTTTCTTACTTCCACACACACACACAATCTCTCTCTGTATAATAGGGAGAGAATGAATTAATAGAGAGAGAGAGAGATACAGTTGTAGCCTTGTAGTTGTAGGTAGTGAAGTGGTGGTGGTGGTACTATGATGATCTACTTAAACTAGTTGCAGTCGTTGCACAGAAGAAGATCCACATGATTTTCCATCTCGCATGGGAGCCACGTGACATCTTTTATGGAACCTACCTTTTCTTTTCCCAACTATTCTATCCCTAAATCTTTTGTCAACTCCCTTATTTTTCACTGTTTCCAAGAATTTCCAAGAAAGTAATCTTTCTGTTCCATAAAAATTGATGTTGTGGATTTTTTTCTTTTTTCACAAAAATTAATGTTTTATGTTAATATTATTATTATTATTATTATTTGTAACCAATAGAGAGAAGAAAGAAATACAATTAATATTATTAAACAAATAAAATAATAATAAAAAATAGAAAAGCTAATTTTTCTTAATTTATATGCAAAACTCACAACATCAAATTTCATTAAACAGAAAAGAGTATTTATTATAGAGAAATAATACAAAAAAAAGAAAGAGAAAGAGAAAAGTCGTCCTCATGTCGGCATTAATCTTTACACAATTCACTCGGGTTCATCATCCTCTCTTTTTTCAACACAAGACTATATTTTAACTAGGGCTGGGCATTCAGGTATGCGGGTCGGGTTCGGGTAAAACCCGATCGGGTACGGGTCTTTCGGATAGAGGAGTTTAGGACCCAATAGGGTAAATCTAAAATATCGGTTCGGTTTCGGTTCGGATCTAATCGGGTTCGGGTCGGTTCGGGTTTAGATTTTTAGAACCGCTAAATACCCAAAAAAATCGGGTACCCATCGGGTTCGGGTATTTTATACCCAAATACCCAAAATTTTACCAAATACCCGAATTTTATCTGAAATTTTATCCTAATATCCGAATTTTATCCGCATTTTTACTATAATATCCAAGTTTCACCCAAAAATTTATCCGAATAACCGGAATTTTGTCCAAATATTTAAAAAATTTACAAGCATCTCGCGTATAAATATATTTTATCTTAAATATTTAAATATAAGTGCATTTAATTTTTGGTAATTATTCTCGGATATTTAGATATAAATGTATTTAGCTCAAATATTACATATATAAAAAGTTTTATATGTATAAGTATATGTAATTTCGGGTAATCGGGTACCCGTTCGGGTATCGGGTTTGGATCGGGTTTTACCCTATACCCACGGGTACGACAATACAAGATCCAATAGGGTAAATAGCTAATACCCGTACCCGCCCCGAACCGGTTTTTTCGGGTCGGTTTCGGTTCGGGTACTCGGGTACGGTTTTTTTGCCCAGGCCTAATTTTAACTACTTATTTTGTTGTTGTTCTTGTTCTATGGATATACTTAGTAATACCACTTCGTATTTACTAACTAATTATACTAGTTACTTAAGAAGTTCCTTCCCACATCATCATAAATCTAAAGAATTATAATTATATTACTCCCTCTGTTCCTAGATATTTGATGTTCTAAAGATTTAATTTGTTTCACAAAGTTTAATTTTTGAGGTTTGTTTAATTTTTTATTAAATAAAATTAACATATCGTAAACTTCAAGACGTAATGATTAACTGTTTTCTAATTCTATTGGTTCAAAGTTATTAAAACATATTTAGTAGTACTAAAAAAACAATTGACAAATAATTAAATAATGATTGTTTCTTAATATACTCCTTATGTTCCTAGAAGTTTGATGTTTTAGTGTTTTGGGTTTGTTCCACAAAGATTGATTTTTTAGGTTTTTTCTTTATTTTTAGTTAATTGATATTAATAAATCGTATATTTCAAGACGTAATGATTAACTGTTTCAGATTACTATTGGTTCATAGTTTATTTAAAAATGTTTAATAAAAAAAGGGGCTTTTACAAAAATGCTCCTTTTTCAATGCCACTTTTCAAAAATGCTCCTTCTTTAAAACCTTATAAAAAATGCTCTTAAAAATATAAGATTTACCCAAATATGTATGTAACATTATTAAAATATACACAAACTACATTTCTATGTATCTAAAATCTTATAAATACTTTATAAATACCTTATAAATGCATTTTAAATACCTTTAAAAACCTTTAAAATATCTTGTAAAACCTTTGAAAAACCTTAAAAATCCTTTAAAATAACTTGTAAAACCTTTAAAAACACCTTATAAAACTTTATAAATACTTGGATCGAGTCTTCAAGTAGTAGTTACAATCCATAAGTACCTTATAAACATAATAAAACTTTATAAAAATTTTAGATTTAAAAAGGCATATTTTTGAAAATGAACATCTAAAAGGGACATTTGAAAAGAGGCACACCAAAAGAGGTATTTTTAACAATTTCCCTAAAAATAAATAATTAAGCAATAGTTATTTTTAAAAATATGTGAAATCTCTAGAAAATCAATTTTTTAGAAAAAAAGAAATATGTGAAAACTTTAGAACATTTATATTCTAGGAAATAATAAATTAGTAACAATTACTAATCATACTAGTATAAGAGAGAAAAATAGAGGGTAGGTGATGTTTCCAAGGAGGGAACGGAGAGGGGGTTGGTTTATTGGGATTGAGATTATCAGTATTGGTTTCTATCACCATCGACCAACCTGACACTTACGCCAATTCTAATATTTATATATTGGTGGTGGGTTAATATTATATAAATATATAAATATACTATACACAATTACACAAACTTGCAAAGTTGCAATAATAATCGACCCCAAAAAGATCTTATATAGCCAGCCTTCTTCTTCTATTCGCATTGGTTAATCATTATTCAACCGCAACCTTATTTATGTTTTCCATAAATATTTTTTGGTCATCTAAATTAATAGTCACATCAAAGGGGTTAGTTAATGTGCGTTGTTAAAAGTTAAAACAAGAAATGGTGTTGAGAGATGAGGTAATTGGTCATTTTTGAGGGAAATAAAGAAAAGGAAAAAAAGAAAAAAAGAAAAAAAGATGAAGAGGACAAAGACTAGTGATATGTTATGGTTTTATTAGTTGCAGATTATTTGTCTTCTCATTTTGTGGTTGAGGAAATATGGGCCAACCAAGTAGACCCAATATGACGGTTGATCTTTTGGGACAATGGTTACATGGGTGTGGGTCCCTTCTGCATCATACTTTTGTCTGTAATCGAATTTTTTCACTTAAAAAAAAAAAAAAATCACTTTTTTTTCTTCGAACATGAATCGTATATCATCTTATAAGCTCCAATGCAAAACTGGTGTAATATTTTGTTTGTAGTTTCTTACTGTATCTTTTGTCAATTGTTTATCATCAATAACATTTATTTTGATCTTATCATCAATATTCTCTCTGTTCTTAGATATTTGATGTTTTGGGTTTATTTTTTGTTTCACAAAGATTGATGTTTTGTAATATCATCATTACTATTTTTATTTGTGACCAATAGAGAAAGGAGAGAAGTGAGATTAATATTATTAAACTAATAATAAAACAATAAAAAAATTATAAAAAATGATTTTTTCTTAATTAGTTGTAAACCTCAAAATATCATTTTTCTAAGAACAGAAAGAGTATTTCTTTCATAAAATTACATTTTGAACTCTTAGCTTGCGCCTTTCGGTAAAGAAAATCAAAGATCTTGGTACAAAACGCTCAAATGATCTGGTTATAGGATTTGAAGTGTCCTAATGGAACTTGAGTAATGACATTATTTCAGAAAATAATTTGTTTTTTAATAACGGAAAAGTTGAGGACCAGGTTTTGTTAGACACTTCAAAGACGCAAATCACTAATTCCCAAAAGAGAACGTGTTCGGATGTATTCGTTCTTCAGATGTTAATTGTTGCTGTATTAGCTCACATAAACAAAACAAAACAAAAGCAAATTCTACGAAAGGTCTACACACATTACATTATGCGTATATAAGAACATTAAATATGCTTTTCTTTGATGTAGAATAGATTTAAGTGTATAGTCCAGATTTTGTTTTTAATTGAATCAGGAAGAAGAAAACAAAGTGATGCTCGTGACATGGGCTTCCACTGCCACAGCCCACATGCGTCGGATCTGCCATGAGAATATCATTAACATCATAAGTGATTTCATCATAAAGATCATCATCATGTGCATGTGCAATGATCGCATATTCTCATCCTATCTGTCACCAGGTAAGTATGGCTACAAAGTTGTTTGTCCATCGCAGAAACAAAACAATCTTTTTTTAAACACAACAGTTTCTGTCGGCGATATTTTGTACTAACAGAGGTTGAAGATGCGATATGTATTTGTTCCGAGCGATAAAACCCAAATTTGGTATCAGTACATTTTTTGACATACTAGAAAACCTAGCTTTTAATATTCTGATTCATGCTCAAACACTAGAAAACAGAGATATTATAACCAAACCGAGTCATATCCAAAGAGAGTTCAATGATTCAACTAGGAGAGAACAAACAAATGTTTGTTTTTGAAGCATTACTTAAGTTTCCTCATAACACTTGATCTGTATCTTGCACTTGGAAGATATAGGAGCCCTTAGCAGGTATCTGGTGAATCGAGACTTTTCTTTCTCGGTTATTGCATACGCACCAACTTTGACAAGTTCAAGACACGACAGTTTCTCTAGGAAATGTCTCATTTGCTTTAACTCTCCGATTGTTCCTCGATACTCTGCTATCTTCAAGACTTTGACAGAACATGACGATAGACAAGAGTCTCCCAACAAACACCCGCAAACAAATTCAAATTCATTAAAGTGAAATGGACCCTGAAACAAGAGGGAAAAAGATTAGAGATTTGAGTTTGGCCGATAAATAAGCTTCAGGGGTTTCGGCTATACCTTGATGACGAGTGTCTCTAGTTTTGGAGATTTTTCAAGAAGAGATGGAAGAAATTTCAAACCGGATCGTGAAGCAGTTGTAATAGATAAACTTAACAGGTTTATGAACACTGGGATTGCTTCATCGGAATACCTGAACACCTGAAACAAAATAAAAATCAACTAGTCAATATATAGTCATCAACACTCTGCAATCTATGGATCCAAAAACCTCAAGAAACATCTTTATATGTATCAAGATTTCGATTCTTATCCTCGGGAAGCGAAACAAGGCTCCCTAAATTTTCTCTTCATATCTCTTTTATGTACTCGTAACTTGCATGAGAAAGATAAAAAGAAGAGATCATTCTTTACCTTGAAAATACGAGTAGATGATAACTCCAAGATCTCAACATTACTTAACCCCTTAATTAGATTCAATGGATTGCTATAACCAGAAGGTGAACCAAGATCAATCTTAGCTTCAACAAGGGATTCAAGATTCATAATTGGATACTCTCGTGGAACTAAATCAGAGTATTCTAAGTAGGCTAGATTCGGAGTATCAAAAGTCAAGTCCCAAGATGCAATACGACCAGTACACTTAATAGTAAGTCTCTTAAGGGTCAAAGAGGACACGGTGAAACAGCATTGTCGATTTTGCCAGTTTGGACCAAGAATGGTTAATTCCTCAAGCACAGGGCAAGCAGAGAGTAGCTTTCCCAAAGCACAATCATCATGACCACTATACAACCAAATCGAATCAAGAGAAAGAGTCTTAAGTGATGGAAGAAAAGCATCATCAGGAATGTTAGCCTCAAATCCACTTGCAAGTTTCAGTTCAACGATTGTCTTGCAAGCGAACACCTCGCGAGGCATTAAAATCCCAGAGATTATGTCTATATCAAGATCCAAGACATCATGTTTCAGTACATTATTCATCCAACGGATGACATGAGCCGAGTCGATACTCTTTGGACACTTTATTGAGATTTTCCTTCGGGGAAAATTGCCTGACACATCCAGTACTCTATCCACAAAATCGACGAAACTTTGTCCGGTACCCACTCCATGGTAATCTAAATGAAGATTCGGGCTCAAGGCAAATAGATTACGCCATCTCTTCGAGAGAACAGATGTTAGAGCAGCCTCTTTAATCGGAAGGCAAGATAGAATGCAGCAAACAATCTCATCTGGTAGACCGTTGATCCTATCCATCTTTTTTTGCTAAAACCTAAACCTAGAACCCTAAAACCCTAGAAAAACTTTCAAGGCGTGGTTAATCCGAATATAGTTTTCAGCGGCTAGATCTCCAGCATTATCAACCACAAAAGTAGATAATCACCGAATACATATAAGGTCTCGTTGAAAACTAAACCAGGAAATGAAACCCCTAAAAAAAGAGACGATTTGAGGAGAAAAAGTAAATTACTTGCTTCAGACGTCAAGGAAGAGGAATGAATATGCAAGCAAAAGGAGTTGTGAAGAGTTTTGTTAGAACATCCAAATTCCAAATTACAGCTGAAGGAGGCCGCCAAACGGGGTTTTTCATGTAACTGTTTCGACGAGGCAAGCAAAGAAATTTTTAGGGTTTTCTGCTCTAGTCTGGTTTGGGTTTGGAAACCTATTCAAACCCAGTAGATCAAACCGAACCAAAATCAACTAAAAAAGCACTAAGAGCAACATTATTGGTAGTCTCTTAATATTGGCTCTTAGCATTAGATGATGGACATTTAGCTAAGAAACACTTTTTAACCCACCAAATGTCTCTTAGCTAAGAGACATTCTTAACAATTTTAAGATATTTGCTTTATTTTTATTTATTTTAAGCTAAGATTTTTTTCTAGGATCTTCCTAAGAGACTACCATTAATGATGGTCTAATAAATGTAGTCTTAACTCGATGACTTTTTTCTTTTGTATTTGCCTTTTTCAGCGTTATGCTAAATCATAAAAAAAAAGGGCGTTTGTTATACTACTAGGATATGACCCGCGGGTTAAATAAATTTTTGTTTGTATTTTTTTTAATAATTTGATTATTTGTGTTATATTTATTTGATTAAAAAAAATTTTGGTTTATCTAAATCTTTTTTTGTTTTTGTCTTTTTTTTATAATCTTATGATTGATCGTATTTGGTTTGTAATAAAACTAGATTTTACCCCGCCGCGGATTGATATTTTTGTAACTAAAAAGTTTAAATTTTAAATTGTAGTTGTTTTGTTGATATTATTTGTTTTGTATAGTATTTATGATTGTATACTTGTATTTTAGTTGTTAATTCTAGCATTTCACCTATGGTATACCCTCCCGTATTAATATCGACCCTAACCCGTCCCGTGAAATTAAATCTTTTTTTTTTTCCGAAAAATACTTTGTTTAAAGGACATATGGTTCCCATATGATTTATGTTTTGTTATTCAATTTAAAGTTTGCTTATAAATGGTTTCCATAATATTTATATTTTTAATTTTATAGAGTTTAAATATTATTAATTTTATAAATTCTTTTTATGGAATTTAAATATTATAAATACTTTAAAATTTTTATAAAATTTAAATATTTCTAATTTTGTTAGTATATGATGTATGTGGGATCTGTTTATAATAGAAGAACACTATTCTAATGCTAATAACATAAATTTTTTATGTTAATTAGAAAATTTGCTATAAATAAAAATGAAAGTAAATAAAAATAATTAAATAATATATAAATAAAAATAAATAAATAAAAATGAAAGTAAATATGGAATTAGTTACATGAAAATAATATATCGTCAAAATTCTATAATACACGTTCAAGAATTATTTTAAACATTAATGATGATTTTTGTTGATTGTCTCATTAATTGTTTTGTAATCCGACCGGAGGATATGATGAATCGAACTGAACCGAGGGGATAACCAAACTCGACTTAGAAAGCTTCTGATCGGTCCAACTCTCTTAACTGAAACCAAACCGGAAACCTTTTATCTCTCGGTTTGGTTCGGTTCAGATTATTACTGCAGGCCTAGAAAGAAATGTTGAATGCCCGTACCAACCGCTTGGTTTAGTGATCATGTGAAAATGAGTAAACCAAATTGAAATCCCTAGATTTGCGAGAGTGGATCGGTCATAGAGCTCAGTTTACGGTGGTGAATCCAGTGAGCCATGAGCCATGAGACCACAATTGGAGAAGATGTGAAGCAAAAGCAGATCGAGAACCATGTAGGCTTGAAACTCTCTTCTTCTTCTTCTTCTCCTTCAATCTCTCTCTTACCAAAACTAATCTCGTTTGCTATTGCTCTATCTCTTACATCCTCTTCCCCTGCCTTAGCCATTCCTTCTTTCTCCTCTTCTCAGCCACTCACCACTCCTTTCAGTACCCAATCCAAGTTTGTGCAGATTGGTCTTCTCAATGGGTTTGTTCCTCTTCTCAGTCTAATTCTTGATCTCCAAAACAAATCTAATCTTGATTACTTTTCCTTTTTTATCATTTGTGTAGCAAAATTAGACCTTGCCCTTCCACGAACCCAGGTTGTGTATCGACGAATCCGACCTCATCTTCCTTCTCATTTCCATTGACGATCCGTGAAACCGATGCACAGGATCCCATTTAGGTCTTTGATTGTTGCTATTAAGCACATTTAAAAAAAACGTTATGCTTTTTTATTGTTGCTATAAGGTGAGAGGGTCTTTCCAAGATATTAGATGTTAAAACTCTATCTTTACTTACGCAGGAACTTTTGACAATCTAATTATTATGTATTAAGACTTGTGCTAACCCCGTAAAAGGATGCTTCTTCTTTTATTTTTGTTTTAGGTTCTAAGTCAATGGTTCTAATCTTTGAAAAAATAATCAGTTAGATCTTTGTTTGAAGAATCTGTCTTCTTGCATTCGAAAATTTTATATATCATATAATTTTCGTTGATATTTGCTCAGAGACTAAAATCTTCATTGGTAACATGTTTAAAGAGAGATTGCTCTGGTTGTTCACGTTGTGACATTTGTTGAATTTGGCAGGTTCATGGATCTCAAATGCAAAGCAACATGGACACGCTTATTCAACATAGTCAAGGACCAAAGTAAACAATGAGATTCCTTATGGGATCTTAAAGAACATTTTCATACAACATAGTACAACAGGTCGGTCGTTTTCAAAGTCTCTTTCCATTTTTCCATGTCTTTTTATGTTTTAAGCTAATCATTTGATTGCCTCAAAAGGTATTTCAAGAATACATGATAGTTTCTTGTCATCTTAATTCTTCATTTCCTACACAGAAAATCTTGTAGAAAACAATTTATAAACATAGATTAGATCAAATCCAAATCCAACTAATACTAAAACAAAGTATTCAGAAGAAACACAAAATGATATATATTTTTATGAACATAATGTATACAATATTGTAATGTAGTATCAAAAAGAAGTTAAAGGCTTTATGGATCTGCAAAATCTGTGTTGTTCAAATCAAATCTGCAGAACATTTCTCTTGCATTTTCTTGTTAACCACAAATCTGCAGAAAAAACAAAACAAAAAAAAATGAATTTGGAAACTGAAAATAATATTTGAGTTCAGAATCTCACCACTCACCAGTTTGGTTGTGTATTGCCATGATGCAGGATCTTAACTTAGATTCGTCATGCGATTTTGTAAACCCGTCTCTTAGATAGGCGAATGAAACAACCATGGAGATATTGAAAAGGTTTCATCCTCGATGTAAAAGGTATAATGTTTCTTGATGTGCTGTTTTTTTCTTTTGCATGTGTTGACATGTTATATATAGAGGTTGTAGATGTTTAGGGTTAGGTTTGATTGTAAAGCGGAAAAATTTTGGTGATCAAGTTCAAAATCTTGAAAATCTCGCAATTTGAAATTAATCCTAACTATATTAGGTATATTCTCTATATATGGTACAAAAGAGATATATATATTACAATCGTCGAGATTTATGTATATTGTTAGCATTCCATGTTTAGTTGTTAGAACCGTGTAATTAATGAGATAATTATTGTCGTTTCTTTTTGTAGAAAACATCTTACCAAAAGAGATATACATAATAATAGGCGAAATTTGTGGAAGATCCGAACTAAAGATTTGTTGGTTACCAAACAAATCATTTTAATTCGTTAGAATTTTTTTTGGAAAGTATCATTTAATGTGAATCCGAAATACTTTTTTCGGGTCAAATTCCGGGACAAAATTAAACAAATTTTTGGGTCAAAGATTTGGTGAATAAATTTCGGGTTGAAAATCACAAAGAAGGTAAGATCCGATTGTCTCCAAGTCGGGTCGAAATAAATTAATTCCGGGTCAAAATTTCGATCCGATTGGGGATCCCAAAAACTGTTGCAAAAATGTATAGTAGATTACATAAATAGTTGAATCTTCAGGACAATCTTGGCCTCAATCTTGGCCTGTTTGCGTAAAAGATCATATGTTCAGTTAAGACTAATTAAGACAATCAACTAAGACCACCTCAAAGCAAAATACAATTAAGAAACCAAATCACAAGTCGCAAAGAAGAAGAAGATAAGAAACGCTTGTCTCTTTGGAATTGATGATAACTCTTGACTGGTGAACTTTTGGACCATGAATCGTTTGTCAATGAACTTTTCTTTTGTATTAGATTAATCGAATGCAAAGAGTACAATGAGTTATATATCAGCTTGCAAACTCTCTAGTGTAGTATCAACCTAGAAATGCTTTACACTATGTCTACGAGTATTGTAGCAAACTGAGAAAGTAGTTATTTGCTGAGTCTATGGCATCATCTAAGCATCACTTGGCATGATCAAGCGTGATTTCTCTGCGGTCTAATTCGTGCCACAATTGTCCTTTTCATCTGTTTGTGCAATGCCTTCAAATTAACAAGGGGAACTGTCGTTGGTCGTCCATGAGCACACTGTCTTAACGGGTGAATTTGATTGAAGATGAATCTTTATGGTAAGAGTTGATGTTTCTTACTTACCTGGAAACAAATTGAGAATTCATAAAGATGACCAGGATTGGAGGATTGAAGTCTATTACCATCATATACAGAAACTACCTAATCAACGGTTCATGCTCTGTTTACTCTAACGAAAAATCAAAGAAATTACCTTGATAGATTGTTACGCAGTAAGAAAGATATTATTTTGTTGTAACGGTAATGTAACGTAACATTTTCTTACCGTGATCAATTTCCTTTTCTTCGTAAAACATAAAAAAAAAAAAAGGAAATAACAAAAACCTAGTCGGAAAAGGAAATAACAAGAGCAAAATTTCCTTTTTTCAATGGAACGTTTGCTTATAAATAGTTTCCCTCATATCTTCTTCTTCGTTGAGAAACCAAAAACCAAAAAAACATCTTTCATCTTCTTCTTCTTCTTTCTTTTTATACCTAAAGAAAATTTCTCTTGTCGATCAAAGCTCTGCGACTGATCACTGATGAGCTTTCGATCTCTCGTGAAAACATCTTCAATCAATCGAGTTCAGTTTTTAGTTCGTGTCTCCCTAATTTCACACGATCTAAGATCTCGCCACCGAAACGCTTTCACCGAAGGAGATGGTTTCACGACGGAGAAGGATACGAGGAAGACGGTGGCGAAGAGAGGGATAGTGAAATTGACGACCAGTTAGCAGGTTCGGTGTTTCGATGGCTTTAGACTACGAGTCGCCTCCGGAGAAAGAAGACCAATTTGTGGTTTCATCGATCATCATCACCAAAATCCCAAGTGAGAGGATCAACAAGTATAGAAAAGAAATGGGCTCAAATCTGACTTTGGAATGGGCTTTTTTTGTATGAGGCCTTCTATGCTACTAAATCCAACAAGGTACTATTTTTTGTTTGTTTCCTTTTATTTTCTTAAGATTAGTTTAAGTATTAAATTAGTTTTAAAAGATTAACTGTTAATTAAAACAATATAATTAAACTTATGGTTTCAAAAAAATAACTATTTAAAATTTTAAATAAAAACTAAAACTTTAACAAAACAATTAACCAAAACAATGTTAATTTTACTATTACTTTTTAAAAATTAGTTTAAGTGTTAAATTATAAAAACGTCGAAAACTAACCGCGCCTAGGCATCCTGTCCTTAGTTGGTCCGTAAGCTTTGGTGTTCGAAGTTCAGCATGTTTTCACGTAATATAGATTTAACACTTAAACTCATTTTTAAAAAACTAATAATGATTTTTACTAAAATTTAAAACAAATTTTAATACTTAAACTTTAAGAAAATAATGCTTTTAACCAAAACAATGTTAATTTCACTATTTTTTTTTTAAAATTAGTTTAAGTGTTAAATTTTAAAAACGTCGAAAATAACCGCGCCTAGGCATCATGTCCTTAGTTGGTCCGTAAGCTTTGGTGTTCGAAGTTCGGCATGTTTTCACGTAATATAAATTTAACACTTAAACTCATTTTTAAAAAATTAATAATGATTTTCACTAATATTTAAAACAAATTTAATACTTAAACTTTACGAAAATAATGCTTTTAACCAAAACAATGTTAATTTCACTATTACTTTTTAAAAAATTAATTTAAGTGTTAAAATTTAAAAACGTTGAAAATAACCGCGTCTATGCATCCTGTCCTTAGTTGGTCCGTAAACTTTGGTGTTCGAAGTTCGGCATGTTTTCACATAATATAGATTTAACACTTAAACTCATTTTAAAAAAATTAATAATGATTTTTATGAGTTTAAAATAAATTTAACACTTAAAAATTTAAGAAAATAATGGTTTTAATCAAAACAATGCATATCCTTGTTTAACAATAAAGTCAAGTTTCACGCTTCACCACCTCACATAGACAACGGTTGACATGAGCATAATGAGCTGGGTCAAGCTCGTTATAGGTGATTAAACTATACTGTGAACAATTTTTGTTAGTTTGAGTAAGATTAAATTGGGTTTTGATCGGTTATAAAACTCAACTAGGTAGCCATCAAAGCAAAACTAAATTGTTTGAAAATCATATTAAAATTTAAAACAAACCCTTCAAAACAGAGGAATAGAGGATGATAAAAACACTAGAAAACAGAGCAAACTGTAACCAAAAAGCAGTTAACACAAACTGATTCATGAGTCGAAACTTTCTTGTCATTTTTTACCGAAGCAAGAACCTTCACCAATTCTCAAGACATGGAAATGTCTCTAGTAAACGTAGAACAGTCCTCTATTAAAAAGCTAAAGATTGTGAACACGTAAATATTTGAAATTGTAGAGAAGCAGGAATGGTTCTGTCTAGTACATGAATCAAATCGTACTTAAGCAAAATAAAAGCTAAAAAGAGAAACAAAACGAAAGCAAGTTTTCATCCGCCAAGACTTCACTTTCGAGTCCACCTCCAGTACAAGGGAGCCAGCACCCTGAAATTAACTGTGCAACTCGACATATCGTTGTATTGCATCAGCGTATCCTCCACAAGTTCAAACCATTTGGTCCTTTTCTTCGACAAATATCTCCATCTCCTTCAAACCTGGACAATATTCCAAGAAGTGCTTTATCACGTGCACCTCTCTGATTGTTCCTCTAAATCCTTGAATCTGTATCTTATTCACAGGGCAAGCCATGAGCGAACGACCTTTCTTCTTCCTAGGAATGCAGTCACAAACATCCCCGCATTTTTCTGTTACAGTGTGTAAGAGTCCCTGAAAAGGCATAAAGGAGACAATAAGCGGATTTCAAAAGTTGAAAGTGGGGAAACTATGGTTTGGTGTTTAATACCCCAAGGATTAGAGTTTCCAAATTTGGACAGTTCCTTAGAAGAAGTGGCATTGCTTGCCATCCTTGCAGCATCACACTCCTAATATTTAACATGGTAAGGTTTTTGAAAACCGGCATCGCTTCACAGCAAAGAGAAAGCACCTGAATCAAGAGACATTGTTATATTCCACGAACTGAGACGAAGATCTTCGCCTTTCCTTCTTATAAAGACCAGCTGAAATAAGTGTTACAAAATAGGAGACTGACCTCGAAAGTAACAGGAGATATGTGAAATATCTGAGCATTTCGAATTCCATGAATAAGCTTCCACACATTATCTCTTGCTCGATGGATTCGATCATAAGTAAGAGCAAGGTTCATCCCAACCTCAACTAAGTTTGTCAAGTTTACTTTTGGATAATCCTCTGCAACGGAATCATAGTAGTCTAAGAAAACAAGATTCGGTGTATCGAATGAAAAAGTGCCTAAACAGCCATCTTCAGAGGTAATCTCAAGCTTCTTGAGGCTTGAACTTGACAAGATCACATTCCTATCTTTCCACTCCATATCAAGAAGCATTAATTCTTCAAGGACAGGGCAAGCAGGAAGAAGTGTCTGAAACTGACCCCTACCAAACCCAACTGATTGAAGAACAAGAGTCTTAAGCATCGGTAGGAACATGTCATCGTCCCACGAATAAAGATCAACTCCGTACCCTGTTTTCAGCTCAACTAATGTCTTACTGACAGATATCTGGTAAGGCAGCGAATAATCTTCATCAAAGTCCATGAATAGATCAAGGTGAGAGACACCGCGTTACAACACATTACATATCCAACGATCCACACGATCAGGATCAACACCAGTTTTAACATTTAGGGAGAACTTCTTAATGGGAGAATCACCCTGCAATGCCAAAACCCTATCCACGAAATCCATGAAACTCTGAAGAATACCGTCCTTTTCCCGTTTACCCTCTTCGGGATGCAGAAAATCAGAGTCATCGAAATCGATACTAGGGACAAACGCAAACAGATAGCGCCACTTCTTTGCAAGAACCGATGTTGAAGCAGCCTCCTTCGTTGGAAGGGATGACAAGATATGAGAAATAACCTCGTCCGGTAACTTGCTGAAGAGATCCATCTCCTCCGAGTCCATTGTCTACACAAAACTCCTAAGCAATAGAAAAATCAAGCATACATCATTACCAAACAGTACTATTCTAGGATCCACAAACTGAGAAAGGAACAGAACGATTTGATTCAAACAAGAAGCAAATTTAAAACCCTAAATCAAAGCATAAATCACATATACGCAATTGCTAAATCAATGACGATTGATTTGATTTGGGGATAACTAAATCTCCCAATAAATGGCCATAATGGAAGCAGAAGATTTAAGTTGATATGGAGTCCTTACCACGGTACGAAGAACAAGTTCAAAACTTTCAGATTTGAGGGACAAGCAAACGCATATTTTTGCACCCAAAATTAGGGTAAAATTGGTGGGCAAGTAAAAAAAAAAGAAGATATATATATATATATATATATACACACACACATACATTATAGGGTTTAGGAAAAGGATAAGAGTGATGATAGTGGGGGGATTCTATGGCGGGAATGTAAACTTTTCATCTATTGATTGCATCGAAACGGTGCGTCTCTCCATGGTAATACATTTTCAAAAACTCTCCATGGTAATACATTTTCAAAAACTCTTTACATGTTATGTATCCAACAAAAAATAATATTACATGAGTTAAATTTTAAAATTTTTGTTTGATAAACGAACTAATATGTATTTATAACCTCTGATTTCATTAGTCGTTGTTCTTGGTGTCCCAAAAAGTTAACTAAGTTGGTATCTGTTTTGTTGTATAGTGACTTAGTGAGTCAGGTTGTAGGTAATTTTAATCTTGCTAACCTTAGTCAATTCGTGTTAAAGATCTGTTAAGGACACCAACAAAGAATAACTCAAACCAAACTAATGATGACAAATCATAATTCATATCATCCATATGACAGAACTAGAAACAAGACTTTCAGAGTGCTCACAGAACAGATTTATGTTATAACAGAGCAACTAACTAGGAGGCAATGAACTGGAACTGGATCTTGCACTTGGACGGTCCGCGAAGCCTTAGCAGGTCGTTGGTGAGTTTCAACTTTTTCTCGTCGTCTGTTTCACAAGCACAAACTTTGACTAGCTCAAGACATAGTAATTTCTCCAGGAAATTTTTCATATGCTCCAAGTTATCTTTAGTTCCTTTGTACTCGGTTATCTCTAGGACCTCCACAGGACATGACTCTAATCCGGAAAAGCACATGCAAACAGGTTCACGTGCTGGCCAACGACGATCACAGTGCAAGGGTCCCTGAAATAAGAGAGATGATTAGCGATTGACAAATGGGTTTAATCTATAAGATTTTGAAATTTTTGATTCGTTCAATAATATTTTCAGGATTATTTGGCATATACCTTTAAGAGGAGAGTCCGTAGATTTGGAGAGTTCTTAAGCAATAATGGCAGACATCGGCAGCAATCTCTTGAATCAGTAGTAACAGATAAATGCAATAGGTTCTTGAACACTGGGATTGATTTCCGGAAGGAATAAAATGTCTGAAACCAAAAATAAAATCAATTAGTCACTAACCAACATAAATCTTTGGTTTTCTTATATCAAGATTTTTATTCTTGTAATCCAAGGAAGCGAGTAAAACGTACCTCTGAGGTTTGAAAAGACGATAACTCGAGGATCTCTACATTTCTTAACCCCTTAATCAGATTCTCTGGACTGCCTTTTTGAGGATGTTTCCTTGAAGCAAGAGTAAGCTTAGCTTCGACAAGGGAGTCAAAATTAACAATTGGATAACCATCCGTAACAGTCTTTCTCCGAGAAAGATCGAAAGTCGTACTGCCATAACAGTTAATGATAAGTCTCTGGAGAGTCGGACATGAAACGGTGCGACATTGTTCCCAGTAATCCCAATCAAAAACATACATTGTTAATTCCTCAAGCACATGGCAAGCAGAAAGAAGAGCTACAAAATTACTAGAGAAGTCAATATAATCAAGAAATAGAGTCCTAAGGGCCGGAAGAGAAGCGTTCTCAGGAACCATACCAATATCAAAATTCATTCCTAATTTCAAGTTAACAATTGTCTTGCAAGAAAAGATCTCTAAAGGCAGTGAATACATATAGTTACCATCTAAATAAAGATTAAGATCCAAAACACCACGACTCAGTACATTGCATATCCAACTGTTGACACGAGCTGCGTCATTACTC
This sequence comes from Arabidopsis lyrata subsp. lyrata, assembly GCF_000004255.2. Classification (NCBI taxonomy): domain Eukaryota; kingdom Viridiplantae; phylum Streptophyta; class Magnoliopsida; order Brassicales; family Brassicaceae; genus Arabidopsis; species Arabidopsis lyrata. The sequence goes on from NW_003302551.1 coordinate 19,075,582, forward strand.
TGTGGATGTTTCAGAGCAAATTTCTTTAGTGGAGAATTGCCTGACACAGTTAACACTCTATCCACAAAATCTCTGAAACTCGTATAATTATTGGGATTATTTCGATAGTTAAAGTAATCTAGATGAAGATTCGGTATGAAGACAAACAGATTCCGCCATCTCTTTGAGAGGAGAGATGTTAAAGCAGCTTCTTTTATTGGAAAGAAAGATAGAATATGGCAAAGGATATCATCTGGTAGACTGCCGATTATATCCATCTCTTTTCCCAAACCCTATACCTTCTGCTAGAGACGTCAAGGCTCAGCAAAAATTGCTATACAGTATATGCAAAAGAAAACGTAGTAAAACTAGGGTTTAATTTAATAAAATATATAGGGTTTTAGGTCTTGGTTGGATAATTTGGGTTATATTTGTTGAATCTATATCTATCTATATCTATATATAACAATATTTGAGAAGTGTTTTTGCTGATGTGTCGGACTCTCGGCTCTTGTTGAGTCCTTGATTTTACGTAATTACTTAAATACCTTCTATTAAATCAAGTCAAATATCAACTAATGTTCAATTACATAAATAACCCTAATAAGTGAATATTTAATATAATTTACATTTTATAAAATTAATAAAATTCGTAAACACGAAAAAATAAGAAAACCTAAAAAAAAATGGATCGATTGTAACATTTTTTAAAATTAATAATATTCGTAAACACGAAAAAATAAGAAAACCTAAAAAAAAATGGATCGATTGTAATTTACGTACCAATTTAGAAGATGTTCATCGTACCTCATCATCATGTTCTTCGTCGCATGTAAACTTTTTAATATACATACCAGACTTGAAAACCTAAAATATAGCATATAACCAGAGAGAATCGACAATTTAGTGATAGAACATCATCTTTTGATCGAATCTGACATGATGGAAAGACGACTCTTAATTAATATCTTGTCTATGCCAAGTCTTCAAACCATCATATTGAATTATTGATGCTATCCTGCACCATAGAGTTCAAGCTAATAAAAGAGGGTGTTCTTTAAAATTACCTTGAATTATCTAGATTGGATCATGCACGAATAATGAATATAGACTCGATGAAAGTGTATTAACCTCCATTGATCGTAATGAAAAACGTGGGATTTCGTAGAAGGAGACGGAAAATGGTCGTGTGTCTTCCTTTTTTTTTCTTTTTTTTTCGTTTTGTTTTCCGTTTTTTTTTTGTTTTTTTCTTTCTTTCCCAACCAATCGTTTGTGATAATTATGAGTTAAAAATTAAATTTTCCTTTTTTGATAAGTAGATATTGGCAAAAAATATCAAAACAATCCTACGTATATTCTTTAAATCTGATTCATATCTCTAATAAAATTTTATTTTTTTAATATTTTATGTCGATAATGACGGAAAATCTAAACAAATGTAAGATATAGTAGTAAATCTAAATCGTTATGTTATTATTCCATCTTTATCTTAAAATAAAATGAAACGTTACTTAAAATTAATATGTATAATATTGAATAAGACAATTTTAAATTATTAATTTTTATGATATAGATTCGCTTCTTAAAAAATATATAAATCTTCCTTTTTTTGTTGTAGATATTACACCGCCTCTTAATTTTATATAAATACCTGGATTGGTAGTCACCTTTAGATCACAACTAACCCCTGTTTTTTTTTCTTCTGTAATTTATTTATGACTCGATTTTTATAAAAATATTAATGTTGTTTACATTACGTATGATTGCATGATGAATTTGCATACACAAGTAGGTTTGTAGAGAGAAAGACGTGAAATATTACGGCTCACAATCGGTCTGATTTCAAAGTAGACCACTCAGGTACGGTGGCACCGGCGATGATGGTTTGCGGTCGGATTCATTACTTGGATGGACCGCCCCAAAAAACGTGACCAACATCAACGGTAACGGATGGACCGCCCCAGAAAACGTGACCAGCATCAACGGTAACGTTAATGGCACTCTTTGTCTTCTTTAAGATTAGTGTATGATTAGGGTTTATGTGTGAATTGAAAGTTTTTGTTTTTTTAATGTGGCGTTTGTAGCTTGGATGTAGCGGTTAGGGTTGCAAAACGGTGGTGGAAGTGAATCGTATCCCGAACGACCGATTGTATATATATTACTTAAGAACGGTGTCTGCGGGTACGGGTCGAGACCCACAAAACTCGAGTTGGTAATCAACCCTCTCTTTCTCTCTGGCTTTGATAAAGTGTCTGTCTTTCTTTTTTTCTTCTTCCTATGTGTTTTTATTTTATTTTGATGGAGTATTTTTGTTAATAGGTGAAAAGTAGTTTATTAGATATCGCTGAAACAGAATCTATGATTTCATTTGTTCGGAAGCTCTCACTGATGTTTTTTTTTTCTCTGCTTTAGAACGTCTAAAAAGCAATCGTTTTGGAATTGGTTTCACTTTGGTGATTTGAGGAGTGTTTGAGTAAGAAGATTGATTCTTAATATTATGTTTTTCCATGGCAATAGGTATATGCCAATGATGGAGCTTGGTGTGTCGAGTAACATGTTTGATATCAAGAAGAACGCTTTGAAGAAGCTGTCTAAGCAACAGGTGAAAAGTTGCATTTCAATACTCTCTTCGTCTTTCGTTTCATTCTCATGCGTTCAATCTCTTTCGTTTTAACTCACAAACTAAGTCTTCCTATGTTCAGAGTGCTTATCGAATCAAGCTTTTATCGTCGTACAAGGAAATGGTGAGTGTGACAATGCTAAATCTTGTAAATTTGGGAAATTTATTCTCTTGTTATTTGGAATCTATAAAGAAAACTTTAGAAAAATGCAGGTAGCCGTTGTTGTTGAGATGGTAAATGCAAGCAGATCTCTGAGATGTTATACCAAGCTAGGTACCGAGTCACTTGTATAGTTCTCTTGCTCTAAGGAAGATTCAAGTGATGCTGGAGTTTGTGGTGGCATCCCTGTATTTAATTTTTGGAATGTCTCTACATTTGGTAAGACCCAAAAACAAAAGTTCAATAGTTGATTCTCATGTGTGGTCTCTAAGGTTTGGTACTTGCCATATTGATATGATCACAAAGAAGATGGCTGAGGAGTTTGTGGAGATGTTCATACGCGAAGTAATGATAAAGGTACTGTCTATTCCTAAGTCATGCATATATCTTGGACTCTAGATCAACTTTTGATCATTTTCTGAAAATTAACAGGGATTGCTCATAATGGAACTTATCTCTTTAAGCACTGAAGTTCCTCAACCCATCTCATAATGAGATAGGAGGAGATTCTATTACTCCTATCTCATTAAGTTATTCCATTATTCCCGTTTTGCTTAATATCTCTTTGGTCTCGGTTTTTATCATTTTATTGTTGGTTCATGTCTAGGCTCTTTTTTTTGGTTTTCTATGTTTAATATAGTTAATTTGAAATTGGCCTTCGTTTTTGCAGATTTGGGCAGAATTTGAAGCGGAGGAAACTGATCGCAACTTTAGCGGCAAAATAGGTTACGTGAGCATGTTTCTAAAATATATATTTTGGTCTTTAACTACTCCAGGTTGGATCCTGGATTGGAGAAGGCGGCCTCTTTGCTGTTGTAAATACTCTTGTCTGCGACAAACTTGAATAAATCAAGTTTCTTAGCTGGACCCGAGAGAGATTTAAAGGTATGTTTCTATTTCCTTCTTTAGATGGAATTTACTCATATACTTGGATTCACTTTCGACATATCTGATATCTGGATTTCCTTTGTTTTTGGTTGTGATTGTTGATGGTATATTGACTAAGAACTAACATTCATATGTGCATGATTAAAAAAAAAAGAAAGAAGATCATGAACTACACTTGGAGAACATTGAAGCTCTTCGAGAAATGCATGGCTAAGATAGAACAGTAATTGTTTGGTACTGTACCAACTAGCGGAAGATGTGGCAGTGAGACAGGACTGCAAGAAGTGCTTGAATCAGGAGGAAGGTAAGGTAATGAAGATGGTTAACATAAGAAGTTTGAGACATTGAGATATTGGCTTGGGCTTCAAGATGAAGAAGAGAGCGATCGTGAGATGGTTTGGTGAAGGAAGACGAGAAGCATGTTTCAAAGCGGATGTTCTTAACCGTCATTGAGATAGAGAGTGGTGGGTAATATTGGACTTCTTATAAAAACAATTTTAAGAAATGTTGGCAAAAGTGTGTCAAAGTGTCCATCTCCCATAGACAAAATGGTTTGTGTAAAGGTGGAGAACTTGGTTTGTTCCTGGAGGAGACAGTGATGACTTGATATGTTAAGAGTTGATATCGGCGAACCAGAACATAGCTTTCACGATGGTGTAGGTGGAGCACGTTGGTGTACTGTAAAGAGACGAGCACGTTTCGTTGTGTATTATTTGTCAACGATTTTTATCTACCCGTGTAATACGAATGGGAAAGCAAGTACCAACCGACTAATCGACACCAACTAAATTTATATATCTAAAGGTGAAATTTCTATTAACTTATACTATAGAATATCCAAATTCATACGAATATGTTCTTTCAGTTCAATTCAGTCATAGATTATTATTTTGATTCCTTGATTATCAAGAAACAAATGACTGAAGGCGTCTGGTGCTGACAAGTTTATTTTTACATATTTATTTTAATATCCAGTTTATATATTATGGACCTTTGTTGCAACGTAATGATTAGGTTTTTGTTTGTGGATTATTGTTTGATCCATTAAAGTACAGGTTTGATTATTAGTTTAGCTCACTAATCATTATTGTGAACAATAAGGTCGGATTGTTTTATGGTTCTTGAATTAGTTTACATTTTTGACGTAACATTCTCTCTATTTCCAAATTCAAAATGAAAGAATAAGAGTGTTTCTTTGAATTTGAAAAAATGTTATTCATTTTTTCATATTTGAAAGTGCACTTTTTAAAATTATAATGATATTTTGACTTTTACTATTTTGAAAAGCATTCAAAATACACCCTAATTCGTTTTCAGCTTATTGTTTGAAAAACTTAACAACATATATTTTTAATACATATTGTTTGTTTTTAGTATTATAATGAAAAGTAAACCGTATGTGTGCTGAAAGTTGCAGGAATGCGGAGTCGTTTTGTGTTAAGGATCACAAAAATTTATAGTTATTAAGCACATTTTGCACTTTTGCAACGGAGTCTCGGAATCTCAAGTGCAAAATGTGTGATCCTTGCCAGCAAAAAAATACCACATCCTCCAAAACTCTAGACATGTAGGGTTGAACAGAACCTGCTTGCATATACGTGCAGTAGTTCTCCTTAAGACACCTAATCAAACCAAAATAACATATTTAAAACAAACATTTGAAAATTACACAACATATACACAATTACATATTAATATATGTAGGTCAACACCTTGAGAATACTCTAATTTTGCGAATCAAATCACACAGACGATGATATGACCACTACATTTTTCTAACGATAAGCCAAAATTTATAGAAGACGAATTAATTTTTAATGATTAATGACAAAACTACCTCGAAACAAAAGAACACGTCTGGTTTATTATCCTGCTTCCTGAAAGAATTTCAAAATTCAATTATAACAGTTTATATTCTTTAAACTAATATTTTTCATAGATAAAGCATAGATAAAACCAAATTCCACACATGGGGAGAGCTTACAGAGAAGCAGGAGGTGATCCCGAGACTCCGTTGCAAAAATGCAAAGAAAACACTCATCAGATTGAATTTATTCCCAAGAAGCCTGTCTTTGATGAATGGACAATTATTTAAGTGTCTCAAGAGAGGAAGAACGTCAGGTCCAAGAAAGTAGCTTAGCCCAAGAGCAAAACAACTTTTGTCGAGAATAAAGCCTAGAAAAAAACAAATTTCACACCTCGGAAGCGCTCACAGAGGAACATGAGATGATTTCGAGACTCCATTGCAAAAGTGCATAGACAACATTCATCAGATTGAATTTATCCCCACGAAACCAGTTTTTAACGAGTGGTCTATTTTTTAAGTGACTAACCCACATATTAAAAACATGCTTAAACACATCACCTTTGAACCAAACTAAGGCAATGTGGAGAAAAAATCATGACACACAACATCAACCAAAATCCAGGTTTTTATTGCATTTTTTTATGCAACTATCATTATTTTAATAATATATCTATTGTTTAAATATATCATTTTTCTCATTTATGTTTCTATTATATATATTATGATTAAACACTATTAATTGTTCATTACTAATAATGGTATTAAAATCCCTACAACCCCGCGCCGGGCGCGGGGACCGCTCCTAGTAAAACCAAATAAACCAAACTGAACCAAATTCAAATTATCCATAAAATAGTATCACTAAAGATGCTTAATTAATTAGCTTTTTTTTTTGGGCAAACTATCGTTAATATTAAAACGAAACAGAGAGTAGAGTATATAAGGTTTCAAGAGTGGATAAGTCTAGGATCCCAAAGTAAATTGTAGACAAAAGAGTATAAATCAACAAATTCAGGTTAAAGAAACTTAAGCAACTAGAGAGGGACCAAAATTCACTACATGCATAACTTAATTTAGCAGGAAAAAAACTTGAGCTAGCTGGATCTTGCAAGGTCTTAGAAGCATTAGCAGATCTATAGCGAGTTTCAACTTTGCTTCTTCGTCTGTTGCATAAGCAAGAACTTTGACAAGCTCAAGACATGGCAATTTCTCCAGGAGATGTTTCATTTGCTCCAACTCTCCTTTAGTTCCTAGGAATTTGGTTATCTCTAGGACTTTCACAGGACACGACAATAAAAAAAATAATATCCAGACAAGCACTGGCAAACAGACTCTATTCCTTGTCCACGTCCTTTGTAGTGCAAGGGTCCCTGAAACAAGATGAAAGATTAGAGAGATTGAAAAATTAGGTGTGTATCCTTTAGGATATTTTTTGAAAATTAATATGAGATTTTTTTCCAAAAAAAAAGTTTGTGGTTATCGTCATACTTTGATGACTAGAGTCTCTAGATTTGGAGATCTTTTAAGCAGTAATGGCACAAGTTTCCAGCATGATCCCAACTTAGTTGCAATAGATAGACGAGACAGGTTCTCAAACACGGGGATTGCTTCACGGAAGGAATACAAAATCTGAAACAAAATCAAAATCAACTAGTCATCAACCAATTTCAATCTTTGCATGCATCAAGATTTTTTTTCATACTTCTAACAAAAGTTTAATTCTTATAACCCATGAAGCAAAACAAAGATGCATCATCTATAATACATTACAGAGAGACGAAAGAAAAAAAAGTACCTTCAAGGTTTCATGAGAAGACAAGTCCATGATCTCAACATTTCTTAACCCTTTGATAAGATTCGTTGGGTTGCCATTGTGTGGAATTTTTCTCAAAGCAAGAGTGAGCTTAACTTCGAAAAGGGCGTCAAGGTTAACAAATGGATGCTTATCCGAAACAAAACCAGAGTACTTTAAGTAGACAAGACTCGGAGTATCAAAAGTAATGCTCCTGAAATCAGACCTAATAGAATCATTAGAGACTTCACAGTCAATGGTAAGTCTCTGAAGGGTAGGGGATGTCACGGTGCGACACCATTTCCAATGTTCCCAATGCTCACCAACTATTGATATTTCCTCAAGAACATGGCAAGCAGAAACAAGTGCTTCAAACGAACAACCATGCTGATGATCATAGAATCGAACACAATCAAGAAAAAGAGTCTTAAGAGCTGGAAGAGAAGCATTCTCAGGAACCATAGCAATAACAAACCCTATTCCTAGTTTCAGTTTAACAAGTGTCTTGCAAGAGAAGACCTCTAAAGGCAGTGAAAACTCACTTTTAGTGATTATGTCAATATGAAGAAGATCCAAGACACCACGACTTAGCACATTACGTATCCAAGGGTTGATAAGAGCTGAGTCAACAACATTCTGTCGATATTTCAGAGAGAATTTCTTTAGTGGGGAGTTGCCTGACACAGCCAATACTCTTTCCAAGAAATCTATGAAACTCCATGGAATACCAAAATCAGAATCTCGATAGTCAAAATCTTTTTCTTCAAATCGAAGATTTGGTAACAAGGCAAACAGATTTCGCCATCTCTTTGATAGAACAGATGTTAAAGCAGCTTCCTTTGTCGAGTGAAAGGACAAGATGTGGTAAATGATGTCATCAGGTAGACTACTGATCCAATCCATTTTCTTTTTTGGTAAACCCTAACTAAGAAGAAGAGATAAAAGGGAAGGAAGCAAAGCGTCAAATAATAGAAGAAGAAACTTCTCATTGATTTTGGTATTAGAGAACGGATTGGTTTGGTTCGTTTTTTAAACAGAACCAAAATCTAACCGAGGATACTATGATCGGTTAAAATTAATTACGTCTTATAAGATATTGATTCAAACATTAACTTAACACGACAACGAGAAAATTAAAGGAGAGAAGAGATATGAGAACATAAGTCAAATAAAGAAGCTATGCAAAGCAAATTGATGCAGAAACTCTGAATCATACTAGTCCAATGGAAAACAAAACTCAGATTCAGAGTTGGAGCCAAATTTAACTTGTTTATAAGGTCATGTATTGAGAATTAGTTGTTTGTAAATAATAGATTTATTGAATTTGGAAGGGTTGTTTAGAGTTTGTCAACTATGTTATTCCTTCATAAATGAATTGTTGCAGACATAGAACATAAGTTTAATTTAGTATTATATTTATGCTTAATGATCTTATTTTTATGCATATAAATTCGATTGAAGATCAGTTAAGACATTAGACACCAACAAAGAACACATTAATGTTGAAACGAGCCTCAGAACAAAATGTAGACAGAGAGAGTAGATTAAGAGATTCAGGTTTGAACAAACTTAAGCAACTAGAGAGGGACCAAAGTTACACTTGATGCATTAGTTAGTTTATCAGGGAAAGAACTCTAGCTGGATCTTGCAAGCTCTGGGAAGCATGGGCAGATCTGTGGCGATTTGCAACTTTAATTCTTGATCGCTTCCCCAAGCAGAGACTTTGAGCAGCTCAAGACATGGGAATTTCTCCAGGAAAAGCTTAACTTGCTTAAACTCTCCAATAGTTCCCCAAAAATTGTGTATCTCTATGACTTTCACAGGACATGACAACAGAAACGAATATCCAGACAAGCACTCCTGACTACCATAGTCATGAAAATAGTGCGCGGAGGGACCCTGAAACAAGATGAATGATTATAGATTGAAGACTGCTTGGAATGTGTATCTATAGGGGTTTTGAAAAATTTGCCTTTTTCCAAAATACTTTCAAGGTTTCAGTCATACCTTGATAACAAGTGTCTGTAGATTCGGAGATTTTTTAAGCAGTAATGGAAGAAACTCCCAATAGTTGTACTCAGTTTTAATAGATAAACGAGACAGGTTTTCCAACACTGGGATTGCTTCACCAAAGGAACTAAAAATCTGGAGACAAAATAAAAAGTCAACTAGTCATCAACCAAAACCTCAAGATTTCAATTCTTATAACCCAGGAAGCGAAACAAGGATGCATCTATAGTTCCTGAATATCCTCATCATGCTATTTTATCTTCTCAAGTTGCAATAATATACTACAGAAGAACAGAAAAGAACAGAGCACACTTACCTCACAGGTTTTCAAAGTCGATAAGTCCAGGATCTCAACATTTCTCAACCCCTTAATCAGATTTGTTGGATTTCTTATGTTGGTAACAATCCTCATACCCATTAGATTAAGCTTAGCTTCCACAAGGGAGTCGAGATTAACAATTGGATACTCATCCGGAAGAAAAGAAGCGTAGTCTAAGTAGGTAAGACTCGGAGTATCGAAAGTAGTGCTCTTGAAATCGGCATCACAAAAACCTCGACAACCAAGACAGCTAATAGTAAGTCTCTTAAGGGTCGCAGATGACACGGTGCGACACCATTCCCAATCTTCAAAATCCATACCACGAATCAATAATTGCTCAAGCACACGGCAAGCAGAAAGAAGGGCTTCAAATGCACAACCATGATTATCGAACCGGATACAATCAAGAAAGAGACTCTTAAGAGCTGGAAGAGAAGCACTCTCAGGAACCATAGAAAATAACAAACCCTCTTCCTAGTTTCAGCTTAACAAGTGTCTTGCAAGTGAAGACAGCTAAAGGCAGTGGAGTCCTACCTCTAGCAATTACATGAAGATGAAGATGATCCAAGACACCACGACTCAGCACATTACTTATCCAGAGGTTGATATGAGCTGATTCAACATCATGATGATAATTCAGAGTGAATTCCTTAACCGGTGAATTGCCTGACACAGCCAATACTCTATCCACAAAATCACAGAAACTCCTCAAAACATCTAAACCAGTATTCCCATTAAAAAGGTCTTCGTCTTCTTCTACAAAACGAAGATTTGGTGTGCAAGTAAACAGATTCCGCCATCTCTTGGAGAGAAGAGAAGTTGAAGCAGCCTCCTTTGTCGATAGGAACGACAATGTGTGGCAAAGAATCTCATCAGGTAGACCACTGATTCTATCCATCACTTACCAAACCCTAGAACACTATTTCGAATGGAGTTTTTAACAACAAGATTCCAACATCAATCACAGACTCCATAAGCTCCCAGCAGTTTCAACGCCTATACAGTCATACCCAATGCAAAATCTACAAACACAGAGAAGATACATAAACTCGATTTAACCATAAGAGATAGAGATGAGATTTGAGAATAGAAGAAACCCAGTTAAACAAGTCAAATGAGAAGCCACACAAAGCAAATTGACGCCGAATCTGAAAAGTTAATGAGAAGTTATGAATTCACTTCGGCGTTTACCTAGGTACATTCGCCAAGTCCAACACTTTCAGCTTCTAGAGACGCAAATGCAACCAAATTAGGGTCGAATTGGGAGGGAAGAAAGCTAAATCGAAGATTTAGGGTTTCTGGAAAACAAAGGCGTTCGCTGAGAAATATTGTTTCTACGGCGGGAATGCCGGGAATGTTATGGTTGGAGTCGGAGCGGAAATGTCACAAGTAAACCATATTACTTGGTTTAAAAACCGGTCCAAACCAAAACCAAAGCAGGCCAGAAATTAGAAGCAAAACCAAACCTAACCAAAGTTTATTCTCAAGTGATGTGAAATTGTCAAGTTGCCTGCCTCCTAGCTGTTTGCAAATTCTTTAGTTGTTGGGCCTATTTGTGCATGTCGTCGTATCTTCTTCGCTTGTACCGGCGATTCAACAACACTCGTGCTCTTTTTTCTCTAGTAAACCCCTAAATCTTCCTGAATTTGAGTATTGGACTTCGCGTATGTGCTGAGGACCAAGGTAGGTGCCGTGATTAGCTCAAATTTATGCTTCTACTGATTGTTTTTTTTTTTTGTTCAAAGTTTCAAAATTGATTTGCCTTGTGTGGTGGTTTCGTATTTTTCTTGTTTACTTTGTCTGTCTGTTTTCGCTCATATTTTTGGTGGCGAGGGTCATGTTTGAATCTGTTTCTATACGAGTGGAACTGTTTGGTAATTGTTGATTTTGGGAATTTTATGTCTGTATTCCTACAGAGTCGATGGATCGGATCAGCAGTTTACCGGACGAGCTCCTTTGTCATATATTGGCCTTCTTTACGACAAAGGAGGCTGCTTTGATTTCGGTTCTCTCTAAGAGGTGGCTCAGTTTGTGGACACTTGTCCCTAATCTTGAAATTGATGACTCTGCCTTCCTTCATCCTGAAGAGGGTAAGCGGGAAAGAGATGGGATTCTTCAGAGCTTTATGGATTTTGTGGATAGAGTATTGGCAGTGCAGGGTGATTCTCCCATCAAGAAATTCTCCCTCAAGTGTCAAACTGGTATTGATACAGGTCGTGTGTTACCTTGGATATGTAATGTGCTGCACCGTGGTGTTTCAGACCTTGAACTTTTCCTCCAGTTTCCTAGGTATGATTACCATTCCTCTTCCGAAGATGAATATTTTCTGCCTAAAGAGATGTTTGTCAGTAGGACACTTGTTGAGCTGAAATTAACAAGTGAGTTTGGTATTGATTGGTGGCGTGGAAGTAGAGGCACTTTCTTACCAATGCTTAAAAGTCTAGACATTTACACGGATAGGATTTCATTAGGTGAGAAGCTTGAGATGTTTCTTCCTTCTTTCCCTGTGCTTGAGGAACTATACATGGCTGATTTTGAGTGGAGTGAGTCGGATGAATCCGTGTCAAGTACAAGTCTCAGGAAGCTAACTATCTCTGGCGGTTTTGAAGACTTTCAGAATCCAAAGAGCATTTCATTTGATACACCAAGTCTGGTTTTCTTGGACTACTTTGATATTGTTGCAGAGGACTATCCAAAAGTTAACTTGGCAAATTTAGTTGAGGCTCGACTCAACCTTATACTAAGTGATGATCAAATCGAGCTAATACGAGCGCCAAATGATGAAGATGAAGTTTTCCTGCGTCTTAGAAATGTGTGGAAGCTCATGAGTGGCATAAGAAATGTTCAGAAACTTTATTTTTCTGCAGATACCCTCGAGGTCGGTTGCTATTTTGTTTTTCTTTTGTAGTATTTTATTCGTTAGTCTCAAGGACATGAAGAAACCGAACAGCCTCATCTAAATTCTGAAGCATGCGATTCAAATTTATGTTAGTCTGAGTGTACATTTTCTTATGCTAAGTCCTTTCACAGATTTCAATGCAGAATCAAAGGTCATCTCGATGTTTTAAGCCTCCTGTTTTCAAATTGGGAATTAATCCTTGAGATTTTGAAACAAAGATTGCAACAATGTAATGTCTGCTTTCTTTTTTTGTCTTGTTTCAGTTGCTTTCTCTATGCTGTGAATCATTTCCGGTGTTCAACAACCTCAAAATTTTACGTATAAAGAGTGCCGAGGATCGAGGATGGCAAGCAATGCCTGTTCTCTTAAGGAACTGTCCACATTTTAGAAACTCTAATCATTGAGGTGTAAACACAACTCATTTTCTTCAAACATTTACAAAGACAGAGTTCATTGTTTGAAGTCCCTTATTGTCTCCTTTCTGCGTTCAGGGTCTATTACACAATGTGACTGATAAATGTGGGGATGCTTGTGACTGCATTTCTCGGGAGGATAAAGGTCGTTCGCTCATATCTTGTCCAGTGAAGAAGTTGCAGATCAAAGGGTTTCGAGGAACAATTAGAGAGAAAGAGATGATAAGGCATTTCTTGGAGTTTTGCCCGTGTTTGGATGAGATGGAGATAGATGCCGAAGAGAATGATTCTACAAACTTTGAAGTGCCTAAAATTTTAAAAATTGTCCCGTATAAGCTCCAAAACGCGGTCTCTACAGAGATAGTTGGACATTGGAAGAGTTCGGCACAATGTGGGGGTTGGTCCCATACCCAGATGGATGAGATGTACTCGGAGGTATATTTGATTACCGTTTTCAATCACAAAAAATTACTACAGCTTTGAATTCACTAATTGTTTTTTTTTTTTTTCTTTCTTTTTCCTACAGTTTGCTCCCCACAATAAAGAGTGTATCTATGATATGGCCTTCTTCATGCATGGAGCTTCTTCCCTGGTACCTCCTCCTCTGCCACAAGAGACGTCTCAGGACTCTCTTCAGATGCAACTAGATGCTGCTAAAGCCAAACATGCGGATCTGATGGAGAGGCAACGAGGCTACGAAGCTATGTTCGACATGATTGTCGACCAGAACCCAATGCTAGCATCAGCGTTGAGGGCTCGAGAGGCAACTGACTCAGAGCGAGCAAAGGCGTCGAGTGGTGAGGAGATGACCGAGAAGAAACGGGACTTTGATGCTCTGTTCGATATCATTGCCGAGCAGAACCCAATGCTAGTGTCAGCATTAAGGGCTCGGCGTGCAACAGACTCAGAGCGAGCTGAGACATCCAGGGATCAGGAGATGACCGAGCTCAACCAAGCTACGGCAGCAGATTTTCTTCCTCGAGACGGAGAATAAATTTATGATTGTCAAAACATTTTTTTTTTTTTTTTTTGTTTGTTTGTATTACTACGGTAACAGTTTTATTTTAAAATTTTAGACCTTTTGATAGTTTACTAATATTTGGTTCGGTTTGTGTTTATTTAGATTGAATTCCGGTACAGAGTTTCTTCCTCTAAAATATGGATCTTTCATATCTTGGCTTCTCTCTCGAAATCCAAACTATCTACCCTCGATTTCGGTCGTAAGCTAACTATTCGCTTCTGTTTCTACTGATGTTATACTCCTTTGAAGGTATCTTAGATCATTTTGCGTTTTGGTGGATTCCTATTCACATTGTTAAATTTCGATCAATCGTTTCTCTGTTTATGTATGGTTGATGTTCCAATAGCTTTGTGTAGTTCAGAGAATGGATCTCTTCAGCAGTCTACCAGATGATCTCCTTTGTCATATATTGTCCTTCCTATCCACAAAGGAGGCTGCTTTGACATCGGTTCTCTCCAAGAGGTGGCGCTATCTCATTGCTTTTGTCCCTTATCTCGAGTTTGATGACTCTGTCTTTCTTCAATCAGGAGAGGGTAAGCGGGAAAAGGAAGGAATTTTGCAGAGCTTCATGGATTTTGTGGATAGGGTATTGGCTTTGCAGGGTGATTCTCCCATAGTGAAATTCTCACTCAAGTGTAAAACTGGTGTTGACTCAGATCATGTGGATCGTTGGATATGTAATGTGTTGGCTCGTGGTGTTTCGGACCTTGATCTTTTCATTGATTTCAGAGATTTATATTGTCTGCCTCACGAGGTTGGTGTCAGTAGGACACTTATTGAGCTGAGAGTAGGAAGTGACTCTGATCTTTATTGGTGGCAGAAGGATTTATGCTTACCGATGCTTAAAACTCTCGTTCTTGACTCCTGCGGGTTATGTACTGGTCAGTTTCAAATTCTTCTTCTTGCTTGCCCTGCGCTTGAGGAGTTAGACATGACTAATACACGGTGGAGGGATTCCAATGTGACTGTGTCTAGCCCCATCCTCAAGGAGCTGACTATTGATCTCCATGGTTGTCATAGACTAGTAAATCTGAAGAGTCTTTCATTTGATGCTCCAAGTCTTGTTTACTTTTATTACTGTGATTCTCTTGCGGAGGACTATCCACAAGTTAACTTGAAAAACTTAGTCGAGGCTCAAATCCACCTTTTACTAACTCAAGGTCAAATCGAGCAAGCAAGAGCACTAAATAATGAAATGTTGGTGGATGATGTTTTCCCTGGTCTTGGCAATGCGTGGAAGCTCATTACTGGCCTAAAAAATGTTCAACAACTTTACTTGTCCCCTGATACTCTTGAGGTCAGTTTTCTCTCTTGTAGTGTATATCTGGCTGGTTGGGAGGATATAAAGACATCAATTATTCTAATCGCGTGATTTCTAGTGTCGTTTTGTCTCGTTTGCAGGTGCTTTCTAGGTGCTGTGAAGCGATGCCGGTGTTCAACAACCTCAAATTGTTAAGTATTTGGAGTGACATGAATAGGGGATGGCAAGCAATGCCAGTTCTTCTAAGGAACTGTCCACATTTAGAAACTCTAATCATTGAGGTAGACCTCCTATAATCCATGAAACTTTGTTTGTGGACAAAACATCCGCTAAAGATGCAGTTCATACTCGCAATAACTTTATTGTCTCCTTTTTGTGCTTTCAGGGACTATTACACTATGTGACTGA
Organism: Arabidopsis lyrata subsp. lyrata; assembly: GCF_000004255.2. Lineage (NCBI taxonomy): Eukaryota > Viridiplantae > Streptophyta > Magnoliopsida > Brassicales > Brassicaceae > Arabidopsis > Arabidopsis lyrata. The sequence goes on from NW_003302551.1 coordinate 19,091,159, forward strand.
TAAATGCGGGGATGTTTGTGACTGCATTTCTCGGGGTCACAAAGTCCATCCGCTCACATCTTGTCCAGTGAAGAAGTTACAGATTTATGAGTTTCGCGGAACAATTAGAGAGTTAGAGATGATCAAGCATTTCTTGGAGGTTTTTCCGTGTTTGAAGGAGATGGAGATATATGCTCACGAGAATTTTCCTACACTATTTAAAGACCCTAAAATGGTTGAACGTGTCGGGAAGATGATGAACTTCTACAATAAGTTATCGAGTTGCAGTGTTCAATTACTAGTGCGCGGTCCCTTGTAAGGAAAGTGGACTGCACTGAAGAATTTGTGGGAATAAACACAGCTCATAGTTTTGGTCAAAGTCTACTTAGTCTCATTGGTATTCTGTTACGTTTTTGCTATTTTTCAAAATGTTACATTGTCACGAGGCTTAACTTCCTTCGGTAATCTTTTGCATTGTCATAATGATGGGGGATAACTGAAAGTCTGAAACCATTCAAAATAGAAACATTCATAAGGCAAAAGAAGAAGAAGAAGAAGAAAATTCGTTTGGAATTTCAAACCAGTTAACAAAACTGAACAATTTCTGAAGGGACTTTGGCAAAACTACGAGCAAGTTATGTTCTTCGTAGAATTTGTGCAGTTAACTTGTTATACAGAGACTCACAGACCATGATTTCGACATTGCAAGTCAATGACTTCTTGTAGAGTTTCATCATCTGTACTTGAAGATCAATAACTTCAGGGACATCGGGCTGTGTAAGACCATACCCTTGATCACTGATTTCTATCTCCTTCAAACACGGAAAATAGTCCAAGAAGTGCTTGATGATCTTTATCTCTCTCATTGTTCCTCTAAACCCTTCAATCTCTAATCTCTTCACTGGACAAGTTGAACGCGGACAAACTTTGTCCTCCTGAGAAATGCAGTCACAAACATCCTCGAATGTATCTGGCACACAATGCGAAAGATCCTGAAAGCATAAAGGAGGGATAAGGGATTCAAATTATGAACTCTATTTTTCTACAAGTTTGACAGATAAGTTGTGTTTAATACCACAATGCTTAGAGTGTCTAGATGTGGACAGTTCTTTAGGAGAACTGGCACTGCTTGCCATCGACTCTCACCCCTCCTAAGTCGTAACAATTTGAGGTTGTTGAACACCGGCATCGACTCACAGCATAGAGAAAGCACCTGAAACAAGACGAAACCCAACTAAACATTTTGCAATCACATGTTTCAAAACTAGACCTTCTCTTGTATGTCAAAAAATGGGAACAAATTCTGGTTTTCTTACTTTTATATCCCAGTGATTAAAGATATTACCAGAGAAAACAACATAGCATACTGACCTCAAGAGTACTAGAGGTCAAGCAAAGTTTCTGAACGTTTCGTATGCCATACATGAGCTTTGCCACATTACCAAGTCGAAGAGCAACATCATCCTCATCATCTTCTAACCAATCATTATTTGGGGCTCTTGCTCGTTCGATTTGATCCTTAGTTACTACAAGGTTGATTCGAGCCTCAAAAAGATTTTGTAAATTAGCTAAGTGATAGTCTTCTGCAACAGAATCAGAGTAGCCTAAGTAAACAAGACTTGGTGTATCAAATGAAAAAGTGCCTGAACCAACGCTGGATTTAATTTTTAGGGTCTTGAGGCTTGCACTTGACACGGTCTCATCCGAATCTAATCCCTTTATATTAGCCATGTCTAATTCTTCAAGGGCAGGACAAGCAGGAAGGAGTATTGCAAACTTATCGACACAAAATTCAACTGAATCAAGAACAAGAGTTTTAAGCATCGGTAAGAAAATGCTCTCAGTCCACCAACCAAGATCAATTCCACTTCCAATCTTCAGCTTAACTAGTTTGTTGCTCTCGAAACCACTTGAAGACAGCCAATATCTATCTCCAAAAACGATGCATAGATCAAGGTCCGAAACACCACGCGCCAACACATTTTGTATCCAAAAATCCAGATTATCTGAATCAACACCAGTTTGACACTTGAGGGAGACTTTATTAATGGGAGAATTACCCTGCAAAGATATAATTCTATCCACAAAATCCATGAAGCTCTGTATAATTTCGGGCCGATCCCGTTTACCCTCTTCTGGATGAAGAAAGACAGAGTCATCAATGTCAAGATCAGGGACAAGTGTCCACAAATTGAGCCACCTCTTGGAGAGAACAGATGTCAAAGCAGTCTCCTTTGTGGTAAGGAAGGACAATATATGACAAAGAACTTCGTCTGGTAGCCTGCTAACAAGATCCATCTTCTCTGCAGTCTGCACACAAAAAAAAAAAAGGAAGAGGTACATTAAGTCATATAACTGTACAAATCACAAAGCTTTTTATTAGAAGATCAGCGATACATAATTGAACAACGAGTTCCACTGTGCAGGATCTACAAAGTACAAAAAGAGGAAAATGTTTGATAGTGAAGCAAAAAGTTGGAATTGATAAGCTAAAATGGTAAAACAAACAAGAAATTTAAGAACTTCTACCCAAAACAAGAGACGGGAGCTAAAACCCAATTAAATAACACCAAAGCAGAAGATAATGAGTAAAATTTTGGAATATACCTCGTTACAAAGACCAAGTCCAAGACCTAAAATTTAAGGATTTCAGTGAAGGCGTTGGCGATTTCTACCTGTTTTGCTAAAGAAGACTCCAAATCTAAAGACACTCGTCATCGAGGTATGACCATAATCTTGCAAGTTTATTGACTAACCGCAATTTCCAAAAGTCCTTGCATTCTCCTAAATATTTAATTTCTACTAATCGTCCCGCTTGAGTCAGGGTCCATTGCACTATGATGATGATGAAGAAGAAGAAGAACCTGAATACTATTGCGAGTGTTCATCGGGATGTAATTGTCTATTGTCATGTCCTGTAGAAGTCCTGGAGATCTCCAAGTACAGTGGAACTACCAAAGATCTGGAGAGAGTGAAGTATTTCTTAGGGAAGCTGTCATGTCTTGAGCATGTGAAACTTGGTGTTCTGGCAAGAGGCGGCGACAAGGAAAAATTGAGAATCACCACTGATCTGCTAATGCTTCCTAGAGCTTCGGTCAATTGCAAGATTCAGATCAAGTTTTCTAAAAACTACTACTAACTCATCCACGAGGAACAAACTTTGGTCCTCCTAGTTGCATAAGTCTGCCTGTAAACACTCTTGCTGGTTTATTACTTTGTTGGAGTTTACTTGTTATCTTAGTCTGATCTTCTTTCTAAGACTTGTTTTGATTTTGCTTTAATGGGTTTTCTTATGATCTTACTCCAAAATGACAATTTATCACCCATGAACAAATCTAAAATTACAGCAGAAGTGTACTTAAGCTAAGGTTTGTTTGTTGTGCAAGACTTCTCTATGAAGGCCAATTCCTAGACAAGAAATCACTTTACTCAGAACTCAGAAGTCAACATCACAGCATAATTTTTTTGCTAGATAACTTAACCTCAGAATGTATAGATAACTAATTTGACAAACTTGGTTACTTTTTTGACAATGTAGGGACTACTTTTTGCTACCAGCGAGCTCTTTCGCTTAAGAGTCTGAGAAGATCTGTGAGAACTGAGAAGTTCAACGCAAGTAAAAAGGTAACCAATTATAGCCGTAAGGATTTTCTTTTACAAAACTATAAAAACTGTGTCCAAATGCATTTCAAAATTTTAACCAAATAAACTACTCTGTTTTGGGTCAACTATCGAAACATCCATTCGACACCTTTTAGTTTCCAGAAAAAAATCAAATGAAACATGGCTTTAGCAAAATCATGAAAACGTTTCATACTCGTAGACTTCACTGTGCAGTCCATTTCCTACGCATGTAACCCCACACCAGGAAGTAAACATCACAACTCGATAACTCATTGTAGAGCTTCAATATCTTCTCAACATACTCAAACGCTCCAGGATTTTCAAAGTTTGTAGGACCATTTTCTTCAGCAAATATCCCCATCTCCTTTAAACATTTAAAAGACCTCAAGAAGTGCTCAATCATATTTATCTCTCTCATCGTTCCTCTAAACCCTTGAATCTCTAACTTCTTCACGGGACAAGAAGTGAGTGAACGACCTTTGTCTTCCCGAGAAATGCAGTCACAAGCATCCCCGCATTTATCTGTCACATAGTGTAAGAGACCCTGAAAGCATAAAGAAGACAATATGATCATTGAGTCTGAACAACATAATTAACAAAATGTGTTGTCCGAGTAGTTTCATGGTTTATAATTGACCTCAATGATTAGAAATTCTAGATGCGGACAGTTTCTCAGAAGAGCTGGTACTGCTTGCCAACCGCGACCCTCGTCACTCTTAATACCTAAGGTTTTGAGGTTGTTAAACACCGGCATTGATTCACAGCATAGAGAAAATACCTGAAAACAAGAAAAAAAAATCCAACTGGATACTTCGCAATTAATCTTTCACAAATAGACCAGAGAGAGCAAAATAGAAAACTGACCTCCAGAGTATCAGCAGTTAAGTAAAGTGTCTGAATGTTTTGTATGCCATTCATGAGCTTCACGACATTGCCAAATTGGAGAACAACATCACCCTCTAACAAATCATTATTTGGCTCTCTTACCCGCTTGATCTGATCATCTTTTACTATAAGGTTGATTCGAGCCTCACATAACTTTCCCATTTTGACTAATGGATAATCCTCGGCAACTAAATCAGAGCAGTTTAAGTAAAGCAGACTTGGAGTGTCAAAAGAAATGCTCTTTGGATTCACATAGTCTTCACAACCGGTGCCAAGGATACTTAGCTTCCTGAGGCTTGCACTTGACACGGTTTCGTCAGAAGCCGTCCACTCCATATTAGCCATTCGTAATTCCTCAAGCACAGGGAAAGAATGAAGAAACCTCTTCATCTTACCCCAAAGAATCAAGTCCGAGTCAATATAAAGGCTTTTAAGCATTGGTAAGAAAGTACCTCCCTTTCCACACCACCAATCAACACAACGATCACTTCTTATTTTCAGCTTAACCAATGTCCTGCTGACGAACATCTCTTGAGGTAGCATATCCTCATCCTCTTCGATATCCTCCAAGGAATAATCAATGAAAAGATCAAGATCCGAAACACCACGCTGCAGCACATTACATATCCAACGATTCACATGATCTGGAAGAACACCAGTTATACATTTGAGAGAGAATTTATCAATGGGAGAATCACCCTGCAAAGCCAGTACATTGTCCACGAAATCAACGAAGCTCTGTCGAATTTCATGCCTTTCCGCTTTACCCTCTTCCGGATGAAGAAATTCAGAGTCATCAATGTCAAGATTAGGGACAAGTTTCCAGAGATTGAGCCAGCTCTTTGAGAGAACCGAAGTCAAAGCAATGTGCTTGGCGGGAAGGAAGGACAAGATATGACCACGAACCTCGTCTGGTAGATTGCTGACACGATCCATCTCCTGTACATGAGATTAAAAGTACATTATTACATATCTACAACTAGAGGAAGCTCTAACAGTAAGGTAAAACATGAAATTTGACAGCTTTTCCCCCAAAAGATGAGAGAGGAGAAATGGGAACAGAGAAAAACCTAATTCACAAATCACAACGCAAGTAAGAATCCACCCAAAGAAAACTTTAAATGAAGAAACAGAAAATTAGTAGAAACAGAGTGAAAACTTGAGCATTTACCTCGCTACGAATGGCTTAATCGAAGATCCAAATTATGGTGATTTCAGTGAAAGCTTCCAGTTATAAGAGAGAGAGTTGGGAGTGCTTAGTCACTAGTTTCTATGGCAGAGGGGAAAGTCACAGACTTTCAGTTCGACAATACATGCAAATGCATCGGAGAAGCCGAAACATCCAACTTTAAGAAGAAGAAGACAACAGACAAACGAGGGTTTTTAAAATTAAAACTACGGTTGAATGTTGGTCCTACTTAAATCACCGGTTTAATTGGGTAAACAAACCGGAACTGATTTTACTTTGGGCTGCGGGATTATGGTAGAACAAACGTGAATTCGTGATGATGCTATTTAATTTTTGATGTCTCATCAGCTTCTCAAAAACATTTGCATATGTTCTCCAACTGAAAGTTTGAGAATTTTATTTTCTTTAGGTTATGGTTATCATATTCTGGCCTGAACTGGTTTGGTTTTGTTGCGAACATAATTACTTGTTAAGTTAGTTAATTTTATTACTTGTAAACACAGATCGAGAAGGAGTATAAGATCAGCAGCAGAAACAGAAGAGAACAGTTAGCTTCCGCACCTACCGTGTACAGATGCAAAGTCGAGAGAGTAGCCAAGATATGAAGGTCCAAGTTTAGAGGAAGAGTTTACAAGCCGCTTCGTTTCAGGATGTTGAACCGAAATTCGAACTAAATAAACACAAACAGAACCAAATTGGAAAAAAAAAACAATCGCAAATCTATTCTCCATCTCGTGGCAGAAAATCTGCTGCCCTAGCTTGGCCGAGCTTGGTCATCTCCTGATCCCTGGATGTCTCAGCTCGCTCTGTGTCGGTTGCACGCAGAGCCCTTAGTGCCGATGCTAGCATTGGGTTCTGCTCAGCAATGATATCGAACAGAGCATCATAGTCCCGCTTCTTCTCGGTCATCTCCTGACCACTCGACCCCTTTGCTCGCTCTGAGTCAGTTGCCTCTCTAGCCCTCAACGCTGATGCTATCATTGGGTTCTGGTCGACAATCATATCGAACATAGCCCGTTGCCTCTCCTTAAGATCCGCAAGCTGAGCTTCTTGGTCCCGTAGCCTCTCCTTAAGATCCGCAGCTTCAAGTTGCATCTGAAGGTAGTCCTGAGACATCTCTTGTGGCAGAGGAGGAGGAACTGGGGAAGAAGCTCTACGCATCATGAAGACCATATCATAAATACGCTCTTTATTGCGGGGAGCGAACTGTAAAAGAAAAGAAAAGACAGTTAGTTTATTCAAAGCTGTCATGATTTTATGTGATTGAAAACGGTAATCAAATAGTATACCTCAGAGTACATCTCATCCATCTGGGTCTGGGACCAACCCCCAGATTGTGCCGAACTCTTCCAATGTCCAACTATCTCTGTCGAGACCACGTCGTAGAGCTTATAGGCAACAATTTTTAAAATTCTAGGCACTTCAAAGTTTGTAGAATCATCCTCTTCGGCATCTATCTCCATCTCATCCACACACGGGAAATACTCCAAGAAATGCCTTATCATCTCTTTCTCTCTAATTGTTCCTCGAAACCCACTAACCTGCAACTTCTTCACTGGACAAGATATGAGCGAACGACCTTTGTCTTCCCGAGAAATGCAGACACAAGCATCCCCACATTTTTCTGTCACATAGTGTAAGAGACCCTGAACGCAAAAAGAAGACAATATGATTATTGAGTCTGACCAACATCTTTAACAAATGTGTTGTCAAGTAGTTTCATGGTCTATTAATTGACCTCAATGATTAGAAATTCTAGATGTGGACAGTTTCTCAGAATAGATGGCACTGCTTGCCAACCCCGACCCTCGTCACTCTTAAGACCTAAGATTTTGAGGTTGTTGAAAACAGGCATCGATTCACAGCACTTAGTAAGAACCTGAAAACAAGTAAAAAAAACCAACTAGATACTTTGCAATTATTCTTTCACAACTAGACCAGATATAACAAAATAGAAAACTGACCTCGAGAGTATCAGCAGTTAAGTAAAGTTTCTGAATATTTTGTATGCCGTTCATGAGCTTCACCACATTGCCAAATTGAAGAACAACATCACCCTCATCATCCTCCAACAAATCATTATTTGGCTCTCTTATCCGCTTGATCTGATCTTCATTTTTTACTATAAGATTGATTCGAGCCTGAAATAACTTCCCCATTTTAACTAATGGATAATCCTCCGCAACTAAATCAGAGTAGTTCAAGTAAAGCAGACTTGGAGTATCAAAAGAAATACTCTTTGGATTTTCAAACTCTTCAACACCGGTGCCGTGGATACTTAGCTTCCTGAGGCTTGCACTTGACATGGTTTCACTTTCATCTGATTCCCGCCACTCCATATTAGCCATGTGTATTTCCTCAAGCACAGGGAAAGAATGAAGAAAGTCCTCCATCGCACCACAAAAAATCAAGTCCGAGTCAATATTAAGACTTTTAAGCATTGGTAAGGAAGCGCCCATCTCCCAATGCCACCACCAATTAACACAGTGTTCACTTCTTAATTTCAGCTTAACCAGTGTCTTACTGACGAACAACTGTAGAGGTAGCCTATAATCATCCTCTTCGGTATCCTCGTCGGAAAAATCAGTGAAAAGATAAAGATCCGAAACACCACGCTGCAGCACATTACATATCCAACGATTCACATGATCTGGATGAACACCAGTTATACACTTGAGGGAGAACTTCTCAATAGGAGAATCAGCCTGCAAAGCCAATATTCCGTCCACAAATTCCACGAAACTCTGTCGAATTTCATCTCTTTCCCCTTTACCCTCTTCCGGATGAAGAAAATCAGAGTCATCAATGACAAGATTAGTTTCAAATTTCCACAGATTGAGCCAGCTCTTGGAGAGAACCGAAGTCAAAACAGCGTGCTTGGTGGGAAGGAAGGACAATATATGGCACCGAACCTCCTCTGGTAGATTGCTGACACGATCCATCTCCTGTACACGAGAATAAAAGTACATTACTACATCTAAAACTAGAGGCAGCTTTAACAGTAAGGTAACATTAACCAATTGGGAAATTTTAAACAACTTTTCCCCAAAAGAGGAGAAGTGGGAACAGAGAATAATCCAGTTCACAACGCAAATAAGAATCCACCCAAATAGAATTTTGAACCCAAAAGAGAATATAAGCAGTAGAAACAGAGGAGATTAGTAAACTTCAGCATTTACCTCGTTACGAACAGTAAATCCAAGATCCAAACTTTGGGAATTTCAGTGAATGCGTCCAGTGAGAAGATAGCTTAATCGCTAGTTCCTATACCCGTAGACGCGAAGATGTGAAGAAAACGCGAATACCCAGCGGAAGGTAGAGGGGAAAGTCCCAAACTTTCAGTTCGACAAGACATGCAAATGCATCGGAGAAGCCGAAACCAAATTTGAGGCTTTTGCATTGAAAGCGGACACCACTACACCAGTAAGGTGGTGACCCAGTCGAGTTTTGGCTCCGTTTCCGGTTTAATTGGGTAAACGGGTAAACCAACCGGGACTGCTTGAATTTGGGCTGTGGAAGTATGGACTATGGTGGAACAAGTCAGGCCCAAGTAGAAGCCCAGTGTCAAACAAAGAATCTTTTATTCTTCTTCTTAAACGTTGGGTGTAATGTTGCAGAGAAGCCTATATATAGAGCCATAGAGAGAAAAGAAAACAAACGTGTCGAAAGAAAAGCAGAAGATGTCCAAGATATATCAAATATCTAAATGAAATGGTGTCGTTTTAATTTAGCTTTTAAACAAGAATCCAAAGGAGACTTTGACCAAACTATGAGCTAAGTTTTTTCCCGAGAAGACTTCAATCATTGTGCAGTCCACTTCTTATCCAAGGAACTACGCACCAAGAACTGAACATCACAACTATAAAACTCGTTGTAGAGTCTGAGCATCTGCGCAATAAGTTCACGCACCCCAGGGACTTCGAGGTCTGTGCGACCCTTCTCTTCAGCATAAATCTCTACCTTCTCCAAACACCTAAAAGATTCCAAGAAATGCTTTATCATCTCTAACTCTCTAATTGTTCCTCGAAACCCTTTGATCTGTAACTTCTTCACTGGACAAGATGCGAGCGAACGGCCTTTGTCTTCCCTAGAAACGCAGTCACAAGCATCCCCACATTTATCTGTCACAAAATGTCTTAGACCCTGAAAGCAGAGAAGCATAGAGTAAGGGACTTCAAAGAATGGTCTCTGTCACTGTTAATGTTTGACAAATGAGCTGTGTTAATACCTCAAAGACCAATGTTTCTAAATGTGGGCAGTTCCTTAAGAGAGCCGGCATTCCCTGCCATCCTTCATTCGCGGCAGTCTTAACATGTAACAATTTGAGGTTGTTGAACACCGGAATCGATTTACAGCATAGATAAAGTACCTGAAACAAGGCAAAGCCAAACTCAACATTACAGCTGCAATATCTTTTAAAATATCTCCAGGATTGATTCGATATGTAAAAGCAGGAGCCTTAGAACAACAATGGAGTGTGCATTAGAACCTATGAAAGTACTTAGCATAAGAATTTTATGCTCGGAATAACATAAATTTGAATCTCATACTTCCACAATTTAGATGGGTTTCCTTGAGTCCAGTGAAAAAAAATACTATCAAAACAAAATAAAAACTGACCTCGAGAGTATCTAAAGATATGTAAAGTTTCTGAACATTTCTTATGCCACTCATGAGCTTCCACCCATTTCTAAGACGCAGAAGAACATCATCCTCATCGCTATTTGGCGCTCTTCTTCGCTTGATTTGATCTTCAGTTAATAAAAGGCTGATTCGAGCCTCAACCAAGTTTGTCAAGTTAACTTTTGGATAATCCTCCGCAACAATATCACAATAGGCAAAGTAAACCAGACTTGGAATATCAAAAGAGATGCTCTTTGGATTTGAAAAGTCTTCACAACCGGTGGTCCAGATACTTAGCTTCCTGAGGCTTGCACTTGACACGGTTTCATCCCACTCATTAAAAGACATGGATAATTCCTCAAGCACAGGGAAAGTATGAAGAAACATCTCAATCGTATCACAACGAATCCAAGCTGAGTCAAAAATGAGAGTTTTGAGCATTGGTAAGACAGTGCCTAGTCTAGCCCACGCTACCCACCAATTAACACCTAATGAACATCTTAGTTTCAGCTCTACTAGCGTCTCACTGAAGAACAGTTTTCGAGGCATAAAATATTCTTCGTCGAAATCGATGAAAAGATCCATGTCCAAAACACCACGCTGCAGCACATTACATATCCAACCATCAACTCGACGTGGATGAACACCAGTTTTACACTTGAGGGAAAACTTCTTAATGGGAGAATCACCCTGCAATGCCAATACATTATCCACAAAATCCATGAAGCTCTGCAGAATTTCTTCTCTTTCCCGCTTACCCTCTTCCGGGTACAGAAAGACAGAGTCATCAATGTCAAGATTAGGGACAAGTGCAAACTGACTGCGCCACCTCTTGGACACAACCGATGCCAAAGCAGCCTCTTTTGTGGTAAGGAAGGACAAAATATGACAGAGAATCTCTTCTGGTAGACTGCTGAAGAGATCCATCTTCTCTGCAGAATTACAAAGGTAGAATTCAAACATCAACAGTTACCAAATAAGAAAACCACCCAAAGCAAATAGATTTTGAGACTGTGAACGAAAAAGACGCCCAAATGAGAATACAGCTAGTAGAAGAAGAAGATATGTGTTAACTTCAGCAGCTACCTTGGTACGGAGACGAAACTCTTAGCCTTAGGAAAAAGGAAAAAAAAGTAAATTTTGATGCAGTAACACTTGAAATTAGGTCAATTCCTCGATAAAGGCGTCCAGTGACAGTGAGAGAAGAGAGGCGAAGAGCTGAAACATTGGTTTCTATGACCCTACAGACAAACAAAGGTCTCATGACAAATCTCTGAAAAGAAACATACTTTCAAAATGGAGAGAAAAATTCGACACCTACCTTGGGAGGAACAAACGCTAAATCAAAGTACCTAGGCTTGGGTTTCAATGAATATGTCTGTCTAGTGAGAATAGAGAGCCCGTGTGCTGAATCGCTGGTTGTGAATAGTCGTCATGACTCATGAAAATGCGTCGGAGAAGAAGCTGAAACTTCTCAATTTCCTGGTTAGGTTCCGCGATTGGTTTGGTTATGGTTTTAATTTTAACCGAAGATGCTCGGTTTACTAAGCAAAACGGAGCGTTTTGTGAGAAAAGAAGAACTCAAAAAAGGTGCATAATCTTCATACATTCACATCTTTAATAGTCTTATCATGATGATGATTGATGATACCCTGTTAAGACAAATGTTGATAACCTTTTGTATGGGATCATGAGCTTCAACATAACATTCAATTTTAGCATATATACTGAATTACTGATATAGGGTATGGAATCAAAGTATAAACTTTTGTGGCTTAAGTTGGGTTCTGTTGTAGTTGAAATTGAATATCTTGTTAACCTTCGTTACTTTGAGTAAAAACGTCTGAAAAACAAGTCAAAGCAAAATAACTGACGAAAACAATCCTATCAATAGAATCCATCTGACAGAAAACCAAATTAAAAAAAAAAAAAACAGAGTTATGCTCAAAGAAAGCTACGAGGAGGAATAAACTCGAACTCGATCTTGCACTTAGACGATCTAGGAATATTCAGCAGATTGGTTCTGAGTTGAATCTGTTCCTCGTCGTCTGTTTCATTAGAACAAACTTTGACAAGCTCAAGACATGACAATTTCTCCAGGAAATGTTTCATGTGTTCCAACTCTTTTTTAGTTCCGCTGTACTCGGTTATCTCTACGGTCTTCACAAGACATGACTCTAGAAAAGAATACTCTGACAAGCACTCACAAATAGATTCATCATCGTCAGACTCCGACTCATCCTCATAATAGTTCACCTCATCAGACTCATATTCATCGCCCAACTGATAATTATAGTGCAAGGGACCCTGTAACAAGATGGAGAATTAGAGATCGGAGACTTCATTAGGTGTGGTATAACTGAAATGTTTTGGATCCATACCTCAATGACGAGAGTCTCTAGGTTTGGAGACTTCTTCAGCAGATATGGCAGAGCTCTCCAACAGAATTTACGTTCAGTTGCAATAGACAAATGATGCAAGTTTTCAAACACTGGGATTGCTTCATGGGAGAAATAAAACGCCTGAACAAAACAAAATCAAAACAATCAAAAGCTCATTGGTTTCTAAATACCTAGTAGAGAAGAAAAGAATTAGAGCACACTTACATCCACAGTATCGGTACATGTTAAGTTCAAGGTCTCAACATTTCTTAACCCCTTGATCAGATTAGTTACGCTTGGAATAGTATCACCATGACGTGCATATTCTCTCGTCCAGGCGTGATGTAGTGGCAACTTAAGACCGACAGTAGCTTCGACAAGGGAGTCGAGATTAACCATCGGATAGGATTGCGGAGCAAAATCATAGTACTTCAAGTTGGTAAGACTCGGAGTATCAAAAGTAATGCCCTCCATATCATAATAAATATTACCAATATAAGCAAAGTAATATCTGTGGTTGATAGTAAGTCTCTCCAGGGTCGGACTAGACACTCTGCAAGACCATTCCCACTGCTCCCACTCCACATTAAGAATCCCTAACTCCACAAGCACAGGGCAAGAAGAAATAAGCTTTTGGAACGCACAACCAGATTGATCAGAGAATCGAACTGAATCAATAGTGAGAGTCTTAAGCGCTGGAAGAAGAGCATTCTCAGGGACAAGATCAATTTGCAAAATAGACCCTAGTTCAAGCTCAACAAGAGTCTTGCAAGTGAAGATTTCAACAGGTAGTGAATATCCTCCGTTGAGGGTAACCCATATATCAAGTTTAAGCTTCAAGACACCACGCTTCAGCACATTACAGAGAAAACGGTTGAGATCAGCATGACGATTTGGTCCATCACGCCCGCGACATTTTATAGAGACGTTCTTTATGCGGGAACTGGCCGGAAGAGCCAGCAATCCATTCAAGAAATCCTTCAAACTACCTTGATTCTCAAGTGTGTTATCAAACTCAAGGTTTGGTATGATGGTATAGAGATTTTGCCATCTCTTTGAGAGAACCGATGCGACAGTCGCCTCCTTTGCCGAAAGAAAGGATACAATGTGACATATGATTTCATTCGATAGATTGCTGATCCTATCCATCTCTTTGCTCAACTAATTGGAAGAGAGTTCTCGATCTACAAACATAGAAACGTCACTATACGATTCTGTGGAAACAAAAATAGTTTGAAAGTGGAGATATATACCGAAGATATGAGGAGAAAAAGCAGTACCAATTATGTGAAACTAAGAAACCACGATTAGAAATTTTCACAAATACCTTACTACGGGAGAGGCGAGAAGGCAGAAGAGAAGTCCCAAACTTTGACTTTGAGAGGACTACGTACAAACGCAGCCGGAACGACTTTATATTAGGGGTTTAGGGTAACTTGGGAAAAAACCAAAAACGAGAATTTAGGGTTTTGGAAAGTAAATCTCTGTTCGGTTTACTTTATTAGGGTAACTTGGGGGAAAAACAATAACAAAAATTTAGGGCTTTAGAAAGTAAAGGTGCTCTGTTTACTTTATAACTGGTTTCATTTGACCAGTTTTAAGAACCAAAAATAAAATAAGCCACACCGAACCAAATCAAATCATCCCATAGACTTAAATTCCACAATCGAAGGCAGTTGATGATGAACTCGGTACCAAGGTAGAGCATGAATGTTTTGTTTGAGGAACAGAGCAAAATCGTTTGACCAATGGTACAGTCTAGTGTGAATGTTGGTCTATTTCTTCTGATTCTTTAACGTTACCAATTTAATTCGGTAAACCAGGACAACTTGAGTTTACGACAGTATAAGGCAAAACCCCCACCAACCTTTAGAAGCAGATAGGGAGAGAGATAAAAGAGAGCTTTGAGAAGAAAGCAAGCTAGTTTGAAGAGTTCAAATATCTGCAACATTTCAATGACTTCGAGGTAGAGGACCATTGTCTTCAACATATATACTCTATATCATTTCCATCTACCTGTGTTCCTCAGGAACACTTGAATCTCTAACGTCTTCACTGGACAAGATATGAGTGAAACAACTATGTCCAGTAACATATGTATAAACTATTAACCATGTGGGCAATGGTTTTTTTAATACACAAGTGACACAAGGTTTGTAATAGAGAGAAGGAGACTACGAGCCTAGCAGCTTCTTCCACCTGGCGTAACCAAGGGTGACCATGAAAAGCACAATGCAAAGTGCAGTAACACTCCACACAAAGTAACCAAAGATGCCGTGTGTGTTATACAATGGACATGGTATGTTCATTCCGAACAAGCTGGCCAACAAAGTCTCTGCGGCTATTGCAAACGATGCTATGGTCAGCGTCAGCTGCAGCTGGATCAGTTCGTTTCGTTGATTGTCCAGTTGTATGTTCACGTAGTCTTCTGTGTCGTCAATGTACTCCCTCACTGTAAGAATCTTGTTCCGCATCCCCTCCAGTTGCATGAAGTATGCCTCCAGCAACATCTCCAGATCTTCCACGTCATCTTCCTCTGTACTGCTCGTCACCATACTCGCGCTTCTGTTTGATGTGAGCCGGTGAAGATTTGATGTATTATGTGCTGGGGCGACAATGCTGTTTGATGCTGTCCCCGCAAGTATTGCCTCGGTTTGCTGGTTCTGGATCCATTTCCTTGTTAAGTATAAGTCTGCCATGTCTTCGTTGTCATCTAACAAATGTTCGAGTTCATCTCTCACCTGAATAACGTACAACGGATTTATATTTCCATTCATCACACAACATCATAGTATCATGGGAAAACGTAATTTAGTCAGCATCTACCTTCTGCACACGGGCTAACAAGCGGGTGAGATTACTTTTCAAACTTCGTACATATTCAAGATTCTCAGTGCTGACATTCTTGGTTAGTTCATCAAGGACAGGCCAAGCTTCTGTCTCAAGAGCAGCCACACTTTTATCAACAAATGAGCAGACGACCTCAAGTGCAATCTCCAGGACCTGAAATTCAAAAGGAAGTTCACTCTGCAAACCCTCTGCAGCTTCTGGATCAAGAGGAGATTGTAAATTTGCAGAAGCTTGCAGTGCAGTTTCAGTCCCATTCCTCTGAGGAAACTGTTGCTTTAGTCGTTCAACGAAAGGAAGAACTTCAGGACGGAGAGGATCCAAAAGCAGCACTTCTTCTGCAGTAACTATTGCCTTTATGACCTCTAAATTCACAACAATAGCCTTCTCTCTGGCTGCAGAGCAAAATATTGATTGATTATTAACTTTTCCTCAAGTACTCAGCAAAAAACAAGCTCAGAACTTCAGAAACACAATGTCCAAGCTAATTTGCAGCAATTATGATCTGATGACCTAATCCAAGAATTAGCAGATCGAAATTTTTACCGAGAATGTTAGAAGAGTGAGAGAAGACAGGGCCAAGAATCCTCAAATCCCTAGCGGGAACAGAAGCGCGTTTGATGATTGTACTCTTATCACACTCCACCACTTCCATCGCACCAGTCCGATCAAACCTCATCCACCACCGAGCTCCACCGGTTTTCTTCTTCGCCTTCCCCGCCCCTCCCACAATCGGTCCGCCAGCATTAATCGGTAGGGGAGGCGGTGGAGATGAAGGCGCCGATGTCTGTGCGGAGTCATCCTTCACGGCAGAACCTTTTTTCCGGTGACGGATGCTCGTAAGACGGCGAAAGGATAAGGGGCCCTTCCCCATCGATTCCAGCCACGAAAACGATAATTGTTCCAAGCAATTTCTTCTTCGCAGGTCAGAGATCTAGTGGTGGCTGAAGGAGAAAGCGCCGACCTCTGCCGCTTCTTCTTCGCTTTCTCCAATTCCGCTGAATCCTTCCTCTGCCATAAACGTCAGTGAGCAATAGGGTTCGATTTTGTAATTGAACTTTTTTACGGCGAAATTGCTAAAGTGATGTATTCTTTTTTTTTTTTGAGCTTTTTTTTTTTCTTTTCTCATAAGTATTTCACTTTATTAACCCACCAAAGGGGAAACAAGGCCTTAAAGCCTACAACGATTTGTGCAGAAATAAAAGTGAGGCCCAACATAGCCTACTAGATTAACATCTACGGCATAAAGATGTTTGACATTGGACTCTATCCAATACAGGTGTCGACATGAGATTACAACTGCAACACATGATGAAGAGTCATCGGAAGTGTACCGACATCAACCTTCGCCGCCGAAGAATACCAAATCCGGTGAGGAAAACATCGCCAAAACATGGCACGAAGTATCCTTGTTACCACCGAAATAAATCTGAACGGTGCTCCAATTAAAAGACACGGCATAAGGGAATCGTAATAAGCATCGGAATATTCTTCAATCTTTCAACCCCAAGACATAATCTCTTAAAAGATTTTCTGCAAATCGAAGTTTCTAAAAACACAGGACAGAAATTAATTTTAAGCAACCAGCACCTAAAACTAATTACCATCTCAAATCTATTGAAATTTATTGAAAACTAAAAAAAACAAAGCAATCAGTATAAAACTGATCGACTACGAGCAAGGATACAAGCGGCCAAAACCTCTCATGGGAGCTGGATTTGCCGAACAGGAACCGGTCATCTCCACTAAAGGAGCTGGAAGATACCGGGCAAAAGAAAAAAAGAAAAGAATATCGATGTATTGAAACGGTGTCGTTTGGTTTCTAAATATGTTTGGTTCGGACCCACCGATCACAGAGATTATGGACATATGATTTACACATTCTTATTTCTTAAGACAAATGTCCGTCCATCACACATTATACATTCAACTAACAGTGGACATTTGAGCTTGAGCTTCAACACAACCCTTAATTTAAATCACATTTACGGCGAGATTGCGCAAGTCAGATACCGATGCATTGAAACTGCGTCGTTTAGGTTCTGAATCAGTTTGGTTTTGATCTCCTGGCCTGAATCGGTTTAAGTTCAACCCATCGATCAGATGATGTACATATGATTACACTATTAAGACAAACGTTTCATCACATTGTACATGTTGTTCAACGAACAGCGAACGTTTGGGCTTGAGCTTAAACACAAAGTTCAATTTTGAAGCACATTAAAATTACTCATAGCGGTATGGAAATCAAACTTTAATGTGATGTTTCTGAAAAAGTTGTCTTTTGCAAATTAAACTTATAAAGTGTACCTACATTAAGCTTAAACCATGGTAAATGACCCGAAACATTTGCATAAAAAGAAGATAATGTTAGGAAACAAAATGTCTAGTAAATCAGTTAAACATAAGAGAAGAAGAAACTAAGGTTTTGGGATTAGTTTGGTTTGGTTTGAAACGGTTTTCACGCCAGCTAATAAACAAGAACGGAAGTCAAATTTCAAAGGGACTTTGGCAAAACTATGAGCAAGTTTTGTCCTTCAGAGAATTCTTCCTTTTGCGGTCCACTTCTTACACAAGTAATCACTCACAAGGAGCTGGACATTGCAACTCGATAACTTGTTGAATTCTTCCATCATCTGCTTGATAACTTTAGACACTTCAGGGAATCTAAGCTCTGTAGGATCATTCTCTTCAACATAAATCTCCATCTCCTTCAAACACGGAAAATGGTCCAAGAAATGCTTTATCATTGTCATCTCTTTCATTGTTCCTCTAAACCCTTGAATCTCTAACTTCTTTACTGGACAAGATGTGAGCGAATGACCTTTTTCCTCCCGAGAAATGCAATCACAAGCATCCCCACATTTATCTGTGACATGGTGAAAGAGACCCTGAAAGCATAAACAAAAACAGTAAGAGATTCAAATTATAAACTCAATCTTTGTACATGTTTGGAATATGAGTTGTTTTTATACATCAATGACTAGAGTTTCTAAATGTGGACAATTCTTGAGTAGAACTGGCATTGCTTGCCATCCTCTATTCATGTTACTCTTAATAGCTAACGATTTGAGGATTTTGAACACTGCATCGATTCACAGCATAGAGCAAGCACCTGAAAATATGACAAAACACAATTAGATATTTTGCAATTACATGCTTCAAAACTAGACCTTCACATGAATGCTATGCTCCAGGAATTCGTATAGAAATCTTGTTTTCCTGTTATCATTTCCTCGAAAACAGTTGAAGATAGGTATTCCAAGAGAGAGAAAAAAATAGAAAACTGACCTCGAGAGTATTCGGAAACAAGTCCAGATACTGAACATTTTGTATGCCATGAAAGAGTTTCCACACATTACTATAACCGAGAGCAATGTCTTGGTCGAACCAATGACCATCATCATCTGGTTCTCTAGCTCGCTGGAGTTGCTCTTCAGTTAATAAGAAGTTAATTTGAGCATCACATAAGTTTTTCATATTAACTACTGGATAATCCGTTGCAACAAAAGTAGTGTACTTAAAGTAAACGAGACTCGGTGTATCAAATGATAAAATGCCTAAACAATCGCTGTCCTTTATTGTTAGGGTCTTGAGGCTTGCACTTGATACGTTCACATCTTTCCAGATTACGTCAACCAGGACTAATTCCTCAAGTGCAGGCAAAGCATCTAGAAGAATCTCAAACTTATTAACCCGAGCTGAATCAATAACGAGAGTTTTAAGCATAGGTAAGAAAATGCTCCCAGCCAACCAATCAATCTCAATTCCACAGCCTATTTTCAGCTTAACTAGTGTACTGCTCTCGAAATATTTTGGAGACAGCCGATATTTATCATCTCCATCCATATCCAAAATGATTAATAGATCAAGGTCGGAAACACCACGCGCCAGCACATTACTTATCCAACCATCTACACGAACTGAATCAACCTCACTTAAACACTTGAGGGAGCATTTCTTAATGGGAGAATCACCCTGCAAAGCCAAAATTCTATCCACAAAATCCATGAAGCTCTGTATAATTTCGGGCCTATCCCGCTTACCCTCTTCAGGATGGAGAAAGACAGAGTCATCAATGTAGAGATAAGGGACAAATGCAAGGAGATTGCGCCACCTCTTGGAGAGAATCGAAGTCAAAGCAGCCTCCTTTGTGGTAAGGAAGGACAATATATGACAAAGAAGCTCGTTTGGTAGGCTGCTAACACGATCCATCTTCTCTGCACGAAAGAAGAGGTAATAAATTCAAATAAAAATCAGCAAGTGGCGTATGCATCTCGATATAAGCTAAACTGGTATTACAATTGATTCAAAAACACCAATTATTGATTAGAAATCAGTAGAAGCAGAGGAGATGGGTAACTTGAGCATTTACCTAGTTACATACGCCAATCTCAACACCCAAATTTAGTGAATGTGTCTAGTCAGAAGAGATTGCTGAACATATATATATGGAAAAAAGACATGAAAATGCATTGGAGAAGCTCAAATATCCAATTGGAGAGGAAGGCAGCAGTAGAAAAAGCGCCCAGCAAGTAACCAACTTGCAAAATCTCGCTGAGGCGACGGAAGATGGTGGCGGAGGAGTAAATTGAGGGTTTAGAATGGAAGGCGGTGAAGGCGGAGACTCGGATTCTTGTGTGAAAGTTAAAGAATGTTGTTTCTATTTTATCGGCCGGTTTTTTACAGTTCTCCGGTTTAATTCGGTAAACCAACCACAACCAGGACTGATTTGCCTATGGCCTATGGGCTATGAAAGTATAGCGAACAATTCAGGCCCAAGTATAAGCCCAGTGGTAAACTGATAATTACCATTTTGGGTTTGAAGGAGTGTTGTTACTATGAGCTAAGTTTTGTTTTTCCTTGAAGACTGATCATTGTGTACGCTCGCGTCTGTTTTTATTGATTGAATTTGTTAGCTTTACTCATTCAGGTAAAACATTAATAAGAGAACAACTCAAAGCAAATTTCTAACGAAGAATAAATTCAAAACAATATTTATTGAGAGTAACCTACAAGCAACACTGCACAGTGCACACAAAACAGATTTATTAACAAACAGAGCAAGGAGGAACAAACTGGAACTGGATCTTGCACTTGAGTGATCTGGGAAGCTTTAGGAGATTGTTTCTGAGACAATGATTTTCTATGGGCTCTGTTGCATAAGCACGAACTTTGACAAGCTCAAGACATGACAATTTCTCCAGGAAATGTTCCATTTGCTCCAAGTCTCCTTTAGTTCCCCGGTGATCTCTAGCACTTTCACAGGACACGACAATAGGAAATCATATCCGGAGAAGCACTCACAAACACGTTCATATTTATATCCTCATCATCATCTTCCCACATATCCGGACAAGCACTCACAAACAGTGTCATGGATCTTAAACTGCGCTTAAAGGGTAACAATGGATATACTCTATAGTGGTATGGAATCAAACTTTAATGTGATGTTTCTGAAATAGTTATCTTTTGCAAATTCAACTTATTATATCAAGCTTTAACCATAGTAAATGACAGGAAACATTGCATAAAAAGAAGAGACTGGAAGGAAACAAAACGTGAGTAGTTCAGTACTTCAGTTAAACATAAGAGAAGAGGAAACTAAGGTTTTGGGATTAGTTTGGTTTGGTTTGAAAACCAACTAAAGAAAGAACTGAAGTCAAATTCCAAGGGGACTTTGGCAAAACTTTGAGCAGGTTATGTTTTTTCAGAGGATTCTTCCTTTTGCAGTCCACTTCTCAGACAAGTAATCAGTCACAAGGAGCTGAACATTGCAACTTGAAAACTTGTTGTATTCTTCCATTATCTGATTGATAACTTTAGACACTTCAGGGAATCTGAGCTCTGTAGGATCATTCTCTTCAACATAGATGTTCATGTCCTTAAGACACGGAAAATAGACCAAGAAATGCTTTATCATTGTCATCTCTTTTATTGTTCCTCTAAATCCTCGAATCTCTAACTTCTTCACTGGACAAGATGTAAGCGAACGACCTTTGTCTTCTCGAAAAATGCAGTCACAAGCATCCCCACATTTATCCGTCACATAGTGTAAGAGACCCTGAACGCATAAAGGAGACAATAAGATTATTGAGTAAGAACAACATCTTTTAACACATGTTTGTCCAAGTAGTTTCATGGTTTATAACTGAACCTCAACGAGAAGAAATTCTATATATGGACATTTCCTTAGAATAACTGGCATCGCTTGCCATCCTCGATCCTCCTCACTCGTAATACCTAATGTTTTGAGGTTGTTAAACAGCGGCACCGATTCACAGCACAGAGAAAGCACCTGAAAGCAAGAAAAAAAACCAACTAGACATTTTGCAATTAATGTTTCACAACTAGACAAAAGAGAACAAAAATAGAAAACTGACCTCGAGAGTATCAGCAGTTAAGTAAAGTTTCTGAACACTTTGTATGCCATTCATGAGCTTCACCACATTGCCGAATCGGAGAATAACATCACCCTCATCATCTTCTAACGAATCATCGTTTGGCGCTCTTACTCGCTTGATCTGATTTTCAGTTACTATAAAGTTGATTCGAGCCTCAAATAATGCCTTCATATTAACTAATGGATAGTCCTCCGCAACTAAATCAGAATAGTTAAAGGAAAGCAGACTTGGAGTATCAAAAGAAATGCTCTTTGGATTTCGAAAGCCTTCACAACCGGTGCCATGAATACTTAGCTTCTTGAGGCTTGCACTTGACACGGTTTCATCCGACTCTGTCCACTCCATATCAGCCATTCGTAATTTCTCAAGGACAGGGAAAGAAGGTAGAAACCTCTCCATCTCACCACAATAAATAAATTCTGAGTCAATGTCAAGAGTCTTAAGCATTGGTAAGACAGAGCCTCTATCTCTACCGCCTACATCTCTACGCCACCAATCAACATAACGTTCACTTCTTATTTTCAACTCAACTAGTGTCCTACTGACGAACATCTCATTAGGAAGATTATAACCGTCTTCGATATCCTCAAAAGAAAAGTCAATGAAAAGAGCAAGATCCGAAACACCACGCTGCAACACAGTAGATATCCAACGATTCACATGATCTGGATGAACACAAGTTATAGACTTGAGGGAGAATTTCTTAATGGGAGAATCGCGCTGCAAAGCCAAAACTCTGTCCACGAAATCCACAAAGCTCTGACGAATTTCGTCCCTTTCCCCTTTACCTTCTTCCGGATGAAGAAATTCAGAGTCATCAATGTCAAGATTAGGGACAAGTTTCCACAGATTGAGCCAGCTCTTTGAGAGAACCGAACTCAAAGCAGCTTGTTTGGTGGGAAGGAAGGACAGTATATGACAAAGAACCCCGTCTGGTAGAGTGCTGACCCGATCCATCTTCTGTACACGACATTAAAGTACAGTATTACAAATTCATTCCACTGTGCAGGAAATTTGTAGGCACCGTTTGAACTAAGAAACCCCCAAAAGAGAATAAAATCAGTAGAAGCAGAATAAATGAGTAAATTTCAGTATTTACCTCGTTACAAACGACGCTTAATCCCAAAATCTTCCGAGAGTTGAAAGTGCTTTAATCGCTGGTTTCTATGGCCATACAAGCCAAGATATGAAGGAAAGTCCAAGACTTTCAATTTCAGGTTTGACAAGACATGCAAGCAAACATCTCGGAGAAGCCGAAACACCCAATTTCAAGAGCAAACGAAAGTGAGGGTTTAACATTGAAGGCTGTCTCCAAATGATGTCGAATCTAGTGTGAGTGATTGGTTCTATTTTATCCGGTTTAGATACCACTGGTTTAATTCGGTAAACAAATCAGGAATGCCCGACTCTGGGCTACGAAAGTATGGTGAAACAAGATAGGCCCAAAACATTGCCACTGGGCCCAAAACTACGAAAGTATGACGAATCGCCGCCTTTTCTTTGGGTGTGTTTCATCAGCACACACTTTAACAAGCTCGAGACATGACAATCTCTCTAAGAAATGTTCCATTTGCTCCAATTCTCCTTTAGTTCCGCTGCACTTGGTTATCTCTAGTACTTTCACTGACCATGAATATAGGAAAGAATATTCCGACAAGCAATCACAAACAGCTTCATACTGCCACGTATCATAATCATAGTCCACGCCATTATTACAGTGCACGGGACCCTGAAATAAGGAGGAAGATTAGTGATTGAATATTTTTTTACAATAAACTTTTTTGGTTGTTTAGGGTCCATACCTCAATTACAAAAGTCTTTAAATTTGGAGCCTTCTTTATCACATATGGTAGAGCTCGCCAGCATAATACATCCTCAGTTACAATCGATAAAATGATAGGAACCAAAAAGGATAATTTTAGGCTTTTAGAATTATCCACGCCTGATAATTAACATACTGAGTTTCATTATACATTATCCTAAGAATCCATCAAAGCAAATTACAAATGAAAGTCGAATCAAAACAGGCTCCAGAAAGTTAACAAGTTCAAAGTTCAAACTAGGACAACAAAGAGAATCCGACAAAAGATTAACAGAGGATATAAGTGAGTAAGAGTGTTCACTATCCAAAAAGATACAACAGATAGATGCAACTAGGAGGAGCAAAGCTTTTAAGAAAACGTGACCTTGATCTTGCACTTAGAGGAAGCTCTGGGAAGCATTAATAACTTTTTCTTGTCGCCACCATGTCTTTTCGGACAATGAAGTTTCACCAATCTGAGACAGGACAGTTTCTCTAGAAAATGCTTCAGTTGCTCCACTTCTCCAGTAGTTCCACTGTAGTTGGTTATCTGTAGGACCTCTAGAGGACATGACAATAAGAAAGAATATCCCGACAAACAGTCGCAAACAGATTTAGGTCGGTCTTCATCGTAGTGCAATGGGCCCTGAAGCAAGAGAGACTATTAGAAAACTGAAAATCAAGGAGTATCTATCTACAAGGTTTTATTCTGCATTTGTCCAATAAACTTTTGGGGTGGTTTTGATCATACATCGATGACAAGAGCCTCTAGTTTTGGACACTTCTTTAGCAAAAATGGTAGAAATTCCCAGCAGAACCCATTATCATCACATGTGATAGTTAAATGATATAGGTTTTCAAACACCGGGATTGCTTCATGGAAGTAAGAAAATGCCTGAAACAATATAAATCAACTAGTCATTCTCGTATATGTAACCAGACAAATGAAACATCTTATGGAACCTAAGATGCACACCTGAATGTTAAAAAGATTTGGATTCTTCATCTTTTTGTTTTAATCAAACTCAAATTGTAATAAAATGTCACAAAGAAAGAATAAACAATATCACACTAACCTGAAAAGTATTAGGAGATAGTAAATTCATGATTTCAACATTTCTTAACCCCTTGATCAGATTTGTTGGATCGCTAGAGATAGTATCATAGTCACTTACAAATCCTTCATAGATGTGATCTACCGTGAACATAAGATCGAGCTTAGCTTCGACAAGGGAGTCAAGATTAACAATTGGATAGTCATCCGGAACAACATCAGACAACATTAAATAGGTAAGACTTGGAGTATCCAAATTTATTCTCGTAAACTCACACTGATAGAAATCTCCATGATTAATAGTAAGTCTTTGAAGACTTGGACTGGATAGGTTGCCAGACCATTTCCAACGTTCCCATTCCATATTTTCAATGACTAGTTCCTTGAGCACAAGGCAAGCAGAAAGAAGCTTTTCAAACACACAACCGCGGAGATCTTTGAACCGAATATAGGTAAGAACGAGGGTTTCAAGTGCTGGTAGGAAAGCATTCTCAGGGACAACATCAATAACAAAACCACCATAATTACCTCCAAGTTCCAGTTTAACGAGTGTTTTGCAAGTGAAAACCTCAAGAGGTAGTGAATATGGTCTCCCAGCACATATGTCTAGTTCAAGATCCAAGATACCACGGTTTAGCAAAGCACATATACAACAGTTGAGATCATCATAATGAGTCGGGTCAACACCTCTTCGAAACTTTAGAGAGGAACTCCTTATACGAGAACTGGCCGGCAGAGCCAATACTCCATCCGCAAACTCCATCAAATTCCCTTGATTCTTGACTGAGGTATCAAACTCAAGATTTGGTACAATGGTAAAGAGATTCTGCCACCTCTTTGACAGAACCAATGCGAAAGCAGCGTCCTTTGCAGAAAGGAAAGATACAATGTGGCAAATAATCTCATTTGGTAGATTGCTAATCCTATCCATCCTCTTACCAAACCCTAGAAAACCCCTTTTGCTACTCAATTAATTCCAGTGGAGATCTCAAACCACAAATTCAACCCACTGCAAAATTATACAAACAAGAAAAGGAGTTTCAAAGTGGAGATAAACACACTTAACTAAATCAGAAACAGAACTATACAACGACAGATATATGATAAGAAGCAAAATTACAATTGAAAGAGATGAGAAATCTTTCGACACCGACCTTGCTACAGATGCGAAGACAGAAGAAGAAACCTTAAACTTTGAACTCGAGAGGGCTGACAACTTATACAGAGAAGAAAGCGAAGTGTCTAGTAAGAAATTGCACGCCTTTTTACGCATTTGCTTCATATCTGTGTTTCCACGTGGCACACAAAGTCGAACTAAAATTTTGGTTTTATGGATTTGGTTATAATTTATTTCGCTAGTACCGGTTGTCGAACCAAGTTACCCAAACCGGTATAAACCGAAAACCAGAAATTATGGATTCGATTATATTATACTCAAGCAGAGGAAGCAGAAGGAATCATGCCGGCTTTTCTTGCATAAGCGAAGATTCCACCGGCGTCGATCACCGGACCGGCATCACCTAGCGGTTTAAGTTTGTATTCTTTCCTCGTCGTATGATTGATCAGCAAACTACTACCGTCTTCCTTGTGTTCGATGGTCACCACATCCCCTGTTTTGCACTCGTCGCAGATCCTAACCTCCGATTCGAGCGGGAAGATCTCACCTGTAGCTACACAGTTCCTGAAGAAGATCCTAGCGTACGATTCCGCCACCACGGCTTTAGCTCCCGCCGCGCCGAGGCAAACCGGAGCGTGTTCGCGGGAAGATCCGCAACCGAAATTATCGCCGCCGATGATGACGGAGTACTTTGATTTAATCTCTCCTGGAACAACGAAACGTTCATTGTAGAATTTTGGTAAGCCGTTAAGCGCGAACGAGCCAAGCTTTTCGCGATCTTCTGGAATCGAAGGGATGAGAGTGCCGTACTCGGCGGGGATGATTTGATCGGTGTCGATGTTGTCTTTCAAGACAAAGCAGAGGCCGTGGAAAGTTTCTCTGGATTTTGACTCGCCTGAATCGGAGGATGATACGGCGGCGCGTGTGATGATTGTAGCAGAGGAGGAGGAAGTAAGTGGTTTGAAATTGAAAGTTGTGGAGGTGGACTTGAGTCGAAAGAAAGGAGATGGCGAGTTTTTGTTTGTGGAAGCTAAGGATTTGAAGAGTGTAGGGTTTAGAAATTGCTGAGAAATCGCCATGGTTGTGCTACTTCGTAAGTGAAGCAGAAAATGAAACAGAGTAATTTATAGAGGGAATGTGATTATACAATTTTTAATTACGACTATAAACTAGTATTCACGAAAATGCCATTTTAAGTCCTAAACGTGCGTATTGAGACACCAAGGTAGGTCGTTGTGTAATAAAACGTGGACTCTTTCATTGTTATCTGTTTATTACTCCAAGATATGTACAAGATAGCAACTAGAAGATGTCATTATCAAAATATGAATTTAATTTTTTCAGAAAATATGAATGTGAGATTCATGGATTTTATATGAAACGATTGAAAAGCAAGCACTTAGAAGAAAAGAAAAAAAAAACAGAAATTGGAATTGCTAAAATTAACAAAAATACAAAACTTCACGACTTGACTAGTGACTACTACTATATTTGCGACAAATCCACAAATTGGAATTTTGTGATGGTTTTGCTAAATCTGGTTTTAGGATGAAACAAAAATATTTTATGATTTCATACGCATATTAGCCTAACTTAAAGTTTCGTTATGTTTAGCTCATAAATATATTAATCTGGGAGTAAGAATCTATACTAGTATAATCGCAGCACTTTTTGTGATGGGTGGGTAAAAAAGCTTTCGGGTATATCGGATATCCGACTCATTTTAAAAATTCCTTCACAAAAAATTTGTTGGGTCAGGTTATATTTAACCCAACTCATACACCGGATATTCCATATTTAATAATTTAGATTTTTAGAATATTTGATTAAGATTTATAATTATGATTCTCCTATCATCTTTGTTTGATTTGTTTTTAACTGTTTTGAATCATCATATAATACATAAAGTAAAAAAAAAAATCATTTTTTTTTCTGCATATACTGTGATTCGAAATTTTAAAAACGGACATATATTATCCAATTGACGAAAATGTGTGTTCAACGTTCTACATCGATTAAAATATTTAGACAATGATTCAGAATCATATCATAAATAAGAACATTAATAAAATAAATGAGTTTTTTGGCGGGATGGGTTTGGCGGGACGGGTTTTTGAATCGACAATAATAATAAGATTAAAATATCATTAATCCGCCGCTTCAATACGGATTTAATCCTTTTTTTTTAATACAAATCACAGAACGGGTTAAAAAATTACGGAACGGGTTATATTTCGGAAATGATTTATATGGCGGACGAATTTGAATCAATATTTATATACCGCTTTAATATAGGTTAAATCCTCAGTTTATTAATAATTATCTCGTGGACTCGTGGTATACCGTTACTTAATAACAATTGTAAACTATAATATAAATAAATATGTTATAAGGAGATACAATTTACAAAATATTTTTATATTAACTTTAAAATTAAATCATCCCGCGATGTACCGCGGGTTAAAATCTAGTTATAGTATTACAGTATGTCAAATTTTCAATTAAAAACTTTAACATATAATTAATCAACATACGGTGGTATACTATCACATATCTTAATTGCTGGATTAATATCAAAGGGAAAGCCCACGAAGGCTTAAAATAAAGGAAAACAAAAAGCCCACGGCTTCCACTAGTCCAAGCGGTACGTTTTAATCGAATTCCTCAAAAAGTAAAACGCAGCGTTTCTAGAAACCTTGCTGATCTTGAAAGTTCCGATAAATTCAAGAAGAAACTGTTTCATTTCTTCTCTTCTTCACTCTCCGTCTCTGGGTTCTTTTCTTCTAGATTAAGCTCCAAAGATCGTGCTCGTATATTTCAGAATCTTCGCTGAATTTTTGGTTTGATTGGAACGGATTGTTTCGCTAGTGCAAGAAGATGAATAGGATCAGCGATCTACCTGATGAACTAATTAGTCTAATCGTGAGTACTCTTGCTGCAAAGGATGCTGCGTCTTTGCTGGTTACCTCTAGGAGGTTTGGGAGTATCTATAGCATCATACCAGATCTTTATTTCAATGACAAAGTAAAGTTTCAGGGGACTTTCACGAATCTTGTGAGTGAAGCAATGGCTCGGCTTGAAACGACAACGTGCATAAGAAGATTCTCTTTAAAATCTGAAAGGGGTCTTGATCCAAATCGTATCAACCACTGGCTACGTAATGTGTTGAATCTTCGTGGAGTCATGGATCTTGAAATGGGCATATACGGTGATAATGGATATACATTGCCTTTGGAGATCTTCACTTGCAAGACTGTCAAGAAGATGGAACTAGGGAGAGAAATTGTTATCAGTGTGGTGCCTGAGAATGCTTTGCTTCCAGCGCTTGAGACTCTCATTTTTGACAACGTTCGGTTCAGTAATCTTGCTGATTGTGCGTTCAAGGCGTTTCTTTCTGCTTGCCCTGTGCTTAAGGAACTAACCATTGATGGTATGTACTGGGAAACTTGGGATTGGTCAGGCATAGTGTCTAGTCAAAGTCTTCAAAGACTTACTATTGGTCGTGTATTGCCCGACGGTTTTAATGGGCCTGATCATCAGAACATTACTTTTGATACTCCAAATCTTACTTACTTAGAGTACAGTGATTTTGTCCCGGATGGGTATACAATTCATAGTTTTGAGTCCCTTGTAGAAGCTAAGCTCCATCTTCTTGTGATGGTAAATCACGAATGGCATGGACAGTTTGCAGAAGATGGTGATATCTTGTCTAGCAATGCAACAAATCTGATTCAAGGGATAAGAAATGTCCAGATCCTGCAATTATCAGCTCCTTATATGTTTGAGGTGAGTGTGTTACTATTCGTTTATTTTGTAATTGCTATTTACGGCTTGAGATAGTAATAGAACATGAATAGGTGAATCAAGCGTGCAACTTGCAAACGTATTTCCAAATGTTCTGTTCCAAACAAATTGCAGTTTTGATAACCATAGTTGTTTTTGTTTGATTTCAGACACTTTACTTCTTCCGTGATGCAATTCCGGTATTTGAAAAGCTACATCATTTAACTATGACACATGATGATACGGTATTCTGTTGGAGATTTCTTCCCTTTTTGCTAAATAGGACTCCAAATCTGAAGACCCTTGTTTTCGAGGTATGACAGTGTATTTTGGACAGTCCACACTTTCCAAAACCTCCTGGTTATATACTCCTAATTTTCAATCTCAAATCCTTGCTCTTGTTGCAGGGTGGACTGCACTATGCTGAAGAACCTGATGATGTTGAAGAACCTGACGATGTTGAAGAACATGACTATGTTTGCGGGTGTATGTCGGGATATTCTTGTCTATTGACATGTCCTCTAGAGATCTTGGAGTTAGACTTATGGGAGCACGGCACTATTGGTGAATTGGAGCAAATAAAACATTTCTTAGGAAAACTCTCCCGTCTTGAGTTGTTGAAAGTTCATTCTCGGGAAAGATTAAGCAACAAGGAAAAGTTAAGAATCGTCACGGATCTGCTAATACTTCCAAGAGCTTCGCCCAAGTGCAAGATCCAGATCAGTTTTACTTAAAAAAGCGTGAAGAACAGACTCTGGTTATCCTAGTTGCAGTAGTCAGTTTTGTGCACAATCTTTGTCCCATTTATCTCTAGTTACACTCTGTGGTCTTTTATTGGATTCTCCTAGTTATCTTGAGTCTGATTCAATCTACTTTCTATCCATGTTTTGATTTTGTAAATGTTTCAAATTGTACTTTCGAACAAGCCAATATCGATCACTTGGGGCTGTTGGCATAACGCTCTGTTTTGCTGTGTGATATTGAGGAGAATCCTTGAAACGGCTCTGTTTTGCTGTGTGATATTGAGGAGAATCCTTGAAACGACGCTGTTTCGGTATCTCATCAATGAAAACAAACTTTTGATTCTACTAGTTGGTACATAAAACCGATTTATGTTCCTTTAAACCACAAATAAACAGAGCGTTAAGCAATGCAGTGAATAACCGTTTTTAACAGTTAAGTCCAGTATGATAGACAAGATGCCACGCTTGAGCACAGTACATAGAAAACGGTTGATAAGGACTGGATCAACACGCTCTAGAGAATTTCCTTATGCGAGAACAGAGAGGCAGAGCTATTACTCCATCAACAAAATCCATCAAACTCCCCTGAACCGTAGACCAATCCTTGAAATAAAGACTTGGTATGATGGTAAACAGATTCTTCCACCTCTTTGAGAGAACCAGTGTGAAAGCAGCCTCCTTTGCCGAAAGAAAGGACACGATGTGACAAATGAGCTCATCAGGTAGATTGCTGATCCTATCCATCTCCTCCTCCAAACCCTTAATAACTCTTTTACTGCTTGAATCGAAGTTTTTCAGCGACTAAACTCCAACATCAACCGCAAAGTAAATAATCGCTGAACCAGTTTTCTTCCCACAGAACAAACAGAGAAATGCACCTACCATGAATCTCTGAAAGAAAAATCGTTTCAAATTGAAAATAAATACATTGATTTATAGAAATGAGACAGAGCAAAAATACTAGAAATAAGCTTCGGTTTCTGTCGGCAAATTACAAAAGCAGAAAGAAAAAGAAAACTTCAACACCTACCCAATACCTTCTCACTGGAGAGAGCGAAGACAGAGTATAAAGTTTCACACTTTCAAAATGCATTTGAAAAGGCAAAACATCCAGAACTGGATTGGTTCGGTTTGGTTCTAAATTCTTGGCTTGAAATGCTTTTCCGTTTGGACCGATTTTAATACAAAAAATCAAGCAGTGCCGGTTTGTTTACCAAGTTCAACCGGTTGATTTTAAGGCACCCGGTAAAATAGAACCAAAATTGACAATTTCAATTTTAAACGGGAAAAATGTCGTTAAAATCCTCAACTTATTCAAAACGTTGATTTAAATCCTCAACTCATGACGAAACGAAATAAATATCAAACTTATGTTGACTTTCCAAATAAATATTAAACTTATGTTGACTTTCCAAATAAACACCAAACTTTCATTGACTTTCCAAATAAATATCAAACTTCCGTTGACCTGACCATATAGGTACGACGTTAAATGGGTTAATAAATCCTCAACTCATGACAAAACGAAATAAATATCAAACTTATGTTGACTTTCCAAATAAATATCAAATTTATGTTGACTTTCCAAATAAATATCAAACTTCCGTTGACCTGGCCATATTAGGTACGACGTTAAGTGGGTTAATAGATCTCGTTAACGGAGGTAATTTTCTGTTAACATATATGTTAATTGATAACGACATTGTTTCATATAACAACAAAACGACGTCGTTTTGTCGTAACGATTGAATTAAATCCCTAAAGTCAATTTTAGATCCCCAAATCGAGCAAAATCCCTAACCCTAAATAGAGTATGATTTGAAACTCGGGATTTTATTGAACAGTTACGACAACACGAAACAATGTGTACGTACATGTGTTAATCGAAAAAACACAACTTTACGAACAGACACAACTATACGCGTACATTCGTGTCTCTTACGTAAATAACTAACTTATATGAATACGACTTTAGGTTATATGACTTAGATGAGATTTGATTATAGTTCAACAATACTGTCATTTTTAATTAGCGGATCTGTTAACAGAAAATTAATCCCATTAACATTGTCTGTTAACTCACTTAACGTCATGCCTAATATGGTCAAGTCAATGAAAGTTTGGTGTTTATTTGGAAAGTCAACATAAGTTTAATATTTATTTGGAAAGTCAACATTTGTCTGATATTTATTTCGTTTCCTCGTGAGTTGAGGATTTAAATCAACGTTTTGAATAAGTTGGGGATTTTAATGACATTTTTCCCAATTTTAAACCCTCAATTTCGTTTTCTGCCGATCCTCTTAAAAATTGAGACTTTCCCCTTTGCCTTTCGCTGGGCGTCTTCGCGAACCAAATTTTGATTAAGCACCACCAACTCTCACTTTCTCGCTGAAATCACCAAATTTTGGGACTTGGAACGAGGTAGATACCTAATTTTCCTCATCTCTTCTGCTTCTACTGATTCTGTTCCCCTTTTGGTGGATTTCTGTTTGCGTTGTTAATTGGGCTTCCATCTGTTAAATTTCATGTCTGTTTTTTTTAGCAGTTTAGCTTATCGATGCCTACGTATTTCCTTCCACTTGCTCCGTTTGTAGATCATGAGCAGTGGAACTGTTTAGTAATCATGTTACTGCTGATGGTCTAATTAAAAGCTTTGAGATTTGTATACTTAATATACCTCTTCTTTCGTGCAGAGGAGATGGATCGTGTTGGCAGTCTACCAGACGAGCTTCTTTGTCATATACTGTCCTTCCTTACCACAAAGGAGGCTGCTTTGACTTCTCTTCTCTCCAAGAGGTGGCGCAATCTCATTGCTTTTGTTCCTTATCTTGATTTTGATAACTCTGTCTTTCTTCATCCGGAAGAGGGCAAGCGGGAAAGGCATGAAATTAGGCAGAGCTTCATGGATTTTGTAGATAGGGTGTTGGCTCTGCAGGGTGAGTCTCCCATTAAGAAATTCTCCCTCAAGTGTAGAACTGGTGTTGATTCAGATCGTGTGGATGCTTGGATAAGTAATGT
This sequence comes from Arabidopsis lyrata subsp. lyrata, assembly GCF_000004255.2. Taxonomy (NCBI): domain Eukaryota; kingdom Viridiplantae; phylum Streptophyta; class Magnoliopsida; order Brassicales; family Brassicaceae; genus Arabidopsis; species Arabidopsis lyrata. The sequence continues at coordinate 19,124,607 of NW_003302551.1, forward strand.
TCTACGCCGCGGTGTTTCAGAGCTTTATCTATTAATCATTTTAGGTATGACTATGGAAGATAACTATCGGCTGTCGCCAAAAGGTTTCGAGAGCAGGACACTAGTTAAGCTGAAAATAGACTGTGGAATTGATGTTAGTTGGATGGCTGGGAGCATTTTCTTACCAATGCTTAAAACTCTAGTTCTTGACTCGGTTTCGTTTTATGTTGATAAGTTTGAGACTCTTCTTCATGCTTTGCCTGCGCTTGATGATTTAGTCCTGGTTGATGTTAACTGGTTAGATTCGAATGTCACCATCTCAAATGCAAGCCTCAAGACCCTAACAATAGACTCCGATGGTCATTTAGGCACTTTTTCATTTGATACACCTAGTCTTGTTTATTTCTTTTACTCTGATTATGCTGCGGAAGACTATCCCGTAGTTAAAATGGAAAACTTACGTGAGGCTCGAATCTTCCTTATGGTTAGTGATGAAGAGATTGAGCGAGTGAGAGTGCCAAATAATGATTTGTTCGAGGATGATATGGACAATGTTGTTCTCCGATTTGAACATGTGGGGAAGCTTATGAATGGCATACGAAATGTTGAGTATCTGGACTTGTCTGCTGATACTCTCGAGGTCAGTTTTCTTTCCTTTTTCACTTTTAATTTTTTTTGTCATCTGGTCTCGAGGATATAACAGAAAGTAATTAGGACTTGGTCTCAATTCCTGAAGCACAGTGGTCATATTAGTTTGGTCCCATTTGGAATGAACCTGACTACTTCCTAGGCATCTTTTGATTTGTAACTCAATTCGCTTTGATCGGTTCTTAGTTGATGTTTTAACTGTTCATATGTAATTGCAACATGTTTAGTTGTGTTCTATCCTGTTTCAGGTGCTTTCTCTATGCTGTGAATCGATGCCCGTGTTCAAAAACCTCAAATCGTTAGCTATTAAAAGTAACGAAAGCCGAGGATGGCAAGCAATGCCAGTTCTTCTAAGGAACTGTCCACATTTAGAATCTCTAGTCATTGAGGTATAAAAACAAACCATTTGCCAAACATGTACAGAGATAGAGTTCATACTTTGAATCTCTTATTGTTTTCGTTATGCTTTCAGGGACTCTTGCATCATGTCACAGATAAATGCGGGGATGCTTGTGACTGCGTTTCTCGGGAGGACAAAGGTCGTTCCCTGACATCTTGTCCAGTAAAGATGTTAGAGATTCATGGGTTTGGAGGGACAAAAAAAGAGATGCAAATGATAAAGCATTTCTTGGACTATTTTCCTAGTTTGAAGGAGATGGAGATATATGCTGACGAGGATGGTCCTACAAACCTCGAAGCTCCTGGGATGTTTGAACAAATTGCGCATCTTTTTACACTCTACGACCAGGTTTATACTTGTGATGTCCAGTTTATGGTGTGTGGTTCCTTATATAAGAAGTTGACTGCACAATGATGTGTCTTCAAGGAAGAAAACTTACCTCATAGATTGGTCCAACCTTCGGACTCTTTGTTAGAAGCTTAAATGTATACCAAGTCGTTTCAGTTTTTTATATCTCTTACATTTTCTGCCCCGTTATTCAGAATAGTTTGCTAGATTTTGTCGCTTATCTCTCTTCCTGTTTCTTCTCTCAATTTGTAAACCCTACATTGTCACAATCTTTTCCTTGATCATATGGAGATAAATATTTGATTACAGATACACATAACTGATTGAAGAAGAAGAAGAAGAAGAAGACGAAGAATGCTCTGTTTTGATTCTCCTATTTAAGTCATACCCTGCAGAGCCATACTATTGAACGTACAGAACATTTTGGAGCAAAATACTTGCAGATGACAATGATCCCTAGTACTAATAATCCAACAAACCTGACAAGCGAAACGTGAAAGAGCATACTCTGATTTCCCTTGTTGCTTAAGTAAATAAAACCTGAATCGGTTTTCTTTGTTGTACCATCTGTCAGAGTTTCCTCGTCTAACATATCATTTTCCTTGTTGATTAAGTAACTGAGGTACGAATATAAGGGTTCACTAGGGTTTGAAGGAGGGCTAGGGCTTGAGGGAAAGAATGGATATGATCTGCTGTCTACATCGAAAGATTTAAACATGCATGTAACATTATCAGACTGAATGAGATGATCCAATGAATTTAAAAAGAAACAACAACGTATTATTAGCTACCGAGAGATTCATAGGAACTAATGATTAACAACCGTCAGCTTGCAGTTTGGCGAAGCTCTCGGGGCCATCTCCAGTGCCTCGGAGACTTCAGAAGGACCACAATCCTCCTCTATGAAGGAATCACAGTGTAATACAATGATCACTTGTTCAAGCCGAGGCAACTTCTTGAGGAAATGTTCGACTAATGACATCTCTCCACAGGTTGCACCAAAGTCCAATATCTTCAGGATCTTCACAGGACATGATGATAAACAAGAAGAAGAAGGAGGAGAAGGAGGAGAGATGCAGTCACAAGCATCTCCACATCCATCCGTGACACGGTGGTGGAGACCCTGAAGAAGGAGCATAAATAAACCAAAATAAAAATGTGTAATTGATAACATATAAAAAGTTAAAACAGAGTTTTTGTTTCTGCATGTATACTTACATGGAAGACGAGAGTTTGTAGATTGGGGCAGTTGATGAGCAAGAGAGGCAATGCTTGCCATCCTCGTTCATCGTCACTTTCAATAGATAAATGATTCAGGTTGTGGAATACCGGTACCGTCTTACAAAAGTCTTCAATCACCTGAAAACACATCAGTAAAACTTGTTGGATCATCAAAAGGCTGGTAAGTAACAAGTAACCATAAAATAAGAAAGAAGAAAGAAATAAAACCTCAATTGTAGCAGAAGTTAAGTGAAGGGTTTGAACATTATGTATCCCCATGATAAGATTGGTGGCATCCCAAGGAACTTCATATTCCTCTGAATCTCTTGCATGCATCTGACTTGTATTCGATCCAACATCGAGCCTAGCTTCAACAAGGGAATCCAATTTGACAAGCGGATAGTTCCCCGCAACAAAATCTGAGTAGTTTAAGTAGAGGAGGTTTGGAGTATCAAACGAAACATTGCTAGGACTCGCAGTACCGAAGTCGGAGTCTACGGCCAGAGGCTTATTAGAGTAGAACTTTCCAGATGCCCTGCGCAAGATTAAACAAAACGTGCCATCTTAATATGTTTTTTTTTTTTGTTAATGAACTCTTTGAAAAGTAAAAAAAAAATGACGTTAACTATATTTAGAGTAATTCATTGTCTCTCTCTCTTCTATTTTAGAGGAAACTCTATTTTATAGGAATACATTGGAGCAAAATCTCCTCTAAAATAGAGGAAAATATAGAGGTGGACATTGGAGATGGTCTAAGACGATGGCTTTACTTACATCTTCTCTCGACGGAACTTGAATATGTGACTATCCATGGGTGGGAGGTAATGTTCACCATCAATAGTTAGTCTCTTGAGGGTAAGAGAACACACTGATGCAGAGCGCCAACGGTGCCATTTTATACAATTTACGATCAACTCCTCAAGCATAGGGCATTTAGATAGAAGCCGAGCAAAACTCCTATCTCTTTGACCGAGGTCAATAGAATCAAGATGCAGAGTTCTAAGATTGGTAAAGATAATGTCTCCCCAAAATAGACTGTGGTGGATGATACCGAGTCTCCCACATCCTAGTTTGAGCTTAATCAAGTTATGGCAATAGAAGAAGATACTAGAAGGCAGTGAATATATTCGTGAAGGGAAGAGCACTACTAAGGTAAGATCTGTTGCTCCACGTCTCAGAGCTTTGAGTATCCACGTCTCAGCAAGATCTTGGTCAACACCATTATGGCATATAAGAGAGAATTTGGTAATGGGGGAATTGGATTGAAGAGCAAGAACTCTGTTCACAAACTCTCTGAAAGTAGTCCTTGGGCATTCTTCGGGACTTACACAAGGCATAAAGGTGGAGTCATCAAAATCAAGACTAGGTATCAATGTAAACAAATCCCGCCATCTCTTGGACAGAACAGATGTTAAAGCTGCGTCTTTTGTCGAAAGGAAAGACAAGATGTGACAAAGTACATGCTCTGGTAAGTTGTTGATTGCATCTAATTCTTCCTCACTGTTCTTCCTCTTTTTCGCATTCATCTCTATAAAAATAACTTTATTTAGTGAGCAAGCTTGTTTTTTTTTTTTTTGGTGCTTCCAACTCCCCCTAATTATTCATAAAATTAAAAATAAAGTATTACAAATGAACAAACCGCGAGACTCCTATCCCGTTAATATCATCCAACAATATCGAATGAACACTATCAGGACAAGAATCTCTAGACAAAGAAAACCAAGATCCAACGAGAAAGCTTGTTTATAAACTATGTATATTTCTACATGTTTCCTTATTCAAAGAGGAAAATTTCCTTTTCTAAGATTTCCTTTTGTCCAATTGTTCATGCATTTATTAAGAATATATGTACATTTTATTACAAAGAAATCAATCATAACATGCTCTATTGCTCTTTAACAGAATCATCAAACCTAGAAACTCTTCTGCCGAAAAAACTAATCCTCTCTGAAACTCTTGCATCCCAGCTCAAAATGACTGGAGGTAAAACAGAAAGCTAAAGGAGAGACTCTAAACATAAAAGAGGCTTGGGTATCCGGTTGTAAAAGAACTTGTTAAACATATATGTTGCGCTGGTAAAGAAAAAACATGGGTCTATAACAAAGGAAACGTATAACATGGTCAAAACATATGCAAGACAAATTTAAAACATAATGAAGAAAAACTAAAATAGTTGATATAATAATATAAATAAGTTCGACTTCTTCTCCTTTCTCGTCTGTAGCAAAGTAGTAGTTGTAAAAATAATTATAATCACTGATTGATATCATGTTAGTAATTTTATTAAAGTATAGCATGGTATTTAACAAAATAAACGTACAAAATGTTCAGAAAATAAAAATATTATAGTCTATAGTTAAAGGGATATTCTCAATATCGCCATCATCAATTGCAGGAGAGGATATTATTTTCTTTATCAAAAAAAGAAAAGAGAAACTTTAGGGGTTTGGAAAAATTGACATGGTATTGATATAACATAATCATCATTGGGCTTTTAAAAAAGCCCACTAGTCCAAGCGGCAAAAACGCAGAGTTTCTAAACATATCTAGAAAGTGCCGATCAATCCAAGAAATGAAATTGAAATGAAGCGCTTTCTTCTCCTCACTCTCCGTCTCTGGGTTCGTCTACATCGCTGAGATTAGTTTGAGAAAGTTCTTAGTCACTGGTTCCAAAATCGAATCCATAGTCCTGGTCCAAATGGTGGTTTGAAGATCCCGATAGGTTCGCTAGGGTTTAGTGCAAGAAGATGGATAGGATCAGCGGTCTACCAGATGAACTAATTAGTCTAATCGTGAGTTTTCTTGCTGCAAAGGATGCTGCGTCTTTGTTGGTTACCTCAAGGAGGTTTAGGAATCTCTATAGCATCATACCAGATCTTGAGTTCGATGACAAAGTTAAGTTTCAGGGGACTTTCACGGATCTTGTGAGTGGAGCAATGGCTCGGCTTGAAACGACAACGTGCATAAGAAGATTCTCTTTAAAATCTGAAAGGGGTCTTGATCCAAATCGTATCAACCACTGGCTACGTAATGTGTTGAATCTTCGTGGAGTCATGGATCTTGAAATGGGCATATACGGTGATAATGGATATACATTGCCTTTGGAGATCTTCACTTGCAAGACTGTCAAGAAGATGGAACTAGGGAGAGAAATTGTTATCAGTGTGCTGCCTGAGAATGCCTTGCTACCAGCGCTTGAGACTCTCATTTTTGTCTCCATCCGGTTCTGTAATCTTGCTGATTGTGCGTTCAAGGCGTTTCTTTCGGCTTGCCCTGTGCTTAAGGAACTAACCATTAATGGTATGTACTGGGAAACTTGGGATTGGTCAGGCATAGTGTCTAGTCAAAGCCTTCAAAGACTTACTATTGGTCGTGAACTGTCAGGTTTTCATGGGCCTGATCATCAGAACATTACTTTTGATACTCCAAGCCTTACTTACTTAGAGTACTATGATTTTGTCCCGGATGGGTATACAATTCTTAGTTTTGAGTCCCTTGTAGAAGCCAAGCTCGACCTTCTTGTGATGGTAAATCGCCGATGGCGTGACGTAGTTATAAATGACGGTGATGTCTTATCTAGCAATGCAACAAATCTGATTCAAGGGATAAGCAATGTCGAGATCTTGGAATTATCATCTCCTTATATGTTTGAGGTAAGTGTGTTATTGCTTCTTTTTTTCTATTCTTTTATATGTACTAGGTAATTACAGCTTGTGACAATAATAGAACATGAATAGTTGAACCAAGCGTGCATCTTTAGTGCCATAGGATGTTTGATTCCATATATGGAACAGTGTTTCCTTAGTTGATAACTATACTTGATTTTATTTGATTTCAGACGCTTTACTTATTCCGTGATGCAATTCCGGTATTTGAAAAGCTACATCATTTGACTATGGTATATGATGATCGCTTGGGTTTCTGTTGGAGATTTCTTCCCTTTTTGTTAAATAAGGCTCCAAATCTGAAGACCCTTGTTATCGAGGTAAGAGAATGTATTTCGGACAAAACACAATTTCCAATACCTGGTATATACTCCTATATCGTAAATCTCAAATCCTTCCTCTTGCTGTAGTGTGGAGTGCACTATCTTGAAGAACTTGACTATGTGTGCGGCTGTTTGTCGGGATATTCTTGTCTATTGTCATGTCCTCTAGAAGTCTTGGAGATAACCTTGGAGGACGGAAGAATCGGTGAATTGGAGCAAATAAAACACTTCTTAGGAAAACTGTCCCGTCTTGAGTTGCTGAAAGTTCATTCTCGGGAAAGATTGAGCGACAAGGAAAAGTCAAGAATCATCACTTATCTGCGAATGCTTCCAAGAGCGTCGTCCAAGTGCGAGGTCCAGATCTGTTTTACTTAAAAACTACCAACTCAAGCATGAAGAACAGTTTCTGGTCATCCTAGTTGCATAAGTCTGTTGGAATGTGAATGGGATTGTGCATATTCTTGGTCTCTTTTATCTCTAGTTACTCTCTGTTATCTTTTATGTTGATCTTCCTAGTAACTTTAGCATGTTGTCTACTTTCTAGGCCTGTTTTGATTTGTAATTCAATTTGCTTCCATGGGTTCTTCGTTGATGCCTTAACTGATCATGTGAACTTCACTTGAATCAAAAAGTGGATGCTTCTTTTAGTAATAAGTATCTAATTTTTGTACTTCCTAACAAGCACAAGGGCTCTGTTTTGCCGTTTGTTGTGGGATAGGTAGGAGAAACAAACCTTTGAAACAATGCTGTTTCGGTATCTCGTCAATATATGGAAGGTTTTTGTTTTAACAAAGAGTGTTTTTTTGGTTCTTAAAACAGGTCCAGACAAACCAAAGTAAACCAAACGACTTTGTTTTCCAAAAAACCCTCAGTTTTCGGTTTTGTTTTTGGTTTTTTCCCCAAGTTACCCTAATTTAGGTGATAAGTTCTGGTGTGATCTTCTCGCACGTATTCAAACTAGAGAAAGCTTTCGAGGTTCGAGTTTTCATCCTTCTGGATCGTGACTCTACCAAACTTCTCCGTCGATTTCACGTCTATTCCAGGGTATGTGCCGAAGTTGAACTCGTCTCTTGTGGTTCCTTTGTGCTACTTTTGATTCAAAGTTTCAACATCAGTTTGATTTTGATTGGCTTCCATGCTTCTAATATGCTTTTGTACATCATCTTGAACTCAAAGTTGGGACTTTTCTTCAGTCTGAGCAAGTTAGTTCTGAAACAATTCCTAAACAATTTCACACAATCGGTTTTGATTTTTCTCTTTATATCATCGGTAATACATCTTCACTTTGAAACTACTTTTGTTTCCAGAGAGTGACCTTTCTCTGTTTGTAGATTTTGTAGTGGGTGATACTTTGTGGTCGAAAACTCCGTTTGAATTATCTGAGCAAAGGAATGGATAGAATCAGCAGTTTACATGATGATATCATTTGTTACATACTTACATCGTATCTTTCCTTTCGGCAAAAGAGGCTGCTGTCGCATCAGTTCTCTCAAAGAGGTGGAAAAATCTCTATACCATCATACCAAATCTTGAGTTTAATAACACACTTGAGAATCAAGGTAGTTTCACGGATTTTGTGGATGATGTGTTGGCTCTGCCTCTCAGCTCCCGCGTAAGGAACTTGTCTCTAACATGTTTTCAACCGGGGTTTGATTATGCTCATGTAAACCGTTGTCTCTGTAATGTGCTAAAGCGTGGTATCCTTGATCTTAAACTAGACATATCTATTAAAGATGGATATTCATTGCCTTTTGATGAGGTCTTGACTTGCAAGACGCTTGTTGAGCTTAAACTAGGGACTCTTTTGAATATTGATCTTGTCCCTGAGAATGCTCTTCTTCCGGCGCTTAAGACTCTCATTATTGACTTAATTCGATTCTATGAACTTTATGGTTATGTGTTCCAAAAGTATCATTCTGCTTGCCCTGTGCTTGTAGAATTAGTGATGCGTATCAAAGGAGACTTGGAGCCGTTGAAACGTTTTGTGGATATAATGTCACTCCTGAAGCTTTTTGAAATTCATGCTGATGTAATAGAAGACGAGGAGCATATTCAAGTTAGAATCAATCTTCCTAGATCGGCCAAGTAAGAAGATCCAGTTCGAGTTAAGACCTTGTGGTAGGTCCCGTTTGAGCATGACTGTTTTTTTCATTTTTCTTTTGTCATATGGATTGCCTTGGCCTTTGAGTTATTTTTGATTTGACATTCTATTCAAAGTGACAAAGGTTAACACAAGAGTTAATGAGCCACAAAAGAACCCTAATTAAGCTCAATATAAGGAAAACTGAATAACTTCAATCTGAAAAAGAATTTTATAACTTTTACAGAAGTATCAAATTAAAAGTTGATAACATTGATTCCATACCCTATAATCAGTAAATGTGCTAAAATTGAAGCTCTGTCCTAATTCCTAAACGTCCACTGGTTGTTTAAGAAGTCTAATGTAGGATGAACATTAGTGTAATCCCATCCATCATTACCAAATACCAATTTACCAGATACAAAAAAAAAACTGATGAGTATTTTCTGCATTTCTTTGGATAAGCTTGCTTTTCTTCTCTTGTATCTGCTTCTCTGTAAAAAATTTAGACTCATGGTTCACTCGAACACAACGGAACTTTATCCTCTCCCTAAGATATGTTCTATTACAACTGGGCCTCTTAACTTGGGCCCTATAGTTGTTTCTTTTACTTTCAGGCAGCCCAAAGTCTTAACAATCCTGGTTTAATGATTTAGGTCCAATCCAATCGTGCAACCGTAATTTCTTCTGGTTTGAGTCAGTGTGCTGCCACGTGGAAGGAAGCACTTTACGCTTCGTCTTTGGATGCTTGGGCTTCTCTCAAAAGCAATTGGATGTCTTCTCCAGCTGAAAGTTTGAGACTTTTCTTCTGCATTCAAAGGTATGAACCGAGTTTACTATCATCTCTTTCTCTAGTTGATTTTTGTTTCTCCTCATTTTTTTGCTCAATTTCTTCTGTTGAGTTTGAATTTGAAACAACTTCTTTTGCCACTCGTTGATAGGTGATAATGTTGATGTTCTAGTCTAGTCGCTGAAAACCACATTCGAATTGTACTTAAAAAACATAAAAGAGGGTTCTTTAGGGTTTTGACAAAAAGATGGACAGGATCAGCAGTTTACCAGATGGTGTTCTTAGCCACATCTTGTCTTTCCTTCCGTTAAAGAAGGCTGCTCGAACTTCGGTTCTCTCGAAGAGATGGCGTATTCTTTTTGCTTTCACACCAAATCTTGATTTAGACGGCAATGAGGTTAGCGGACAAAGTTTCATGGATTTCGTGGATAGAGTGTTGACTGTGTCAGGAAATTCCCCTATCAAGAAATTCTCTATAAGGTGTATAGAGGTTTTTGACCCAGCTCGTATCAATCGTTGGATATGTGATGTGCTGAATCGTGGTGTCTTGAATTGTGCTCTTCATTTGGGCTTAGATGCTGAAGATGCTAAAGATGGGTATTCTCTGCCTTTTGAGATTTTTACTTGCAAGACGCTTCTGAAGCTGAAACTAGCTGGTTTTTCGATTGATGTGCTTCCTGAGGATGCTTTTCTTCCAGCTCTTGAGTCTCTTGTTCTGAAATCAGTTCAGTTCTGTAGTCTTCATGTTTGTGTGTTTCAAAAGCTTCTTTCTGCTTGCCCTGTGCTGGAGGATTTGGTCATGAATGATTTGAACTGGGAACAATGGAAATGGTCTCGCGTGGTATCCAGTCCGAGCCTTGAGAGACTTACTATTAAGCGTACACTATTCTATGGTTTTGATGGGTCTGATTTTGGGAGCATTACTTTTCATACTCCGAATGTTACCTACTTATACTACTCTGATTTTGTCCCGGGTTCCTATCCAACTGTCAATCTCGATTCCCTTGTTGAAGCAAGTCTGGATCTTACTGTGACAGTAGATCACACCTGGGACTCGTGTTTCGCAGATGAAGGGGATCCTATTACTAGCAATCCAACAAATCTGATCAAGGGGTTGAGAAATGTTGAGATCATGAATTTGTTATCTCATGAGAGTTTGGAGGTAACTGTGCTCTACCGTTTGCGTCTTTCATTCTCTGTAATATGTTATGGACAAATTGAGAAAACTGAAAGAACATGACAAGGATACTTAGTTTTGATCTAAATATTGAAATTTGTTGACTTCATTTTGTTTCAGATGTTCTATTTCTTCCGTGAAGCAATCCCAATGTTCGAAAACCTGTTTCATTTATCTTTTACGCCGGGGGCTGGATGTTCCTGGCGAGGAGTGCCATTTATGCTAAACAATTCTCCTAATCTAGAGACTCTTATCATCAAGGTATGACGGAAACCCCATGAGCTTATTGGATAACCACAGTTTTTGATTACACAATAGGTTCACCAAAATCTTCAATTTCTAATCCTCCCTATTGGTTCAGGGTCCTTTGCATCATGATGCAAGTGGATATGGATGTTCTGGGTATTCTTGCTTATTGTCATGTCCTGTGAAAGTCCTTAAGATAACCGAGTACCTCGGAACTACGGGAGATGTGGAACAATTAAGGCATTTCTTAGGGAAATTGTCATGTCTTGAGCTGTTGGAAGTTGACATTTTTGAAACAAGAAACAGGGACGAGTTGCAAATAACTAAGGAACTTCTAATGCTTCCCAGAGCTTCGTCCAAGTGCAAGATCAAGGTCAATTAACTCATGCATTGCATGAAGAGCAAACTTTGATTCTTTTCTAATGGATTAACTCTTGTTTAGACCTGAATCTGTTTAACTAAGTTGTTGTCTTTTGTTAGACTTTTCTCTTTGTCTTCATCTTATCACTTTTTGTCGTGGGATTGTTCTGAAATGATCTTTTCACTAGTAATTTGCCTCGATCAAATGATCTATATGCTTTACTTGAACCTGAAGGTTAGATACGGTGTTGATCCTGATCGTGTGGATAGTTGGATATGTAATGTACTGCAACACGGTATTTCTCATCTTCATCTATCCTGCTGGCTGCTGCCTTATGAGATATCTGTCAGTAAGACATTAGTTGAGCTGAAAACAGGATATGGAGTTGATCTTTATTCATGGGACGATGACATGTTCTCACCGATGCTTAAGACTCTTGTTCTCGACTCGATTGTGTCACTTGAAGGTCAGATTCAAATGCTTCTTCTTGCTTGCCTATGCGCTTGAGGAATTATACATTATTAACACGAGGTGGAAGGACTCCAATGTGACTGTATCAAGCCCGATCCTGGAGAAGCTAAACTATAAAGCTCAAGGGCTGATCTGGATTAGTAATTCGGAAGAGAGCCTTTCACTTGAAGATCCAAGTGTTGGTTACTTTGATTACACTCAGGACTTTCCAGTAGTTAAATTGAAAAGTTTATACAAAGCTATAATCAACCTTGTTGTACCCGAAGATCAAATCAAGCAAGCAAGAGCACCAGATGATGATTTGTTGGAGACGATAATTTTTTCTGGTCTTGGTAATGTGTGGAAGCTCATTGTAAAGGAAGTGGACTGCCCAATGAAGTCTTCGTGAAAGCAAACATAGCTCATATATTTGATCAATGTTTTCTTGGATTCTCTATGACGTTCTCATTGTATATTTTCGGTTAGCAATAAAGACAGATGAAAATTAAAGTAGATAATTCAGTTGATACGATGCACCACTACACATTTGTCCGCTGGATTATACGATGCGGTTGTTTTCTTGTAGCTAAATTCTGTTCTTTGCTAAAACTTCTAAGCAACATTTTGTCATCTGGAATAAGATCATCATATGAACCCAATAATGCAAGACAATGATGAAACCAAAATTTAAACAACCGACGATAAGAGAAGACTTAGATAAGTGGGAACACCTGCAAGAGTTTGTTAGAAAATCTGATCTGGATCTTGCAGTTAACCGAAGCTCTAGGTAACATTAGCAAATCGGTGGTGAGTCGCAACTTTTCGTCGTCGTCTCTTGTCCAAAAACTAATTGTCACCAACACAAGACATGACAATTTCCCTAGGAAATGTTTCATTTGCTCCAATTCTCCTTTAGTTCCCTTGTACCTGGTTATCACTAAGATCTTCACAGGACATGACAATAAGCAAGAATACCCTGACATGCACTCGCAAACAGATTCAGGTTTGCATTGATTATCGTGCAATGAACCCTGAAACAAGATGGAGAATTAGAGATTGGTAAATTATGATTAACTACATAGTTTATAAGCTTGTGGGGTTTTGGTCATACCTTGATGACGAGAGTCTCCAGATTTGGGGACTTCTTTAGCAAAACCCGTAAAATTTGCCAACAGAATCCATATAGTATAGATAAATGATGTAGGTTTTCAAACACCGGGATTGCTTCACGGAAGAAATAAAATGTCTGCAACAAAATAAAGTCAACTCCTCATCAACCAACTGCAATCTTTAGGTCATCAACAAGCATTTTTGGATTTTGGAACATCCTATGGAACTTAAGATGCACACCTGAATACTTACCAATATTCTAATTCTTACACAGATGGAGGAGATTAAAACAAGAATGTGATTCTTGATTATCCTATTCATGTTCTTTCTATATTTTTCCATGGTGTAATTGCATGATACAGAAGAAACAATAACAGACTTACCTCGACACTGCTACAAGTTAAGGCCAGGATCTGAACATTCTTTAACCCCTTCAACAGATTCGTTGGATTGCTAGAAATATTATCAGAATCAATTATAAGTTCTCCATTCCAGGTGTGATGTACCGTCAAAACAAGATCGAGCTTAGCTTCGACAAGCGAGTCAAAGTTAACAAATGGATACTCATCCGGAACAAAGTCAACGTACTCTAAGAAGACAAGACTCGGAGTATCAAACGTGATGCTCCCAAAATCAGAACCTTCAAAACCATAAAAAATCTCCACGCTTGATGGTAAGTCTCTTAAGGGTCGGACTTGACACAGTGCGAGACCATTCCCAATATTCCCATTTGATTTCATGCAACAGTAATTCCACGAGCACTGGACAAGCAGAGAGAAGCCTTTTGAACGAACAACCATGATGCTCATTGAACCGAACTCCAGAAAGACTGAGGGTCTCAACCGTTGGAAAGAAAGCTTTCTCAGGAGGGAGAAGATCAAAATAAAAACCAAACTCTAGTTTCAGGGTAACAATTGTTGGTCGTGATCAAGTCTTCATGGTAGTTTTATTTAGAGTCTTATATTATAGAGTTAAGTAACTGAGTTTTGTTATGCATAAACTATTCGTATTACACACCGAAGAGATACGAATAGAATCGTTAACTGCAAAACAGTTACACGTGTATGTATGTGTCTCCACATTGGGTTGTCTTGTAGAGACGTGTCCCTTAGTCAAAGTGTGTCATGTAAAACTATAAATACAGTTTATATATCTAATAAAAGTGTGTGGTTTTACGTTATACAAAACAGAGAGGTAAGACAAAACAGAGTAAAATCTGTGTTGTCCGATCCTTAAACACTTTGAGAGTTCAAAGTTCTACATGGTATCAGAGCTATGGAGACAACAATGCAGCAAGTTATTCCAATTTTCAATGGTGAATCATACGGGTTCTGGAAAATCAAAATGATTACCATCTTGAAGACACGAAAGTTATGGGAGATTGTCGAAAACGGAGTCACGGCGAATCCATCTTCTGAAAGCACATCGGAATCGATTAGAGAGAGAGAAGATCAATTGATGAAAGACATGTTGGCTCTCCAAATCCTTCAAAGTGCAGTCTCAGAATCTATATTTCCGAGAATTGCTCCCGCGTCGACCGCAAAAGATGCTTGGAATGCTTTGGAAATGGAGTTCCAAGGAAGTTCACAAGTAAAGATGATCAATCTTCAGACTTTGAGAAGAGAGTATGAGAATTTGAAGATGGAGGAAGGTGAAACCATAAATGATTTCACAACCAAGTTGATTAATCTGAGTAATCAACTAAGAGTTCATGGAGAAGAGAAGTCCGATTACCAAGTGGTTCAAAAGATTCTAATCTCCGTACCACAACAATTCGACAGCATCGTTGCGGTACTTGAACAAACAAAAGATCTATCAACTCTTTCTGTCACAGAGTTGATAGGAACATTGAAGGCGCATGAGAGGCGTTTAAATCTCCGAGAAGATCGTATCAATGAGGGTGCGTTTTATGGAGAAAAGCTTGGTTCAAGAGGAGGAAACAAGCAAAACAAAGATCGCCATGGGAAGACCAACATGTGGTGTGGCGTGTGTAAGAAGAACAATCACAATGAGGTAGATTGTTTCAGAAAGAAGAGTGAAAGCGTTTCACAAAGAGGTGCAAACTATGAAAGAAGATGCTACGTGTGCGACAAGCCAGGACACATAGCCAAAGATTGTAAACTTAGAAAATGTGAAAGAGCACATCTAAGTATTGAAGAATCAGAAGATGAAGATGAAGATGGGTGTCATATGCTATTTAGTGCTGTTGAAGAAAAAGAGATCTCAACAATCAAAGAAGAAACGTGGTTGGTAGATAGTGGGTGCACCAATCACATGTCTAAAGACATTAGATACTTCATAACCTTGGATCGCAGCAAGAAAATTACCATAAAGATTGGTAATGGTGGGAAAGTCGTTTCCGAAGGCAAAGGAGACATAAGAGTAACCACAACCAAAGGAGATCATGTCATCAAAGATGTACTTTATGTACCCGAACTAGCAAGAAATTTGCTTAGTGTCTCCCAAATAATATCAAATGGATATCGGGTCATCTTTGAAGGCAACAAGTGTGTGATTCAAGACGTAAAAGGAAGAAAAATCTTGGAGATCAAGATGAAGAACAGAAGCTTTCCAATTCGTTGGAAAAATTCAAGAGAAGAAGCATATGTGGCTTTCGAAGAAAAAGAAGAACAAACAAATCTCTGGCACAAGCGTTTTGGTCATGTGAACTATGACAAGATGGAGAAAATGCAAACGCTAAAGAGTGTAGAAGATCTTCCAAAATTCGAAGTAATAAAAGGCGTATGTTCGGCTTGTGAGATGGGAAAACAACCAAGGAGGAGCTTTCCAAAGAAATCTCAAAGCAACACAAACAAAACCTTGGAGCTTATTCATTCGGACGTGTGTGGTCCAATGCAAACGGAGTCAATAAACGGGAGCAAGTACTTCCTCACGTTTATTGATGATTTCTCAAGAATGACGTGGGTATATTTCTTGAAAAACAAGAGTGAAGTGATCACAAAGTTCAAGATATTCAAGCCTTATGTGGAGAACCAATCGGAGAATCGGATCAAAAGGCTTAGAACAGATGGAGGTGGTGAATTTCTATCGAGAGAATTCATCAAACTATGTCAAGAGAGTGGCATACATCATGAGATAACGACTCCCTACTCTCCACAACAAAATGGTATAGCGGAAAGAAGAAACAGAACGCTTGTAGAGATGGCAAGATCAATGATCGAAGAGAAGAAGTTATCTAACAAGTTTTGGGCTGAAGCTATTGCAACATCAACATACTTGCAAAACAGATTGCCATCTAATTCATTGGAAAAAGGAGTTACACCAATTGAGATATGGAGCGGAAAGAAACCAAGTGTTGATCACTTGAAAGTTTTTGGGTGTGTATGTTACATACACATACCGGATGAGAAGAGAAGAAAGCTTGACACTAAAGCCAAACAAGGGCTGTTCGTAGGCTACAACAACGAATCAAAAGGGTATAGAGTGTTATTGCTAAATGAAGAAAAAATCGAAGTGTCAAGAGATGTGACATTCGATGAGAAGAAAACATGGAGTCATGATGAAAAAGGAGAAAGAAAATCGATTCTATCGCAAGTCAAGATCAACTCACAAGAACAAGGAGGAGGAAATGATCTAAACGCTGAAATAGATCAAGTGAGCAACGCTTTGAATCAACTTCATATTTCAAACAGAGCAATTCAAAACTCAGAAGAAGAAGGAGAAAATTATGTTGGTCCAAGAGGTTTCCGATCAATCAATGATCTCATGAACCAAACCGATGAAGTTGAAGGAGAGGCACTTATACATGAGATGTGTCTCATGATGGCTGAAGAACCACAAGCCTTGGAAGAAGCAATGAAAGATGGAAAATGGATAGAAGCCATGAGAGAAGAGTTGCGGATGATCGAGAAGAACAAAACATGGCAAGTTGTGGCAAGACCAAAAGACAAAAATGTGATCAGTGTCAAATGGATCTTTCGTTTGAAGACTGATGCAAGTGGAGAAGCAATCAAACACAAAGCAAGATTGGTGGCCAGAGGATTCACACAAGAGTATGGTGTGGATTATCTTGAAACTTTTGCACCGGTTTCAAGATATGATACAATAAGGATCGTAATGGCGATTGCGGCTCAACAAGGATGGAAACTCTTTCAAATGGATGTAAAGTCAGCATTCTTAAATGGATATTTGGAAGAAGAAGTTTACATAGAACAGCCACCAGGGTTCATAGAAGAAGGAGAAGAAGGAAAAGTTCTTAAACTTCACAAAGCGCTATACGGTTTAAAGCAAGCTCCTAGAGCATGGTATGGACGTATTGATGGATATTTTATCAAGAATGGCTTTGTGAGAAGCATCAATGATGCAGCGCTTTATGTGAAGAAGACCTCAAAGGAGATAATGGTGGTTAGTTTATATGTTGATGACATCATAGTCACGGGAAGCAAAATAAAGGAGATTGAACAATTCAAGGAGGAGATGAAGAATGAGTTTGAAATGACCGACTTAGGAGAGCTAAGTTACTTTCTCGGCATGGAAGTAACCCAAAACGAAGAAGGTATTTTCTTGTCACAAGAAAATTATGCAAAGAAGCTCTTGAAGAAATTTGGAATGCAAGACTGCAAAAGTCTGTCAACACCATTAACTCCTCATGGAAAGAAGAAGGAAGTCTTAAAAGAGAACCTTGAAGATGTTACAAAGTATAGAAGCATAATCGGAGGTTTGCTATATCTTTGTGCTTCACGGCCAGACATCATGTATGCAAGTTCATACCTGTCTCGTTACATGGTTGCTCCAACGATGCAACATTACCAAGAAGCCAAGCGAGTTCTAAGGTATGTTAAAGGTACTTTGAACTATGGCATTCAGTTCAAGCGAGTAGAAGAACCAGAGTTGGTGGGATTCTCCGATAGTGATTGGGGTGGTTCAGTGGAAGACATGAAGAGTACAAGCGGCTATGTCTTTACGATTGGATCTGGTGCATGCTGTTGGAACTCAAGCAAGCAGAAGATGGTTGCTCAATCAACGGCTGAGGCCGAGTACATTGCAATTTGTTCTGCAGCAAATCAAGCCATATGGCTATAAAGGCTAGTGAATGAAATCGGATTCAAGACTGAAAAAGGTACAAGGATTCTATGTGATAACAAATCTGCAATTGCTATAGGAAAGAATCCAGTTCAACATCGTCGAACAAAGCACATCGACATCAAGTATCATTTCGTAAGAGGAGCTGAGCAAGAAGGAAAAATCAAGCTTGAACATTGTCTAGGAGAGTTTCAAGTCGTTGATATCTTAACCAAACTGTTAAACACGTTAAGGTTTGAGTCTCTACGAGAAGAGCTAGGCGTGAAGATGAAGCCATGATCAAGGAGGAGTGTTGGTCGTGATCAAGTCTTCATGGTAGTTTTATTTAGAGTCTTATATTATAGAGTTAAGTAACTGAGTTTTTTTATGTATAAACTATTCGTATTACACACCGAAGAGATACGAATAGAATCGTTAACTGCAAAACAGTTACACGTGTATGTATGTGTCTCCACATTGGGTTGTCTTGTAGAGACGTGTCCCTTAGTCAAAGTGTGTCATGTAAAACTATAAATACAGTTTATATATCTAATAAAAGTGTGTGGTTTTACGTTATACAAAACAGAGAGGTAAGACAAAACAGAGTAAAATCTGTGTTGTCCGATCCTTAAACACTTTGAGAGTTCAAAGTTCTACAACAATTGTTTTGCAAGTGAAGATCTCTGAAGGCAGTGAAAATTCGTTTCCAACACTTAAGCGGATATCAACATCCACGACACCATGCTTCAGCACATTGGATATACAACGGTTGATATGATCATAGTGAGCTGGTTCGCCAATCCCTGGAATACTTTTTTTTAGAGAGAATCTCCCTATGCGGGTACTGAGCGGTAAAGCCAATACAAAATCCACAGAATCCATGAATTCGCTTCGGAAATGATAGATATTAGCGAAATGACGACCGGGAATGATGGTAAAGAGATTCCTCCACCTCTTTGAGAGAACTGATGCGAAAACAGCCTCCTTTGCAGAAAGGAAGGACAAAACAATGTGGCAAATAATCTCATCAGGCAGACTGCTGAGTCTGTCCATCTTCAATCACAATATCACCGAATAATTAACGAACATGCTACTATCACCACACTGCATAATTTATATAAATGTAACATCATGATTCTCTAGCGAAGAAAAAAGTTTTAAAGTGGATATAATTATAACAAAATATAAAAATTACGAGCCAAATAGATGAGAGAACTTGGTACCTACGTTGATACAGATCCTAGCGATCCATCTTCTTGCCAAGCCCTAGGGAAACTTTTTTTTCTACAATGAGTTAGAAGAAGAAAACAAAAAATTGGATTAAAAAAAAAAAACTAAGGATGAGAGCTTGCTACAGCCAGAAGAAAAGTCCCATACCTTTGAGTTCAAGAAGATATGCAATTGCTTTTGAGAAAAGCTACACTTCTTCCACATCACACTTTTGAGTTCAGTGCTTTCACGTTTAGTTTGCTTTTTCAACTGCTTGGGGTGGAATTTGTTAAAGAAGGTTTCACGCTTAGTTTGCCTTTGAATGCAAATTTCCAATTCTCTGGTCATGAATAAAGTGTGAACAGTTGGTATTGTATAGGACGGTTTCACGATTAGTTTGCTTTTAAACTTCTTGGCCTGAAATTGGTTAGACAGTTTTCAAACCGAACCTAACCAAAATCAAACCAAACCGAATGATCACCTTATCATTTATTAAGACTTAAGACAAACCGAATTAGTCTCGTTCCCTTTTTTCTTGTCATCATAATTAATCATAAATGGTGTCCCGTATTTTCCTTAACATTTTATTAGTTGTCACTTGTCTGATTGTCTCATATATGCAAGAGGAGTAAAAAGAACAATTTACACAAAATAATGTAAGAATTCTGACAGAGAGAATCGAATGGAAATTGACAATACCAACTGTTCACACTTTATTCATGACCAGAGAATTTACAACTATAATAGGACTATAGGAGTATACAACCAAACACAAAACGCGTAATACACAACTATAATTAATCACATTTACCTTCTTTTTTATGATTAGTTAATAATCAAATTTAAAGCAGTATATATGAAAATGATCAGAGTAAAATCATTTAAATTATAAAAGGCCAGAGTCGAAAACGACACCTGTTGACGGCAACCACGAGTTCCCGTCAATGAAACCCGAAACGGTAAACCCTTGAGCTTCAGTCAACGTCAACGCCGGGTGATACCCGGCCCAACCAACTCGACCCGAAACCGATGATCCAGGACCCGAATTTCCAAATTCTCCGTAATAAAGAGTCTTCAAAGCAAAGCTACTCGACCAAGGAGACCAACCCGAAGGGTGAATCGAGCCGTCTATAAAAGATTGCATCACAACAGTCCTTGAATACTGCTTCCATGGCCGACCTAAATAAGTCTTGGTCGAACCGGTGATTCTACAATTATGGATAGAAATACCGGTGTTCTGGTTCGGGTCGGACCGTCCTTGGGCCGTGACGTAGTTCTCGTCCGAGGAGCCTTTTCGAGATACGAGGTTGCAGCTTTGGAAAACGACGGCGGAGTTTCCAAAGATGAAATCTACGGTGCCGGTAATGTCAGTTTCTCTATAGAATTGTCGTTTGGAGAGAGTGTAGAGCGAGTCTTGGTAACCATCGATTGAGCATCTGTATACCACGGACCTGTCTGATCCGACCCGTAATGCTACAGCTTGCTCCGAGTTTGGTCCGGCACTGTTTACGAATGTTATGTCCCGAGCTATGAATCCATCTCCCATGGCGGCTTCCATAATTTTAAAAAAAAAATTTGGAAAGGGTTAAAGTGCTTTAATGAGAAAAAAAAAACCTCGAAATAGAACTGTGAAGTTGTATAAATTTAATTGTAATGAAATTGGTTTTCTTCTTTGGCAATGAAATTGTATAATTTCTTAATTAAATTTTTAGTGTGAAAATGATCTCACCGACAGTAGCGGATTGGTAAGTATTCCAGCCGCCTCTGTTACTTCTGCTACCGATAATGACTGTTTTGCCCTTCCCATCACCAACCAACATAACGTTCTTCTGTTTGCTCGGAATATTGAGATTCTCTTTATAGGTTCCGGCTGCTAGATGGATTACGCTTCTGCCACTTCCCTTCTCCAAAGACGCCAACGCTTCGGCTATGCTCATGTGTGTCCCGCTTCCGTCGGCTGCCACCACCGCGTGAGGTCTCAGTTCTTCTACTGAAGCTTCTAAAAGCTTCCGGTCTGACATAGAAAACCACGACGGAAAATCATGTTCAGACAACAGTTTCCGGCCACCAGTTAGACGAGACGAAGAAGAACTCTTCCGCTTATCGGACACGAACATGTCTAGTGAATTGGTCAGTAAACCGGTGAGGTTTCTTGCGAAGGAATCTATCGCGATTCCGTCTTTGTTGAAGCTAGATTTCTCACTGAGGCTTTGCTTACAAGTCTCTTGATTAGTCAACGCCGCGCTTAGCCACGTATGTACATCGTCGTTGACGTGATCTTTACGCTTGATGACAACGATGCGAGACAACATGTCGAGCGTGTCGTCAAGTAGCTCAAGGCAGTCGTTGACAGGATCGAGCATGAGGGATTGAGAGGTACGGTGCGAAAGAGTGAGATTAAAGGCGAAAGAACGAGCAAAGAGAGCGTCTTCCAAGCTGAGTTGGACTGAGTTGAGAAACCCTTTGTTGGAAGAAGTTGAGGGTTTGGTTCTTGAAGATGAATCGGAGTTTGGGTTTCTTGAGAATTTTGTGAATTTAGAGTTTGATGAATGGGCAAATACTGACAAGAGGTTCAAGACTAGGAACAACATTAGTTTGATCCGGAGCTTATGATTTGGTAATGAGAATGATGTAGTTGCCATTGTGATATATGTACAACTTTGATGATTCGTGTTTTGTAGAGAAGAAGTGTTATGTGTTTGCTAATCTATATATAGTTTCGTAATTAACTACTACTACTAGGTTATAAATAAAAAAATTAAAACTAGAACTAGATGTACGAAGTGGTTGGTGGGCCAGGGGTGTTAGGGTAAAAGTCCCTCCCCTCCAGTTTCGATTCTTCTTCTTGTTGTTATCAACATTACATTACGTGGGAAGTCTGTCAGTTGGGTTTTGGCCTAATTGGTTTACCTGATAGTCAGAATTACAGGCGGCCTGACTACCCCTAGCACTTAGTCGGAAGGCATTCTAAACTCGGGATAGGCAAAGTGGTAGCCCGAATGGCCTAGCCGTTAACACGGTGGACAAGTCCACTATTTAACACCTCGGTGCGTTCCTAACGGGGTCGATAAGATTTATAAAAAAAAAAAAAAAACCTTTTGAACAGCAGGTGGACCAAATTCATAAATTCGAGTTCCAAAGGACAAGGTTGGGAAGAGACTTTTTGATATATCCGGTTCGAAAAATAAAAAATTACGAGTGGAAATACTCTTCTGTAAGAAAAAAGGGTAAATATATATGTCTTTAGATCAAAATAATTACATTCCTAACAAAATTCAAAAGATGTTGTTTATTTGAATTGATTAACATATATTTTACCTTTTTCTATAAATTCTTACTTTTGATCGAAAATTACTTATAATTAGAGTGGAGCAATAAAAATTTGACTGTGTAATGTTGGCATATCAACATAGCATTTAATTTAATTTACTTTGGTTTTAAGTTTTGATGAATCAGTCAATATATACTAGATATTTCTTCTTATATAAAGAATATTACATTTGATCGAATTTTGTAAACAAATGGTTGTATTAGTGACAATAATGTGTGAGTAAATTATAGACGTACTTCAGCGGTAAAAAAAAAACTGTCTAAATGTTTTTCAATGATCATATCAACATCCGTACGTGTTTCCATTTTCAAATAGATTGACAGTTCCAAAATAAATAAAGTTTCATATTTGTACATCCGTGGTTGTAATTCTTTCACGATTTTACATCTACGCAAAATAGAATCTTGTAGGTATATATATGATTTGACTATTTTCTTCTCCATTTTCTTTCTCGTTATTACTGACTCTTTAAGCTTTAACCAATCTACTATACATTTTTGCAACACTTTTTGAGGTTCCTAATCGGGTCAAATTTTATTTAATTTTGATCCGGAAATCTTCAATCGGATCTTTCCTTATTTTTGACAAAATTAAAAAACAAAAATTAATCAATAAAATCTAAAAAATATATATTTTCTCAACTAATTACTATACCTAAACTCTTTATTTATGGCATATTCTCTACAATTTTTATAGATATAGAAATCAAATATAATTATTTAATGCTAATATAACAAATTTGAACTAATTTCCTAAAACCTCTCTACCTAATTAAAACATAAATATATGATTCTCATTTCACTTTTATATGATCTTATATTTATATTATTTTGAACTATTCTAAAATATATATACTTAATAAAAAAATTCGATTTTTTTCTGCATATGCTATGATTCAAATTTTTTAAAACGGACATATTACTCAATCGATGAAGAAAAAAATATGTGTACAATCTATATTAACATTTTTGAAAAACAAATTTGCGCGTTTAATCAGGTCGTATTTTTTTTTTACTCTGACCCGGAATTGAGTCATTCAGATATTTTCTTAATTTCTACAATTATCTAAAACGGGACAATATACCACGGTGAAATCTTAAAATTAACAAATCGAAATACAATTATTTAGTATTTTAATATACATTTTAAAAATATTTTTACGGGTTGGTCTAAAAACACACACTAATTTAAAAAAAATATATATATATATATATATATATTATAGAAACTATTTGAAAGCAAACTTTTAAATTGACTCGAATTATATGTCTTTTAAATAAAAGTGTTATTAAAAGAAATAACAAAATGATGTTTAATTTTACGGGACATGATTATATGGTGGGACGGGTCGGATTTGGATTGATATTAATACAGGATAATATATCACGGGTGAAATCCTGGGATTAACAAATCAAAATACAATTATACAATTTTAAACACAAAACAAAACAAATACAACTTAAAATTTTCATTTTTAGTTACAACGCATGTGACTCGCAATGTACAACAAAAAATATTATATACAACAAATTCATCAGTTTATAAAAAGACAAAAAAAAATCAAATAATTAACCCGCGGTGTACCGCGGGTAACAATCTAGTTATATAGTAAAACGAATAAGGAAATCAAAATATGTAAACCTATTGAAGAATAATCCAATTTTGAACCTTTTTGGATATAAGACAGCCACCATCCCTTCCTGTCCGATAATAATTGATGGCTTTTTGAAAGGTTGATTTGTTTTTGTTTCTCAACATTTAATTGGTTTACAATGATTCATTATCTCTTTTCCGATTACAATTTACAAATTTTTGTTGTTTATAAAATTTAAATTTATAATGACTCGACGACAAAAGTAAAATTGTGTTTTATTTAAAAGTTAAGAAAAAATGTAGCATATGATGTAAATGTTATAACAACCTTTTGAATATGTTTTTCTTTGATTAAATGATTTTATGAATGGTCCCCGATATTATTCTATATGTAATGATTTTAATGCAAACCCTTAGACGACGAAAGCAGAAACCTTTAGTCGGGCATTAGATGTTGCCAGACTGTTGCAAATTAGTATTTGATGTGCTAGCAACTATTTTTTTCGTCTCTTTACGATTCTGCGGATGTATACGTATACATATCTAATGTGTTGTAACTCGTAACTAAGGCTTAAAAAAAATCTGTAATTAGTGATTTTCAAACTTTATAGGATTGTCTGTCTTTATGATCGATCTGATTACAAAAATTTAAGGAGACCTTGGTGAGGATTTTCAAAAACGATATCAACAAACATGATTGACTATGATATATATACAAACTTATTTCATTAATCTAGTATACTTAAAACATGAACTGTTTACAACGTTATATTGATATATTTGAATCTGAGTTTCAATTCCAAAAGAAGATTCATAAATATATTGCCTGCCGTGGAAAAAAAAGATTCACATTTAGGGTTCTCTTTTTCATTGAGCTAACGAGTTAGGTTGTAAATATTTTTGTTGATCTAAAGTTAAGTATTGAAACCAAGAAAACGATATGCGGATGCCAGAGATAGTTTTTAGCTACGTACCTAAGTATTATTGAGAAATTTAAGACGAATAACGCATGATATCTGCATGGATAAATGATTCCACCTAACGCACATGGATATGTAAATTTATAATTAATGAGATTGCTATCTTTTTCTCGGAGACCTAGCTCTTCGAAGATTTAATGGCGCGATACACGTCACTCGTCGTCGTCACTGCTACTCAACGAATTGGACCCGCCGGGAACAAATTATTAAAGCCGCAACTACATTTCAGTTATTCAAAGAGAACTTGTCGAATCTCATTTAGTGTATTAAAATTTGTATTATTGTTAGTATAAATGTACAATACTAACATGAGTAGTTTTTCGTGTCAAAAACCTTAATTCATCTTAAATGTTTTTGGATTTTGTCCACTTAACAAGAAAACATGTGTTTTACGAATACCATATTAGTAGCAGAATAGTCGTTAAACTATTTGGCGACTAAATCCAATAGTTGTAAATCGATAGACGCTAAAACAGATAGTCATCATTACTGTAGTCGCTAAAAGACGACTAATATACACTATATAACTTATCAGTTGTAAAATAGTCGTAAAATTTGATGACTGATTTACGACTAATTTACGATTAACTCAGTTGAACATAGTCTTAGTAACGTAGACATTAAATAGTCGCCAAATTGTTAGTGTATATTTGACGACTAATTAGTGACTAATATTGTAGCTCTAAATATTAGTCACTACATAGTCGCCAAATGGGTAGTGTGATCTCTTTGATGTCTAAATAGCGACTTAACTAGTTGTAGGGAAGAGAGTAACCCGTGGATAAAAACAATTCTAAAACTTCGTAGTTTCGTACGAAAGTCGATTTAAGACAAAATAAATAATTTTGAAGTACTGCAGAATGGACGGAACAAAGTGGTGGGTTTGCTTTTAGGTGACCTCTATAGTATCAATTCCAATCCTTAAATTTGTAGTAGTACCAAAATGCTAGAAAATAGAATCTTCTTTTAACTCTCATGGGAGAATAAAGAAAACATATTCCATTCATATTTAAAGAAATATATATAGACACACACGTAAACACAAAAAGAAAGCAAAAAATATGAGGAAGATTAGCGAAACGAGAACTCTACGTACCAGTTGGGCCATGGAGATGTCTTTGTCTGTGAGTTGAAATCTGAGCTGGAAAACATGCATGCCACTAAAGACTAAACACATTGATGCTCTAATATACCTATACTCATGGATTTATAGATGAAAATCATTTCTTTCTTATATTGATCACGATCAATGAAAGTTTCCTTTTCATTTTATCGCAACTTTAGTCTATATATATATTTCAAGATTCTTCTCAATATCGTTCTGGAAAATCCGATCATTAAGAAAAAACATATATAGGATCGAGTTTATACGATATATATATATATATATCCATTAGTCGTCGCTCATGTGTAAAAGTTGAGAACGCTTTTTTTACCTCTCGATTACCATAATGTTTGAATGTATATTAAGTTTTGAATCGCAAAGAAAAGGTGAGAGTTACATTGAAACATATTAAAATGGACCCAGTATTAAGACGATGGTTGTATAATGAAGCCAAATAATTGACTTATTTTGGAGATACGTGTTGACTTCAAGTCGATAGTTAGAAAAAAAGTCAAAAACACACACAAAAATACTATATATACCTGACAAAATTGGCAAAGTAGGCACCTTTAAGAACATTAATTTGAAAAATAGACATTTTTTACAAATAATTGGCAAAGTAGACACTTTTCTCTCTATTAGAGAGCTTTGTGTAATGACATAGTTATCCTTTATTGTTTCCTTCATATATTCTCTGTCTTTTTTGTTTTCACTTAAATCATTTTATTTACTTTGTTAAAAATATTTCATAAATTTTTTAATCACAATAACATATTAATCTTTAATTTTTTTATGTAAATAAAATGTCCAAATTTGCTATATTTCGCAGATATATAACGTTTTATTTTACTTAATCTCAACTTGACGGTGTAAATGATAATGTTAAAAGTAGTATACATATGTTAGTGTACGACAATAATGTAAAAGATAATGCATGATATTGATGTAAGAAGTGGTATACTAGGTATGACAGTGTACAAAGTGGTGTACAAACGATAATCTATAGTGGTGTACCAACACATCGTGTACCGTCTACTTTCACACATATTGTACACCATGTTTATAATAGAGAGAACTATTTTTGTCGGTGTACTTGATGGTCTATGAGATAGTGTACAAATATCAATGTACGAAATGATCAGGTGTACGAGCGTTAGTGTACAAAACGATGTTTAAAGGATACGAGATTGGTATACGACATGTACAAATCTTGGTGTACACTACAAGAAAATATACAAACCATCGCTTCTCTTTAATGGTGTACATCACACTTTTCCACCATCATGTTCAATTTGGTGATGTACACAATCATGTACACTGACAAAAATAGTTTTCTCTTTTTGAAGAATAAAAAAAACTTTAAAAGAACAAGAGTTTTTACAAAAAAAAAAAAAAAAAAAAAAAGGAAAGAAAAATAAAATAAAAATGTATCCACACATATATATCTCTATTAGGCAAGGTTAATTTGGTATTTGATATATTATTTTGTTTTTTTGTCTATTACACCCTACTCTATCTAACAAAAAGCAAAAGGTGTCTATTTCTCAAAATATTTTAAAAAAGTGTCTATTCTTCTAATTTCTTTTCAAAAGGTGTATATTTAGCAAACAAACCCTATATACCTCGAGTTTTCTTTCCACCATTTACTAGTATTTATGAATAGAGCATACTGACATGAATTATGTGGTTATACGTACGTAATTCCCTGGTATTGTTATCATGTCCACATTCATATTCAACATAGATTTTTTTTTATTGACTATTATATGAGATTTTTATAAGAAAAAACAATTTCAACACATAAGAAAATATGTTATAATCTACTATATATCATAGACGATTATAACATGTAATATAGTAGTTTGTATTAGTTTCATTGTTGTGCTACTATCTTAAATCAAATCTGCATAATGCATGTTAATCAACTTAAAAGAAGATATATACATATAGGATTAGAAAAGATTAGACGGGGTTAGTCTCTGATTGTGGGTGTGTAAATCAATCGACACCTTACAATCCATAAGTTTTTGCCAAAAAGGCCAAAGATAACGAAAATGATGGTCTATCAGTATTTTGAGAACGTCAATTACTACTTAGTCCTTGCCCTAATTTAATTAACAACTGCAGTATTGAACTATATATATACCCCTATTGATAAGTTACTCATCTAATTATATAAAAGTTAGCCGAAAATCAGTGATCAAAAGATTTTTTTACAGTTTACTGACTTTACTCGTGGTTTCCTGCCATCTATGATTCTGCAAAAAAGGAAAATTAAATCACCCCACTATCAAACATAGCGTCATATATTTACCACTCGAATTTTCTTTAAACCAATTGAGTTAACTGAAAAATTGTTACAAACTTACAATCACTTTCATGGAATTGGTTGTATTCTCGATCTATTATCCTCGTAATAATAATATATATGTCAGTCTGTCGGCTGTCTTCGAATTATCTTTCCCTTGTAAAGTTGAAGACTGGTTTATCAAAAATATAAAACTAGAAAAAGCTTTAGAAATGAATGCAGACAAATGAATACGATTTAAGGGATTGAAATTGATTGATTTGATTTCGAATGCAGAAAGCACGAAAACGAAGGTTTTAGAAGTGTCATTTGCACCTAACGCTTTTGTTATAATTCGTTTAACAGAAGCGAAAAGTCATTAGTCCACAGATATATATACATTTCAATAATTAATAAAGGCAAACAAAAATGAGCTAATTATTAACTCTTCAAAATTCATTGGCAAAGAAAAAATAAAAGACTCTACGGTATGTGTAGGTTCACATTCTAGAAGTCATTCTAATTGCAAAATAAACGTCTTCAACCAATTGAGGAAATGGTTTTAAAATGAAAGTTCTAATTAAATATTGTAGATATAACAAAAGTGATGCTATCTTAATTATCAGAAAAATACCATTGATTTTGTAAAATATGAATGATGTACTTGATATTTGACCAAAAAAAAAATGAATGATGTACTTGATCTAATCATAACACAAGTTGACGAAGAAAAATTTTAAACCCTAATAACCATACATACCAAACTTTTTTGAGAAATTGTTAAAAATGCCCCTTTTTCAATACCCCTTTTCAAAAATGCCCCCTTTGAGAGGTATTTTTACATAAAAGAGGTATTTTTAAAAAATAGACATCCAAAAGGAGCATTTTTGAAAAGGGGTATTAAAAAAGGAGCATTTTTGTGAGTCTCCCAACTTTTTTTTCATAAATAGAAACCTTTATAAAAAAATCCGAAAATTGTAATCATAATTGTTAATAGTTAATACTGATATAACTGATCTGTTGACTACGAGCATTACAAAAATACAATTTATATATCAATTTACGTATAAACAATCATGGAAAAGTAGACAGAAACACACATTTTCAAAAAGGGGATCCAATAGCGTATTTGAGCATTATCATTTAAATATTTAACATATCAAACAATGACCATTATTATGCAAATATAATTCTAATCTTATTGTAGGAGAACGAACAGACAGTGCAAAGAACGACTCATATCAAGCAATAAAGCTGACTCATATCAAGCAATAAAGCTAAGTAAATGTGACAAACATGAAAGAAAAAAAAAAAAAAAAAAACTATGTGCTTTTTTTATATCTGCCTCCAAAATCCGAATCGGAGAACATAAAACCCCCCAAAGGGATCTCTGTTCTGTCTAAAATAAAAAAGCAACCCGAAATGGGTTTAGTCTTTTGTCTTGCTGGTCTTTTGGATGATTAAAAAAAAAAAGAAAGAATGATGATGATGATGATGATGATGATGAAGAAATGCAAAACTGGAGATGGTAGAGATTGGTCTCTCTTAAGACATGACTGACTAATGAGAGTCGACCAGACTCACCTCTACAAGCCTCTCTACTTTTGAGGAATATAAAGAGGCTTATGAAAAAATGCAGCCAAATGAGAGCGCCAACGATTTGGTTTTTCAAGGACTGAGCCGTGGAGAAATTAGGAAGCAACCGTTGCAGAAGATTGCTTCTCAAGTTTCTCCTTTAGAATCTCGGCTCTTCTCAGCTCCGTGTGCTGAGCTATTGTGCTTGCGAGTCCATGGTAGTGCGGGTCTAGTGTCTGGGTAAGGCTTTGGAACCTTGGCGAGTCTGATACTTGCATTGCTATATAGATAAAAAAAAAAGGAAATTAGATGACAATATGTCAAATCTATACATGGCGAAAACAATATATAGAGTATCAATTCTCTTGTACCTGTGACTGCATCCATGAAGAGTACGAAAGGATCCACTTCATCAATTGGAGAGTCTAATTCCTCGTCATCGCTAAAATCATCGTCTGAAAAGTCATCATCGTCGCTGTAAGAGCGGAAGTCCTTTGCCTAATGATAATACACAAAGGAAGTAACTTAGTGAGCTACTACGACATTTTACCTTTGCTTAGATCAGAGTAGAGGATTAGTTTAGGGTCAAAGAAGACAAACCTGTGCTGCTAACTTGCGGAGTGTACCTCCATCAGTTTCATCTGGATTCTCGTCATCCCCGTCCTCATCTTCATCATCTGTCTGGAATTCATCCATGTCGTCGTCATCACCATCTTCTTCTTCTTCCTCCTCTTCTGCCTTTGCAGCTTCTGTCATAAACGTTCAAATAGGAATATCAGCGAGGTCTGTTATAAGAAAAATGAGAGATAGTAAAAGGCACTGACCAGCAAGTTGATCCTTGTATGCCACTAAAAGCTCGAGAAGAGCCCTGAATACATGTGGCAAAACCTCTCCGGGTAATTGACCAGCTGGAAGATTGAAAAGTGATGTCAACCCCAAGATGCAAACTTTCTTATCATGTTCTCTGCATGTGAACCAAGGAAGAATGTTATATGAAAGAAATGGGCGGAGAAGAGAGAGGGAACGAGATAGAGGTTAAAAAATATTAGATTTACCCACCTCTTGAAGTTAGAACGTGCACCACTCTTCTTCTTTTCTTGCAGCATTTGGAACCATAGAGTAAAAATTTCTGTTGCGATACCAAATCGTTGCAGTATACCAAGTGCCAAAGGGGCATTGTAGTAAAAGGCATTTGCAACCTGCCCAAGGGTATCAGAGCAGTATATTCAGCGATTATTGCCAATACTTAGCTTAACTCAGTGAAAGACAGCTTAACAAAAGCAGAAATTAACTCTATGAAGCTAAAAATTAACTGCCGCTACTTTACTTACCACTTCAACCAGAAGGCACTTGAAGGAAGATTTCTCAGCTCCGCGTAGCCGATCAAGTGTTATTCTCAGGTAGGGCTCTACCCATTGATCCACCTGGCCCTTGCATGTCTGAAGCACTATTCCTAATAGCTTCGGAGCTGGCTCAAGGTCACTGTCATCAATATTTTTATTCGCCATAAGCTGCCCATGAGAAAGAATTAACAAGTTAAACCAACATAAGTATGTGTACAGTGGGAGGAAAAAAAGGATGAGGCCATCTACTGTTTTGTTTATATGAGTTAACGTACAGCAACTATCAGATAGTGAGCTTACCACAGAGATCACATTCCAAAGATTTTGCTGGTAATCTGGTTCCTTGCAAGTGAGATAATGCCCAGTCCCCCTGGATATATAGTTGTGCAGCGGGACCAATATATCTAATGATATCCAAAAGAACGATCAAACAAAAAGGAAAGTAAATTAGAAAAATGACTGAAACTTTATTGCAAAGGAAACGGCAAAAAAAAAAAAAAACCCCACTGCAGGTGTCGTACTTGGGAAAAAGTCAATAGCCCAATCCACGAGTGCTTCCATCATTAAAGGCCATAGACTCCACATGTCCAATGATATTGTAGGTGAAAAAGTAGTAATATATGAGACGATCTCCAGAACTTCTTCAAACACATCTGGACATAAAAATATATGAATGAATCACCATGATTAAAACAAGCTCCACAAACGGCACAAACCGCAATGCATTCAAAGGAACCGAAGAATTAATAACATATGGAGTCTCTTATTATGCATACCTTGACCATCAGTTGTCAGCATTTTCCGCATTATTGGCAGCAACTGTGGTTCAATCTGACCATAAAGATGAGGGAGACTACTGATAGATTCAAGAATGGTACTGATGGCACGGAGACATCCCACTGCAGCCAATGCACCAGCATCATCAGCTTCATCGTCACCGTTGTCAGTGTCGATACACCTCCAGAATGCACTGGCCTGGAATTAATTAACAAGAACAAGGTATAATAGTGCTAAACGTAATACAACACTCAAAACGGGGACACAACAGAAAATTATCTTACCAAGTTTTGGCACAAACCCAAAGCATAAGGAGAAATCTCCTCTCCAAACTTATACACGATAGTCTCTAAAGTAAAAGCAAGGTCTTCGTTTTCAACTTCATTCATTAGCTTGAAAAATTCTGCACAGCACAAGTCCACCCCGATTATTTCAGTTGATTAACATGATGTTTCGTTGTAGCGTAATACTGTGAAATGGAAATACACATAACTTTCAACAAATCATTCGTAAAGCATACCATCAAGAAGTTGGGGAAGAACTGGGCGGATTTCATCTAAATCTGCAGGCAAATACAGTTAGTTGAATTTATACTAATCCGCGTTAAATACAAAAAATCAGGAGATGGAAAAGGGTGGGGATATCTTAGGAAGAGATAGAAACATATTTTTGATGGTGCCGATACTTACTTTTGCAGGCTTCAATAAAGGAACGCAAAGCAAAAACTGAATCCACCCGAACAGGAAGTTCTGGATCACGCATTCCGGAGATAACACAATGCAATGCCTTTGAAAAATTGCTCTGGTCTAAGAAATTGATATGGGCGTACTGCCCTGCAACCCATGCAGCCTACACAGAGGAAAAATGTGGAGAAATAAGCTTGACAAGTATTAGTATAATAGTATCCATGAGGTGAAAGTTATATGGTTGATGCAACATCGTTTAACACAAGTTGCTTTATCACAGCAACCCCAAAGCAGTGTCTAAGCAGGCATATCATATACCAAAAAAAATCATCCTTCGAGAAACTTCACATGGTAGTGATGAACAAGTATTTATGTTACAGCGGCTTCACAAAGTAGTAATAGAGAACTTCAAACATTTGGAGATGGAGAAAATTTTAAAACGTCTTCAAGCACATGCATAAATGATAATGAATAGAGGTAAAATTTGCATAACAGAAACGGACGAGAAGGGGGCTTAAACAACAGAAAAGGAGTCACCAAAACCTTAGCTCTAAGATGACCAGCCGGGCTGCTAAATTCAGGAAAAACATGTTGCACTAACATATTCTCCAGTTCAGATTTGTAGGGTTCATTTTGCCTAAGTTTATCACAAAGTGTCCCAACAGCAAGCAGAGCACCATCCTTAAGGTGATAAGGCTTATCTTCCAGAGGTGCTTCAGTATATCTAAAACAAAGAAACAAAGTAACTCTATCATGTGATGATGTCACAATTATATAATACCCTTTCTATTATTTGTAGATAAAGTTTGAAGGTACCTCTTAAAAATGTCCACGATGAACTGTATAAATTTTGGGAAGTTGTCTTTTCCACGCTTTCTGACCAGCTCAGTCACAAAGTCCATAGACGCAGTCCTGGGACTGTATAAATCTTCAATTATATCTGTAGAACAGGTAATGTTGTTATAAAAATGTATGTTTTCGGATTATCCAAACAAGGCAAGGAAGACTTTAACTACATACCATAACCCTTCCTTACATACTCATGTGGGTCTTCATCCCAAAGCATTTGATCATTGTCATTGAAACACATTAGTGGGAAAACTATTTCAAATAATAGAGTGTCAAGGTGGGGCTGCAGTAAGTTGTACATGCTATTCTTCGAGATACTGCAAAGACACAAATAGCCATAAGAAGTCTGGAACCCTATAAATGAAAAACGAAAAATCCAGATACAGAACCATTATCAGTTTTCAAGGAAACAATAGAAACTGCAACTAGAAAATCTACCCAAAACATTCTAGCAATGGCTCTGATTACAAGGTTGTGAGAAAAGGTATGATTACACCAACGGTTTTTTAATCAAACGGAAATATTACTAACCAAACTCTCCATTAAAGCCAAAAAGATCATATCCTGAGGCATCAGGTGCAATGATTTTTCCAGTTCAATAGATCCAGAGAACTCATATTCAGATAAATTTCTAAAGTTGATCAAAAGTAGGCCATAGAGAATATCCGACCTGTTGCTTAGATATTGAAGAATTAGATTGATGACTCTATCCGGAAGATATCCACCAATACGAATGGCATTCAACAATTTCAGGTGGCACTCTAATATCTTGGCTGCGTAGTTCATCTGGAACATTTGGGCGAAGGCTTTGTTATCTGGATTCTGGAGTTTCAGATCTCCAAACCTATAACAAGTTTTCGAAACTGTTAATTTAAGTTTGATGAAAAAATGCTAGGTTGTAAGTTAATGGTAAGATTTTCAGGTTCCCGCATACCGAGTGTATAGCCTGTTTAAGATATGAGCAACCCACTTCTTGGCCTTCCACCATCCCCAGGATTTTCTAAGCTCAGGGTCTTCAGGCTGACCTTCTACGGGAACAGGACGTTCCAAAATGTTTAGGAACAGACCCATCCAAGCATTAAAAAAGTTTGGATCAAACAATGGTCTCGGAAGCTCTAGCTGTACGGAACAAGGATGAAAGAGAATTATACGAAAAACTTCAAGGCAAACCACCTAAAACCCATAAACTCCTTACATAAAATGAAAATCCAGGAATTTCTTTAGTTGGAACCAGGAAGCAGGCAGTGATGAACCATTCATGATAATTACCACAAGATGTACAACTTACATAAATACATGACCAGAATATCTTGCAAATAAGCTTGATATGGTCTGCCACTTCGAGAGAAGGATTTTCAACATGGACAAGTTTGTTAAATATATTCAAAAGGTGCGGAAACGTCTCCTCGACTACTCGGTGAATGGGTGCCCTATCTTCATCTGACTTAAACCTATAAACAGAAAGGGGAAAAGCAGAAAGAGAAATTTTTTAAAAAATGATTATATGAAGCTATTGCCATGATGTTCAATATGATAACTGATAATCCGAACTTTTCGCGGTAGACAGAAACCACACAGCATGTAACCCCAACTTCCCTAAATGCACAGCTCTTTTCTACTAATTTGCTACTGATAAATATGCCATGCTTTGCATGTTCAAGAGTTGATACCAAGGCGGAAACATAAGCAAAAGATGGCAACAAAGATATGAACTCTCTATGACTATCAAAATTGACCAGAGTAGATAAAATCTACAAATCACTATTAAGTGGCAAAAAGGTGTAGAGGAACTATAAATGACCAGGGTTTTTTCAGAGGAAGAACTAATAATAATAATAATATGATAGGCCAATTGCCAATCCTATGCTTATGACATGAACTATGAATGAGAAGGCGAAAAACCTGAGCTACAATTCTTACGCAAATGGTGATATCAGATAAACAGATTCATAACATAAATAAAAGTTGATAAAGCAGACTAACTCGTATTTTGAAGATAGTATCCTCAAGACAAATAGCGCTCCATAAACTTGTTGTTCTTGCAAGTTGTGCTTCACCCAGTCCAGGAGATGGGGCCATTGCTCAGGATAGTCAGCGTAAATTATGGTCTTCAGGCACTCTCCCATCTGAACTCTGCATCATACACACCAATAACGAGCTAGAATAAGGACCAAAAATAAAGAAAGGCTAGCTTTCCTATCTATACTTCATTGTTAACATGTATACGTATACATAATTAAATAAAGCCATAGCACTCTACATAACACAAACATATCAGTCCGTGGACAAGTTAAACAAAAAAAGTCGATTGTCTTAACGAGTGCTGCTAGAAAGGTGTACAAAAACTGCTACCTCAAAATCGGAGGAACTTGAGAGACATATACAAGAATCTGGTCCCTGACAACATTCTTATCACTAGGCAAGATTTTGTTCTGATCACCTGCATAACAAAACAAAAACAATGTAATCCAAGCAAGAAGCTAACATAACAATACTTGATTAATCAACAAACTAAATAAACAAATACCAGAATGAGGTTCCCAGTGCTTAGCAATGAAATTCTTGAAATGGATACTAGCAGATTGGCGTACAGAAAGATCAGAGCCACCATCAACAATTATTTGCAGTATCCTTATCAAATGCTGTGGAGTGTGCTGCAACTGCAAATAAAAAAAAAATCGAACTTTTCAATCAGAATTTAAACATTAGATAGCACAGTCAAATCAAGTCAATCTTACGAAGAAAAAAAACATCTCATACTCGGAATTTGGATAAGCTTAGTTCTCTAACAATTCTAAAAAAATAAAGAGAGGAATCGAAAGTAGAGAGGACGGAACAATAACTAGAAGAAAATAAAAAATCAGTGTTTACCTGATTAAGGCTCTGCTCAGCAGCTCTACGCTCATCGGGATTGGGACTGAAAGCAGCCGCGCCAACGATTAAGGCGAGGCTAGGCAGATCCATCTTGAAATTCACAATCGGCAAGTCACGAATTTCAAATCTCCTCCCGGTCGTCTCTCCGGAGGAAATCGACGAGACGAGAGTCAAATCAAGAGGAAGAAGAGACGACGAAGACGAAAGAGAGAGAGGTATAAGAGAAGAAGGTCTAGGGTTTTAAATGGTTCGTTGGTGTGGTTAAGCCTCACAAACGCGCGTGGTGGTATAATAAGTAAAAAAAAAAAAAAAAAAAAACACACACGTGACACACACAATACAAAAACCGAGACATTGCCTGGAGCTAGTCCTCACGCCTTCGGTCGACGGACA
Organism: Arabidopsis lyrata subsp. lyrata; assembly: GCF_000004255.2. Lineage (NCBI taxonomy): Eukaryota > Viridiplantae > Streptophyta > Magnoliopsida > Brassicales > Brassicaceae > Arabidopsis > Arabidopsis lyrata. The sequence continues at coordinate 19,161,429 of NW_003302551.1, forward strand.
CTTTTCTTTTTTGTTTTTTTTTGGTCCGTAAATAATAATTGGGTTTATTATAATACAGTATAGAGTTATTGGTTTATGTAAACCGGGAACCAAATGTTAGATTACCCTTGGTTAAACCAGAACATTCTAGTATAAATAGAATGTATCGTTGCAACAAATCATTAATAAGAATAACAGAAAGATCTTCATCTTCTTCGTTTCTTCTTCAAGACTTCACTTCACTTGCTTCAAAAAGTGAAGTTTTACAGATTCTCCCTGGTTTTCTCGCAATGGTGGAGACTCAGTTTAAGACTTGTGTCAAGGCAGTCAGATCGGACAATGCTCCGGAGTTAAAGTTTGAGACATTATTCAAGGAAAAGGGGATCATCTCATACCATTCATGTCCAGAGACACCTCAACAGAACTCGGTTGTTGAGCGAAAGCATCAACATATACTCAATGTAGCAAGAGCATTGATGTTTCAATCTGGTGTATCTTTGGAATTTTGGGGAGATTGTGTGTTATCCTCAGTGTTTTTGATCAATCAGCTGCCATCTCCACTGCTCTCAAATAAATCTCCATTTGAACTGCTTCATTCTAAGGTACCAGACTACTCATTACTTCGAGTCTTCGGTTGCTTATGCTATCAATCAACAAGTACTCAGCAACGGCATAAGTTTGAACCTCGAGCCCGAGCATGTGTATTTCTTGGTTACCCTGCAGGTTACAAAGATATAAGCTTCTGGATTTGGAAACAAATACTGTTCATATATCACGACATGTGGTATTTTTTGAATCAGTCTTTCCTTTTGACAGCAAGCAAGAGATTCCTCAAGATATTTTTGAAGAAATGGGATACAGTGCTTCTGATGTTTCACTAATAAAGCCAGTTACACCAGTTGCTTTAGAAACACACGAAGCTACTCCATTACCCTGCTCTTCGTCTTCAATACCTGTTCCAACAGAGTCTAAGCGCCAAACAAGACCACCAGTACATCTTCAGGATTATTATTGCAATGCAGTCCCTATTTCTGATGACATGAAAGATATTAGGTATCCTCTTTCTGCCTATATCAACTATAATCAATTGTCTGAAGAGTTTACTGCCTATATATGTGCTGTTAACAAGTATCCAGAACCATGCACTTATGCTCAAGCCAAGAAAATTCAAGAATGGCTTGATGCTATGGAAATTGAGATTGAAGCACTGGAAACTACTAATACTTGGACAGTGTGTTCTCTGCCTGATGGTAAGAAACCAATTGGTTGTAAATGGGTGTTTAAAGTCAAACTCAATGCAGATGGAAGTTTGGAACGCTTTAAGGCTCGTTTGGTAGCGAAAGGTTATACGCAAAGAGAAGGCTTGGATTATGTTGATACATTCTCTCCAGTGGCAAAAATGACAACAGTTAAGCTTCTTTTATCTGTTGCAGCTGCTAAGAATTGGAGTTTGCATCAGTTAGACATTTCCAATGCTTTCCTCAATGGTGATTTGGATGAGGAAATTTATATGAGCTTGCCTCCAGGTTACTCAATGAGACAGGGAGGATCTTTTCCTGATAATGCTGTTCTTAAGCTTCAGAAATCATTATACGGTTTGAAACAAGCATCTCGACAGTGGTATTTAAAGTTCAGTTCGACATTAAAGGCTTTGGATTTCAAGAAATCTCATTCGGATCATACTCTTTTCACAAGAAAACAAGGTGATATCTACATTGCCTTATTGGTTTATGTAGATGATATTGTGATTGCTGGGAACAGTGATGAAGCAATCGCTCAATTGAAGAATGATTTAGCAAAAGCTTTTAAACTCAGGGATTTAGGTCCTTTGAAGTATTTTTTAGGCTTGGAAATTGCTAGATCAGAGAAAGGCATCTCTGTTTGTCAGAGGAAATACACTTTGGAGCTATTGGAGGATACTGGTTTGTTAGGCTGCAGACCCTCTTCTATCCCCATGGAACCGAGTCAAAAGTTAACTCAGCACAGTGATGAGCCAGTGTTGGATGAACCAGAAGTTTACAGAAGACTGGTCGGTAAGCTAATGTACTTAACTATTACTCGACCAGATATTACATATGCTGTTAATAAGCTATGTCAATTCTCTTCATCTCCAAAGCGCTCACATCTCAAAGCAGCTCAGAAGGTTGTTCACTATCTGAAAGGAACAATAGGCTTGGGTCTGTTCTATTCTTCTCAGTCTGATTTCTGTTTGAAGGCATTTACTGACGCAGACTGGGGCTCTTGTGTTGATTCTAGACGATCTACATCAGCCTATTGTATGTTTCTGGGAGATTCCTTAGTCTCATGGAAATCTAAGAAGCAGGATGTGGCATCTTATTCTTCTGCAGAATCTGAATATAGGGCCATGGCAATGGCAACAAAGGAAATTGCTTGGCTGGTCAAGTTACTTGATGAGTTGCAGGTTCCTCAAACAAAGCCTGTTCCGTTGTTTTGTGACTCGACTGCGGCTATTCACATAGCAAACAACTCAGTCTTTCACGAGCGTACAAAGCACATCGAGAACGATTGCCACGTTACCAGAGATCGCATTGAGCAAGGATTATTGAAGACATTGCATGTGAAAACAACAGCTCAACTTGCAGATGCCTTAACAAAACCTTTATTTCCTTCGCTCTTCAACTCTCTCATAAGCAAGATGAGTCTTCTTTCTATCCACGTCTCATCTTGAGGGAGGATATTGGTTTATGTAAACCGGGAATCAAATGTTAGATTACCCTTGGTTAAACCAGAACATTCTAGTATAAATAGAATGTATCGTTGCAACAAATCATTAATAAGAATAACAGAAAGATCTTCATCTTCTTCGTTTCTTCTTCAAGACTTCACTTGCTATTAAGAGTAGTAAACGAATGATATAAGAGGACAAAATTTTAAAATCTACTTAAGAGACTGAATTAGTTTGAATTTTTTCCACTGTTTTTAGTTTCTTATTTGATTTTTTGATGATAATATTAAAATTAGAAATATCCTAACTTCATATTAAAAATCCATTATTATCATGGATAGCAGGAATGAAGTTGTGAAAAGTACATAGAATAATTAGATAAAAAAGATCCTAAGGACCAAATAATATTAATCATAACAATAACAATACTTCTATACATGCATATACTCTAATTGGAGTATATTTTATTAAATTTTGATATGGTAGGGAAGACTATTTATAAAAGTTATTGGAGAACAAAAACATTTTATAAAAATTAGCTAAAAAAGAAAATGATGAGTAATCTTCTGAATTTAGTGGGCAATCCGACCTAAGGGCATATGCAACGCCAAAACAATTGGTGTGATCTTAGTAATTTAAAATTAAGAAATAATGGGAGCAGTGCCGGCTCTCCCCATGTGCGGGAGTGCTCATGCACAGGGTCCAAAATTTTTTTGTCTTTTTTTTCAACTAAATTTATTAAAATTAGGGTCCAAATTTTTTTTTATATATATACATAAGAAATTAGGGCCAATTGTTTTTTTCAGCTCAGGGTTCTTGATTTTTTTGAGCCGGCCCTGAATGAGAATAGTGCGTTTAGTTCTTGGGTTTAGTTCTTGCTCAAGACCTGTTTTTGGCCCTGTTCTTGGGTTTGAGTCTTATTTTATTTTATTTTATTCTAAGCACACCATTAAGATGATATTCCGATAATTATCGTCTAATAGACAACTCATTGATTTCATCTTACGTCAGTTACAGTTCATCAAATGCGAATTATTTCTTAACTTTTTAAAATAATAGCAATTTCTTTTTCCATTCGGATTATTTGGTTGGTTGTAAATGGGCTTCAGGAGTAGCGCGGGATATAAATGGGCTTGTAGGACATTTGGTGGGCCACAATTCTCAGACGCTTTTTCTTTCTCTCTTCATTTTTTTTGTTGTGTTGACAGCTCTCAAAAAGTAAAAAACTTTTCTTTTCTCAAAAGCTCATTATCATTAGGGTAGAGAGAGGAGTACATAACATGTAAAAAGCTAGTACTAGTATTTAGTATTTCTTTATCACTATCTTGTCAACTAATCAATTTTATCATTTTCTTGATAAGTTATTTACGTGGAAAACAATATATCTTCATACCCCATTTTATTTGGAGGATGTGTACAATGTCGAGACTAGTCGTTGGATCTATTCACATTCGTTGAAGAACGTTAGGTACTGTTATAACTCACAGCCTCTTTCTCACCCAATGTACACTTATACTCAAATGCCTAGTGTTACTCTTATGTTATACAAGAAAAACAAATATACAAGAAAAAGTTTGATCGGTAGTAAATCTCTAGTCTATTTACGGTAACCAGAGAATGGTTGTTACACTATGATCATCAAAATCAAGACCAAAGAGTCACAAGAGATCTAAACCATCGATTCAATTTTGGTCAACGACTCGAACTCTCAACATAAGCAAAACAGTCAGTCGTAATATAAAGACGCACCGTTATATACCAAAACAAAAGAAAAGGCAAAGAGGAACTAATAAACGGACCATGAGCTCCACCCAGACATACGAGCCGTTATTGACTCGACTCCACTCCTATTCTCAGATAACTGAACGGTCTTCGCCGGAGATAGAGGAGTTTCTACGCCGTCATGTATCCACGGTGACGCCACGGTGGTGGCTAAAGCTGGCCGTGTGGGAGTCAAAGCTTCTATGGACACTCTCTGGAGCCTCTATAGTGGTCTCTGTTCTGAATTACATGCTCAGCTTCGTCACCGTCATGTTCACCGGCCATCTCGGTTCTCTTCAGCTCGCCGGCGCTTCCATCGCCACTGTGGGCATCCAAGGTCTAGCTTACGGTATCATGGTACGAACTACGAAGGCACATTTGAGTTCATAGAGCAAAAAACAGAGTGAAAAACACAAAACATTTGCTTACCATTTTCAGTTTGAGTTTCTTGATTTTCTGAATTTTCGGTTTATGAGGAACTATAACCAAAGATCAAACATTATTTTAAGTTTTTTCGCAATTTTTTCTTAATTAAACATGTGATTTGTTTTTTTTTAAAAAAGGTGAAGTCTCTGATTTGTTTATTGTCCACTACATATTTTCATCGGTTTCTCCTTATCGAACATTCTTGAGTTTTAAAACGTTTTGTGAATCAAATTGACTAGTTGGGAATGGCGAGCGCGGTCCAGACAGTGTGTGGTCAAGCGTACGGAGCGAGACAGTACTCGTCAATGGGAATAATCTGCCAACGAGCCATGGTCTTGCACCTTGCAGCTGCATTCCTCCTCTCGTTCCTCTACTGGTACTCGGGTCCAATCCTAAAAGCAATGGGCCAATCCGTAGCCATAGCACACGAGGGTCAGATCTTTGCACGCGGAATGATTCCACAGATTTACGCTTTTGCCCTCGCTTGCCCGATGCAGAGGTTTCTTCAAGCTCAGAACATAGTGAACCCTTTGGCTTACATGTCTTTAGGAGTTTTCTTGCTCCACACGTTACTCACGTGGCTGGTTACCAACGTGCTGGATTTCGGCTTGCTTGGTGCGGCTCTGATTCTCAGTTTCTCATGGTGGCTGCTTGTGGTTGCGAACGGTCTGTATATCGTGATGAGCACGAGTTGTAAGGAGACTTGGACCGGGTTTTCAACTAGGGCATTTACAGGGATATGGCCTTACTTCAAGCTCACGGTAGCTTCAGCAGTCATGCTATGGTAAACACAAAGCTGTTTGATTTGACTATTTAAGTCTCTGGTTTTAGAAAGCTGTTTCCAATTTGGAATGAAATATTCTGCAGTTTGGAGATATGGTACAACCAAGGGCTAGTGATTATCTCTGGTTTACTCACCAATCCGACAATTTCTCTAGACGCGATTTCGATTTGGTATTTCTTCACCGTTACTTATCAAAATACCGATGAATCTCAATGGTTATATCTTGAACCGGTTTAGTCATTTTGCAGCATGTATTACTTGAATTGGGATATGCAGTTCATGCTTGGTCTAAGTGCAGCAATCAGGTATTAACAAAACCAAAAAAGAGCATTCAGTCTTCAGTTGAAATGATCCATTTGGAAACATCATACCTTTTTTATGTTTTTGGTCAGTGTGCGAGTGAGCAATGAGCTAGGAGCGGGAAATCCACGAGTGGCTAAGTTATCAGTAGTGGTGGTTAACGTTACGACGGTTCTCATTAGCCTAGTTCTCTGTGTCATTGTGCTCGTGTTCCGCGTCGGCCTTAGCAAAGCTTTCACGAGCAACGCAGAAGTTATAGCTGCCGTCTCTGACCTCTTTCCTCTTCTCGCCATTTCCATTTTTCTAAACGGAATCCAACCAATTCTCTCAGGTAAAAAACACACACAAAAGAGACCTTTTCGTGAATGCTTGATTGATCTTTGGTCTTTGTGGATTGATAACTTTTGTTGAATTGGTAAAAAGGGGTTGCTATTGGGAGTGGGTGGCAAGCAGTGGTGGCCTATGTGAATCTTGTTACTTACTATGTCATTGGTCTTCCTATTGGCTGTGTTCTTGGCTTCAAAACTAGTCTTGGAGTTGCTGTATAATCTCTCTCTCTCTCTCTCTCTTTCTCTTTCTTTGTATTTATATGTTTTGTATCATACAAAATTTGGGAGGTTTTTCTTTACAGGGGATCTGGTGGGGGATGATTGCAGGAGTCATACTTCAAACCCTAACTTTGATTGTTCTTACACTTAGAACCAATTGGACTTCCGAGGTAAAACAGTGACAAACCTCTCTCCCTCTCTCTCTGTCTTTCTCTAGTCCAAAGTTTTTACCTTTGTTCTGCATCTGTTGCAGGTAGAAAATGCAGCTCAGAGAGTAAAGACCTCGGCAACTGAGAATCAAGAGATGGCTTACGAAGGCATTTAAGAGAACAGCAACAGCGACTGTTTTTTTTCTCTCTTTTGGTGGCAAGAGATATAATATGAAATAAGTATCCTTTTGATTCTTTAAGTTATTTCATGATTCAGAAAATATAACATTTTGTTAACTACAGACAAAAATAATGGACGACCTACTTAGTCCTCTTCTGCAAAATCTTATCTTGTGGCCTTAGATGATTACAAAAATAAAATTTTCCGCAGTTTTCATAACCCCACAAGTTCTTCCGTCGGTAAGCTACCATAACCCAAAGACCCTTCTTGTGGTTTATCGTACAAGACAGTTTCTCTTGCATCATCATCATCTCCATCATCCTCATCCTCATCATCACTAGATTCACTACTTATATCTTCCTCCTCTTCATCATCATCAGATCCATAAACTCTAGCAACAATGGTTGCTGTCTCATTTCTGAGACCAGTAAGTTCCTTAGCTTCGTCTAGCTCATCTTGAGTTGAATACAATGATAATAGCACATTCTTAGCTTTCTGATCAGGTGGTACCCCACAACTCTCCATCTCTTTATACCAACCAAGAGCGCTCCCAAAATCCTTGCACCTCCCAGACGCATCCATGATAGTTGTTAAGATGGTTTGATTCGCTTTGATGCCACTTAACCTCATTTTCTCATATACCTCCATCATCTTCTCAACATCGTTCGCTTTCGCATACCCTTTTATCATTGTCCCGTAGGTGACTATATTCGGTTCAAATCCGTCTACTTTTATCCTCTTGAAGAATTTCTCAGCACCCTCCATGTCAGAGGCATTCACATATGCTGATAACATAGTTGTGTAAGACCAGAGATCCGGGAAAATTCTGCAAGGGAAACATGTTAATTGCTTATCAATTTTCAATTAAGTAAACAAGATGGAAGTATTGTTTACCTGTCCCGCCGCATGCTCTTAAAGACAGTCTTTGCTTGCTCCACCATCCCAGAAATAGCAAATGCATCAAGCAAAATGTTATAAGCTTTATGTGTCGGCCTGAAAACGATAAAAGACAAATAATATATCCGAAAGAGAGGTCTGCTTTGTAACCTCATTAGCAATAGCAGCAAAAGAATAGTTGTTGGAAACCAAAAAACTGACCTTACACCAGCATCAAGCATCTCTTCAAAAACAGATAGAGCTTCTTCCTCTCTTCTGGCTCTTCCATATGCTTTGATAAGTAAAGCATAACTTACAACGTCCGGTTGAATACCAGATCTTTGCATCTGAAAAGTTAAACATTCAGTTAAAAGGGTTAGATCACTACTATTACAGGCCAATAAATACTTAAAAGAAGGGATCATTCAAATCACCTGGTCATAGATCTTAGAAACTTCTTTATAATTAGTTTCGAAAGACATAAGGCTATTGTAAGTGACGGTAGACTGGGGAACTCCTTTCCCAACCATAGAAGAAAATACTTTTCGAGCCTTATCATAGTTTCCAGCCTTCTTGTACATGTATATCATCATGTGATACATTTTTTGATCAGGCTTCAATGGCGATTTCTTCTCATCTAAAAGAGTCTCAAAAACCTCTTCAGCTTCTTTAAATTTGTCCCCCTCTACAAAAGTCTTAAGTATAATCTGATAAGTTACAGCAGAAGGCTCTGGGCCTGAAGACTGCATCCTCCGAAATATCGCTTCAGCATTGTTGCACTTGCCTCCTCTCCCATAAGATTCCATGAGAGCGGTATAAGAAATCACGTTTGGACTCGAGCCCATCTTACTCAATACACTCAAAACCCTTTCAGCTCCGTTGAAGTTTCCTAGTTTCCCATAAGCTGTAATGAGCATCAAAAAGTCCATTTCACTGAAGTTCCACCAGTTCTGGTATCTAAGCCATTCAAGAATCTGGAAATCAAAAGAAAGAAAGGAACCAAATATCAGATACAACCTGAAAACTTTCCCATTAAAACTAAGAGCTTGCAACTGCCAATATTCAAACATTGCGGAGAGTATTCACAGTTTCTGTCATGCCGTAAGAGAAATTCTTCAGGTATAAATAACAAACAGACACAGCTTTTGGCAGCACCACTATTGAAATACTCAACAGTCGATTAAGATGACTCATCTAATATCTCTATCAAGATCCAAGACCAACTTCATGAATTTCGTTCAACCAATCTAACATGAGATATACATAAACCAATTCTTTCAGATTCTAACTTGTATCTAAAAGGCTCAAAACATAGAAGGGAGTCATTCAGTCTCCATACCTCACTGACAAGGTTCCATTTCTTAAGCTGCTTAAATCTAACCAAAGTACCCAAAACAAGATCCCTGGGAAGACCTTGGTCACCGTCAGTTCTGTATTGCCTAAGCACCGGAACTGCAGAACCCGTTGATTCAATCTCTAGCATTAGCCCTCTCCATCTCTTCTGATCCGTCTCGTCAGCTGCATCCTTAAAAACCTCAATTTTCCTCCTCTTTTGCAGGAATTTCCTTGGAGCCAGCATTCCCATACAAACAACTCTGAATCGGTTTTGGATTTTAACACCAACATTGATAATATTGTTATGTAGTTTCCTCTGGCTGACAAAGCAAAACACACAGACGAATTTGTAAATGAAAAACTAAAACTTTTATTAGCCTAAACGAAAAGAACATAAACCCTAACAGTGGCTATCCTCAAATGATAAACCCATTTAGACACAGCTACCGCTTACACAATCAATTGAATTAGACCAAACCCAACACAGGATTTTTTGCAGAAATTCCGAAAGGCGGCCCCTTTATGCATATAATTATCCAACCCGTCAATGGAAAACGAAAGGAAAATTCTAGAACAAAAGCAAGTCCAAAATGAAAGCTGTTCCAAAAGGTAACAGGAGTAAAAAGTAGAATGGAAACCTGTGATTACTTGTTGGAACTGAGACAAACGGCTTGAAAATTACAGCCTGTGACATCTAAAGTTCGCAGCTTCTTCTCTGTCGCAGCAGACAAGAGGAAGAAGAAGAAGAAGAAGAAAGCTACTCTTCTCTTATCCTTTAAAAGTTAAAACTTCAAAGTGGATATTTTTTTAACTTTTGTTTATAAACATTTATAACCTCAAAATTTAATTCAGTAATTAGACACAAAAATGGAGGCGGGGTTTCATGGGGTAATTGACAATGATGCCCCTATGAGCACCTGCTATTTATTTACACGGCCCTACGCATGTTCAATATTTTGCTCATGTGCAGAACAAAGATGAAGAAAGAAGACTCGTGAAGTCTCGAATTGTGTAAGGTAATGAACTAATAATGATTGTATGAAACAGATTTGTAGAGTCAGAAGAAAGATGATATTTTGTCTTTGAGTTTTATGGGTCCTTTAAGGAAATAATACCAAATATTTTCACGTTATTTTGGATTGCACCAAAAAAAAGTTTGCATCTGAAATTTGGTAATCTATCTTACTGGATGGATTTGTGAGGAAAGAAAAGGAATTTGACCACAATCAATGGTGTGATTTTAGTTGTAAGAAGAAGAAATCTTTATTTGAAGTTTGCGTTTGGCATTAATACTTAAACATAGTTCTTGGATCAGATGGATTACATACTCCACATTGCACATTTGACTTCGACTAAAGATCTGAATCAGATTTGAAGGAAATCAGAGTGTGGCATTGAGAGTTCCAACTAGTGATACTTTATAAACTTTTAAAGTCATGAAATCATAAATAGTCAAATCAAATCTAACATATGGAGACGAAAAAACAAAACCTGAGGTTCAAATTACATACGGGAGATCAGAAGAGGGACAGAAGCAGGAGCTTCCTCTTCCATCTCATGTTCAAGCTCTCCATAGCGCTCAAGCACACGCATCCTGCAGTCTTCAGCTGCCAGCACTCCGGTTGAATAAGCACCGTGCACTGACCCTGGGTAGCTCGAGCTAGTGGCTTCCCCCGCAAAGAATAGATTATCCAATGGCACTCTCAGTCTCTCATAGAGGTCGTGAGGTTTGTTCACAATGTCATAGCTATATGATCCCAATGAATTGATGTCTGATCCCCACCTTGATACCAAATAATTTATCTGCCAACAAAACCCATTAGAGCTTGTACACTGGCAAAGCAAAATATATAGATATATAGATTAGAGCAGTACCGGTGAAGATGCATCTGGAAGAATTTTCTGGAGTTGCGAAAAGGCAAAATTTGCAGCTGATTCATCAGACTTTTTCTCTATGTCTCTAGCGAGCTGACCAGCCGGCATGTAAACAAGGACAGGATGGCTTGTGGCTTTATGCAGGTTCAAGAAATAACTGCATCCGTAGGAAGTTTCTGCAACCACTCCTAGAAACTCTACGTTTGGCCAAAAGACATTGTCAAAGTGCAGTATGATCTTGTTCTCGATTCCTACACCGAGATCGTTGATAGCTTCTTGTTTCCACTGTGGAAGCTTTGGTTCGAATGTTATCATTCCTGACTTTAGGACTCCAAGAGGAAGAGCAATGACTGCAGCATCCGCAACAAACGTGTCTCCTTTCTCTGTAGTCACCTTCACTCCACTATAGCGCCTTACAATCTTGGTAACCCTGACAAAACAAAAGGCCATAATAAGGTTTACCTGAAGACTCGTTAAATGATGGAAACTCCTTTGACAAATGAAACGTACCTGTGGCTTAGTCGTATATCAAGACCTTTCGAGAGAGTGTTGATTACAGGGCGATACCCTCTAACCATAAGACCATGTCCACCAGGCAATAGTTCTTCCTGCGAATGTTTCAATTAATAAATCAATAAACTGGAACCTACCTCAACCACTAATCCGAAGACAGACACAAATTTAGTAACAAACCTGGTCCCAACACTTAGCCGAGATGGTTTCAGCATCAGCAGCAAACCATCCTTCCATGCGGCACAAGTACCACTGAAGCACATTGTGAGCAAGCCCCTCCAACCTAGAGTGAAAAATCCAATTAAGTATGCAACAAATGTGAAAGTGGATAAGTAACAAAATCAAAGTATTGAGTTGAGACAATATGTTTTCGTACCTCAATTCAGGGTTCCTCTTGAATACAATAGAAAAGGCTTGAGCTATTGACATGTCTTCGTCCTGCTCATCCCTAACTTTAGAGATCTGCAATTGTGAAACAACTATCTTTATAAATCAAAGACACGCAACATCGATAAAACAGAAAAAGAAAGAAACTGGACACCAAGTACACACCTCTTCCAGAATGTGCTCAAAATTTTCGCCAACTTTTGTAACCAACTCTTGAGGAACTTGGTTGCCAGCCTTATCGAATAGAGCATAGCTGCAGGAAACAGAATTGCACATGAGTCTCCAACAAAGAGAGAAGATTAGTTAAGATTTACATTTGGAGTATCCAAAACTGTTGTACAGACCTCTCAAGATCGTGATCATACAAAACCGAATTGTCACCACTAGTACGATAAAGGGGTAATCCTAATCTACCAATTACTGCAGCCAAAGGATTCTCTTTACAGACACCATGCAACCTGTAACAAAACGTTATTGCTTAGTTAGCATCGATGCAAAAGATCCAAACATCAATCAATGAGAAAGAAAGATTGAAGGAGCCATGATATTACCAAGATGCACCAAGATCAACTGGAAAACCGAATGAGTAATCGGTGTGGACTCGTCCACCAATTCTATCACGAGACTCCAATACCACAACCTGAAAAAAGCAAGAACGCACAAGTAATAAGACCCTGCACTTAAATCATAACATTTGTAATCTTAAGATTGCATTACTCGTGTTACAGACCTGAAAGGAAGCATCTTGAAGAGTGCGAGCAGCTGAAATTCCAGCCATACCACCTCCAATCACTATCACTGAAGGTGATCTCTTCTTCTTCATCTTCTCGTCTGTTGAGACACAAATAGCTGAAACAACAACAACATATGAAACAGTTCAGGGCACAACAGAAAAATAATATCGTAACAAGGGCACAACAAACTGAGAGAGGGCAACAAAACAAACTCGGATTCATGTAATAAAATTGAATAACTAATATTAAAAGAAAAAAAAAAACCTAAATTCATTATCAGATAAAGGATTAAGATTTCAAAGAACCAAAAATCATACGAAGTTAAGATGATACCTTTACGCAGCTGACGATTAGTTTTGCCTCCGGACTCCATGATTCAACAATGATCAGACTAATTACTCACGGGATTATTAAAATTAGTATTATTATTATAATTCAGCGATAAAGGATCTAACGATTTCTGCTCAAAAAGAAAGAGCGAAATCGGCAATTGAGGAGAAAAACTAAGAATTGAAATCAGAAGACACGTATTAGTGAAGTAGCTTGAAATCGATGAATTAAAACCTAGTTTTCCAAAAAAATTCATGCGATTTTCTCTTATCAGTTTCTTCCACAGAGATCAACGAAGATCAGATTCGAATGCGTAATCTGAAGCAAACAATGAGGAACAAATCGAATTATCAAAGAGCGATAGAAAGAGAGAGGCTCAGGAGTCGCAGCTTTTTCTATTAATAATCGTATTGGTTTGAGACTGCTGATGTGTACGATAGTTATTGGTTGCCTTAATTAATCATATTTTATACGCTTTTATTTTCTACAACAAAAAATAGAACCTACGCGCTCGAGTATGTAATTGGAATATACTCGCTCCAGTTATAAGACACGTGTCACTTTAGAAAGACAGAATCGGTAACTAGAAATCGAGTTAGATTAGGACATTAGGTAGGTATGGGACTCGTTACGTACGAATCGTGGTGGAGTAAATCACGTTAGCGTTTTCCGTTTTTTCCCTTCTTATTAACGTATGCGTTTTGAGCATTAATATGGCCTTATTATGTTCATAGACCTAAAAAGCCCATGATAATGTCAAATTCAGGCCCAGTTTATCCTTTTGCTACTGTTTTTTCTGAACCCTTTGAGTTGAGAACATATCAATATTGATACAAAATATAAAAATATTGATACATTTATCTTTAGGTACTCAACACTTGATTGATATAATTTAACTGTTTAATATAAGTTATAAGTATAAGACTACCTTATTAGATCTATATAATACACTTGTTTAAGTTTCATGCTTAGGCGACCAAAAATAATAAAAATCATTGTCTAGTAAGAATAATCCCGGAGGAAAATTATATGCCACGTCAGGCTATTTTACCCATATGAAGACTGTCGGTGGTCGCCGGTGCCGACAGTTGACTTTGCGGTCCCGCCGGAGATCCAAATCCCAACATGTCTGCTGGCGGTTGCACGGCCTGCATTAATTTAAACATGACACGTCAGATATTAAATAAAATATATTTATCTTTCCTCGTTTTGGAACTGACCTGATTCGCCGCCAGCGACATCTGGGGAAACCCGCCCATGTACCTAGCGAGCTGCTCCGATAAGATTTGGTTCTGTGTTTGGAGCTGAAACTGTACCGGGGTTTGGCATACTAAACCGGGATGATTCTGTGGAGCGGACCGGTTCATAACCGGGAATTGAGGCAATTGCATCTGACTTTGCATAGCCATCTGATTAATGTATGGAGATGATTGTACGCCGGGAAACATCATCGGAGTAGTTGCTGCTGCAGCCGCTGCGGCCATTCCACTTCCCATCCACATCACTTGGAGTTGCATTTGAAGTGATTTCAAGTAATCAATTGCTTCATCCAATATCGAAGCTTTATCTGTCTACACACAAAAAAAAAAAAGACAAAACATAACCAAACACACAATTAATCATTCTCTATTAGAACTTAGAAGAATCAGTTTCAGCTTAATTAACTCAGTTTTTTTTGTGATGAAAAAAACTTACTTTGCTGCAGTGAGGTATGAGTTCTTGAAGAGCTTTCATTCTTTCATTGATCCGGTCTCTCCTCCTCTATAATAAACAAAGATCAGACAACCATGTATCAGAATTAGACTTCAGAGTTATGCAAATTTATTATAACTGAATTGTTGATCAAGTAGTTAGAAAGAGCATATGTATACCCTTTCTGAGAGATTATGAACTTCAGCTGCACGGCTTCTTCGAGTAGATCCTGACCGTTGGCTCGATTTGTTACCCATGGCTTGATCATCGGTTGAGGTCAAACCTATATCTGATTGAGACACAGATTCCTGATCAGCATCCATTACATGTTTTCTTTTACGGTCAATGGTTACGCTTCTTCCACTAACGGTTTCTTTGTTGTTCTTTCCGTAGCTGCAACCGGAGGAGCCACCTGACGAAGTGTCAAGTCTTTCTTCGACGTTCTTGCTTCTATCACTCATAGAAACCGGAAGTGTAGTAACTTGATGAATATTGGTAGACTGGTTGCTACCGCAATGGCTTGGTCCGTCTTTTATAACAGAGGATCGGAACTTAGGAGGAGCCATGGCTTGAGCCTCATGCTTAACTGTCTCTTCGATCGTTCGTGGTTTCTCTGGACCGTGGACGTGATCGATCGAAGAGAAGAAATGAGAGGAGAGCTCGGATTCAAAAGGGTCGATGACGTCATCGGGAGGGTAATTGATCCAGGAGACGGTTTCTTGATCTTGAAGAACAGAGTTGCTAGGCTTTTGTACTGTTTCTTGGTTGTCAAGAAAAATGTTGTTGGGTTTTCTTAGGGATTCTTGTTTGTGGGTTTGAACTGACGGTTCTCTACGAGCTTGGCTTTGTAAAACCACTTGACCATCTCTCCACAGTAGCTCCACTAGGTCATCTTCTGGTCTGTCCCAATATATGGATGTTTACATAACATATTCAAATAAACAATTCCTAAATAGATATGATTAAGATGTGAAATTGATATATAATTATGAAATACCTGACTTGGAATATTATATATACCTGGTTGATCTTTTATTAGTGGACATGTGAAAATTATCTTCAAAATTCCAATCAGCAAACACTTGTTCCATGTCAGATCTGTAAAGACACCCAAATAAGAATATATTACTTTTTTTTTGTAAGCGAATAAGAAACGATTTGATTTATAATTAGTATAATGATTAACAGGAGCTTTGAGCAAAAAGGGATGATGAAAGCAATCAACGTAGAAAGGATTGTTCCAAATCCCAACAGTTTAATCATTAGAAAATAATTAAAGCAAACAACCCTCTCTCCAGCAATCTAGGAGGAAATGATTTAATAAGGCAACTAATTCTATATATAGTAAATTCTTACTAACTCAAAGATATAAAAGTAGTTACCAGATTTAGAAGCCTCTGAATGAATGGAAGATATAGCTATATCAATTTTTCTTTTTTTGCTTCACACGTAACAAAATCTAGCAAGGAGAGACAAAAGAAGAACAAAAGATTCTATCTCTCAAACCTTCTCGGTTTTATCTATCATCTAGATAGGGAAATTGTACAGAGAAAGTAAAGTTGAAACAGAACAGAGAACACAGAGAGAGAGAAAGAAGAAAGAGAGGCTAAGGTTCTTCTTGCCAGGTTCAGACAGAAAGGGACAAGAGCTAGGAGGAAGCAGAGAGATTATTACAGCAAGCAAGCGAAGCGAGTGAGCGAGGGGGAGATAATGATTCGGTGGGGGCAATAGTACTGAAACTGATCAGGATGTTCGACACGTGGCGAATTGTCAGGCAACTAGTTAAAGAGTTAGTGAGACCCACCAACTCGGTTGGATTTGTCTGAGAGAGAGAGAGATCTATTGCTCGATTTCTAGAGGTGGTTTCTGATCTGTACCTTATCTGCAACACTCTTGAGAGTCTTGACCAATGATTAAGGGCGTTTTTGTCAAATCATACGCCCCTCTTATGTATGTTTCTCTTTCAGCGAATAGTATCTCAAAAATGGTAAACAAAAATACAAATTGAAGTTCTCTATTTTCTACGATGCTTTGATGAGTTTATATCATCATCTACTAAATGAATATATGAACCGTTTTATCATTATCTGAATTCAATTTCTTGTCAGAGTCT
This sequence comes from Arabidopsis lyrata subsp. lyrata, assembly GCF_000004255.2. Lineage (NCBI taxonomy): Eukaryota > Viridiplantae > Streptophyta > Magnoliopsida > Brassicales > Brassicaceae > Arabidopsis > Arabidopsis lyrata. The sequence continues at coordinate 19,178,098 of NW_003302551.1, forward strand.
CATTAAAACCCGAGCGTAAATTATCTTGAGAAGTCATCATTTTTTCCCCCGGCAAATTCCACATCGCATTTATGTCACATGTTGACTAGTTATAGCTAAGATCGTAAGTTTTTCGTGTTAATATAAATCTCCAACCGACTGCAAGTCCATAAATCTACATTTTTTTGTTGATTGTGAATTTGGAAGTTATTAAAACCTGATTACTAAAAAGCAATAAAACAACTAATCACAAAAATTTGGATATTAAACAACAGTTTTGAGCCTAAATATGCAATCACAATGTCGTAATGCTAAACCGTGCGTGGACCGTTGTGAGACTTGTTGTCATGGACCACAAACAAACAATGGTCCACCAAAATTATGCTCACATTAATTTCCGAATCCTTATCACAATAATTTAATACTAGTAGTAAATCAATTTCTAACCCTTATCACATCAATCTTATCGTTTAATGTGCATAACCCCTACCGATCGATCTAATGATAGACGACATATTAGTAATGATAGACTGTAGAAAAGATTACATTGCAAGTTACAAGTTGACAGACATATATAGTGGGGGCATTGTGAAACAAAGCATCCACCGAAAGGAGACATTTTCCTTAAAAGTCTCTGGCCCTCATTTGCTTTGTCCACGAAAGAGACGAGTTTGTAATAGCGTCCGTTCAAAGCTATAGAAGGCCATGAGCCAAGTAACTCAGTTTTTGTTTCCAGCCATATAAAATAGTATATTTTAAGATATTCATATTTAAATATCAGTAGTTTAGTGAAAATTGATGAATTTGAAACCTTTTTTTCCGTATGAAAGTTTTTTTTTTTTTTTTTTTTTGGTGTTTGATAATTATTTTGTATGCAATTTGAGAGTTGGATGAACTAGGTTGATAGATGGATTCGTTCGTCGTGGACGATACTTGTAAAAGAAACGTAGTTATCCCAATCAAGTAAAGATGAACACGGTTACATAGATGCCAGCTATAATCCATAAAACCCCAAAACCGATACCATATTTATTTTCTTTTTTTTTTTCTTACTTAAAAAATTGCATTTGACTCAAATTATGCCGTTGTATTTGAATTTATAACTCATGTCGACATATAAGTCGTCGCCTAGTTGGATAATTAATTTCATCTGCTAACCGATATATGAATGAAAGCTATGAATACATTAGATTTCGTCGAAGTAAGGAACGAATCTTCTATCAACATCAATTAAGGAACCATATACAGTATTAGATATTTATGAGTATAGACATATTCGTAGGATGAAGGATAGCATCACATTAATGAAAAATAAAGCCTCGGGATAAAATTGAATTTATCAGAAAAAGCCCCAAAATATTTTTTAATTCATGTGGTCTATAGAGATGCGTTATTGGGCCTCTCCGTTCGGCCCATTTCAGTCCTAAAATATCAGAAAAGGGCCAAACAAAACCCTAACTCTATAAGAGACCGTTCTGAAACCTTCAGGCGGCGGTGGCGGCTATGCAAGAAGACGGGTTAGCGGCGGAGGGTGGTAGGGATGAAAGGCTAGAAGCGGCGGAGAAGTATGTGGAGAAAAAACAACAAAAACTGAGGGGATCATGAAGTTCTTCGTTAAATTATAGTTTTCAATCTGAATTTCAAATCCGCCGCTCGCTTTTTCCCTTCCGCCTTTTCCGTCTCTCCTATCTACTCCGCCGCCGACCTTGTGATGATTACAGATCTGAAGGTCCATACTAGATTATTCAAATATAACTTCTGCTGGAAAAGAAATTTCGAAACTTCTTAGATCAAGATTTCAAAATATTTATTTTCTTATTTTCAGTTTACTTAAATCTTGCAAAAGAACAGAATTCACGAATTTATAAAACCATTTGTTAGCTTAATGGAAACCCTAAATTTCAAAGTCTTTTTTAGTGTGGAAATTACCAAAGCTAAAAAAAAAAAGTTTGGTATCTTTGAAATTTGCAAAGATCAGACACTAAATTTTGAATAATATCTAGTCCACCTAAGTACATTAAAGTTTTATCACATCTACAGAAAATTTGTGAAGAGTATATTACCAGCAGTGTAACATGGGACGGCCATTGCACAAGTTCAAGAACAAAAGAATTAATAATAGTATCTTATTCAATCACAAAATCTTGTTGAATTATTGAATAAAAGAATTTCTATTAATCATAAGTAATTCGTATTTTACAAGTAAAAATTAAGAAAGAATTGTACAGAAGGAATACGAATGTTAATAAATAACTAAGAAAACCTTAAAATCCCCAAAAAGCAAAAGAACCAAAGTCTAGACCACATCAACGGAGGCAGTTTGATGATCAGCTTCTAGGTTTTTGGTTTTCTTGCAAAACAATCCAGCCCATCTCTTCTTAAACTGTAAAATTTCCATCACAATGGCAAACGCTGCAATGCAACAGATTATGGTAGTGTAGGCAATCTTCCAGCCGCTTCCGGGTTGTAAAATTGACAAGCCTTTGTAGATATTGTAGATGCTTAGTACAATCACTATGTATCCTACCGTGTGATGATACCAGTTCCAATATTTTCTGTATTTATGATCCTTGTCCGGTCTTGCTTTGAGCGCAAGTATCTGCAAAAACCCTAAAGCAAATAGAAGCAATCCTATCACGGTATGCAATGTAGTCCTCATCCCGGTATGTCTCGCCATGTAGATTGTTGTTCCTAATCCTCCGATCAAACCGACGAAATAACCCATGGTTTGACACACTACGTGTACATAGAACCATGTGGGGTCTAATACCTCGTAGTTTTTCATATATCTTGCAGCCATAACTCCAATAGGCATGAAAATTCCCCAACTTACTGTATTCACTATTCCATGGATTCGCTTTACCAACAACATGTTTCTGTTAACTGATTTTGTGGTTGTCACTTGTCCGGAAAGCAAATCCAAAGAAGCCATGGATTTGAGATGATCTCCACTCATTGCGTGCATTCCAAGTCTACCTCCTTCCTTCAACGGACCGTCTTGCCATAAGTGATTAACGACGGTTGTGTTAGGAGGCAAGACTAAAGTTGCAAATATCATCATCTCTCCATTAAAATACTCGGCGGATACTTGCATTACACGAAAGCTAAGAGGAGATTCTTGAAGCATAGGAGAGTAGCTATTAATGGAGGAAGTATAAGCACGCATAACACTAGAAGTTGAGTTTCGATAAGCCACAAGTGCTTGAGCTCCCAACATGCCTTTACTCGTCGGGTTTATAGCCCACGCGATCCAACTAGAAGACTCAAGATTGGAGTGACGGTAGGCAATTTCAAGAACTCCGGTTTCTTGAGCATAATTAAAGTGTAGATAAGAGTTTAGCACCGGAAGATCCGTGCACGAGCGAAAGCTTTTTCCGTTGTTGAAGCTGTAAGATTCACATCTAGCATGAAGTCCTTGTTCTGTTGTTGCTGTCGTAAAAGATGGAATCAACACGAACAGACAACACAAAACGACTAACGTGGCTCTCGAAGACAAAGACATGATGATAATTATGATTGTGGCTTTTCTCGGAGAACACTAGGGTTTACGATTTTGGAAGAAGAGATTATGATTTTTTTAGTGCTAGAAGCTTGAGTAGTTTCGCATATTTATAGCGAGTTACATTCAATTCCTATTCCTAGTGTCGTTAGGACTTAGGACTATGTTTTTTTTTTTTTTTTGATAATTAATAATAATTGGATATAATTGTTTCCTTATTTTGGCACTTAAGTTTCCATATATTAATTAATCCAAAAATAAACTTTTCACATCTTTACTATTTCTAATACCATCTCTTTCAGATTTGGAAATTTATAAGGAAATTATCGAAAAAATCTAATCAATTACATTTGTATTTCTTTTCTAAAACATGTGATTAAAATAATTTATAAAAGAAACTGACATTTTCTAAATTATTAAAATTAAATTTCCATAAGATAATCATATATGTTTTAAAAATAAATAAAACAATAGTCTCTTCAAATCAAAATTACCTATCCAATTTAATAAATGAAAGTATTTATAGATTTCAAAAAGTTTGTAGGTTACGTAAGTGCATTATGCATAGGACACGATAATATACACACAGAGGTTAGTTACTGTATACTATTTTTTTTTTTTTTGGCTCATCACGGCAATCTGCTTGCCACAAAAAAGTCAAAAACAAATAATTTTGTTTTGCTTTACTTTTTGTTTGTGTTTACTTGGAATAGTGTCGCAATGGAAAAGTATTAACCTGTTTTCCCGGTCAACTTCTAACGTTATACGTTTCGGGGTGACAAAAAAAAAAGCCTTAATATGTTTTCCAGGGTGTTGAATTAATTAAATGATTGTAATTCAGACCAAGGTTTAGATTATTACTAAAAAAAAAAAAAAAAAAAAAAAAAAAAAAACCTTAATATGGTTGGTCTTTAGTCAAACAGCTTAAAAGAAAACGTAAGGACTCGTTCCTTTACCGTCAAATATACAAAACTCTTCTTATTTTAAAATTGATCTCAAATTGAAAAGTATGGTTTTATAATCGGTCAACTTTAACGACTCTAGTAATTAGTTAATAATACACATTAAGGTGTTATTTATTGGGGATTATATTGGCATGGGTCCATTTTCATAATGCGTTCTTTGAATCTTATAGTATTGTATTAATTGTGACGATGTCTACTTTATCCTAGCATGCGTCTATTAAAGGTGATCGAAGTTTTATTGGTTAAAGACTTTTTTTCAAAGATCTCATTCTTTGGTTTGGAGGTCAAACTACTATATTTTTCTCTTTTTTTTTTTGTGCAAATATTTTTCTCATATTTCTTTATCAATAGATTAAAGCGTAGATACCACTTAAATGTTCGCTATTTGGTCTAATAGTTAAAGAATCCCAATCAAATTCTGTTTTTGTTATGCAGTTTAATTGATGATGACAAATTATAATGTTATAGTTTTTTTCTTTTCCAATCATTTTACTACGACTGAATTTTGTTTGTCTTTTAGAGATTAAATGTTGACAAAGAAAGATCAAAACGTTTTTGAACAAAAAAAGGAGACGAAGAAAGATTAAACCTTTACCGCAAAATGATCACGTTTGCTTACAATCGCACCAAACAGAAAAATTCACCAACCACATTTGTATCTATATAAATATAATCTCATTGACCGTAGCATTTAAGCCACAATAATTCAAAGTTACATAATGTTCTCAAAATTTAATTTCATGAACTTGAATATTATGCAAAAATTAAAATCTACATTTCATATAGAAGACCACAAATCCAAATATGCATTAGATAGATCTATTATTATTATTTTTATTTTTTTGGTCACAAGAGATCTTTTCTTTTATAGTTTTTCTGCCACTACCAAAATTTTCATTGATCTAACTTACAAAACTATATCGTAATTGTCTTAATTATTAACTATTTACATTAATGTTGTTATTGTTATTCAACCTAATTCTTGTTCTCTTTATTCCTTAAAAATATGATGATAAAAATCAAGGGGTTTTAAGACAGAAGAAACGGTAAAAGAAACGAAGTGGATATGAAACCGCGTGAAGAAGAAGATGACTTTAGTCAACAAATATCAACTTATATTTTATTTTCCTCTTTTTCAGTAATCTGACTTCACCAAGATCTCTACTCTGTTCTTTCCTCTTCTTCTTCTTCCTCTCTCTAAGCTTAATTTTCCTCTATTCCTCCAAAATCAAAATCTGCTACAATCGAAACTAATAAAAGCTCAACTTCTGCTTCTGTCACTTTTTATTCCCGGCGACTCCAAGCTTAATCGTCGCCGGCGATTTTTTGTTCTCAAGCATTTATTATCCTAATGTTTTCCAAGTACAGTTTCATTCTTTGTCTTATTTTCTTCTTCGTCACAGCATTTTCCGGCGACTCCAGAGCTCTTGCTGGAAACAATGAGCAGAAGAAGAACATCTCTGGCTTTTCTGGGATTGACTTTCCTAATCCGATGCGTTTCGGTTCTGTTTCTTCTTCCTCAAGCAACGATTGCGGCTTCTCTTCCTCTGAGAACGAACCAACCATGGAACGGACCGGAGAAAACAAGACGGTGAAGTTTCACTTAAAGCGCCGGGAGTCTACGACTACGAAGCACAAAACAGAGAAGACAACAACAAATTCAGTTCTTGAGCTTCAAATCCGAGATCTCACGAGAATTCAGACGCTTCACAAAAGGGTTTTGGCGAAGAAGAACCAAAACACTGTTTCGCAGAAGCAGAAGAAGAAGAATAAAGAAGTCGTTACCACTCCGGTGGCTTCTTCCGTGGAGGAGCAGGCTGGTCAATTGGTGGCAACGCTTGAGTCTGGTATGACTCTCGGTTCTGGCGAGTACTTCATGGACGTGTTGGTTGGTTCGCCACCAAAACACTTCTCCTTGATTCTTGATACAGGGAGTGACCTAAACTGGATTCAATGCTTGCCTTGCCACGACTGTTTCCAGCAAAACGGTGCGTTTTATGATCCTAAAGCCTCTGCTTCTTACAAGAACATAACTTGCAATGACCCAAGATGCAACCTGGTCTCACCACCTGACCCTCCAAAGCCCTGCAAATCAGATAACCAATCATGCCCTTACTACTATTGGTATGGGGATAGCTCCAACACTACCGGAGATTTTGCAGTCGAGACTTTCACGGTTAATCTCACTACAAGTGGAGGGAGCTCGGAGTTGTATAATGTCGAAAACATGATGTTCGGTTGTGGTCATTGGAACCGAGGTCTCTTCCATGGTGCTGCAGGCTTGCTTGGGTTAGGAAGAGGCCCGCTTTCGTTTTCCTCTCAGCTTCAGTCTCTTTATGGTCATTCCTTCTCATATTGCCTTGTTGATAGAAATAGCGATACCAATGTTAGTAGCAAATTGATTTTTGGGGAAGACAAGGATTTGTTGAGCCATCCGAATCTGAACTTCACTTCTTTCGTAGCCAGGAAAGAAAACCTCGTCGACACATTTTACTACGTACAGATCAAATCCATTATAGTCGCGGGAGAAGTTCTAAACATACCTGAAGAAACATGGAATATCTCATCAGATGGCGCTGGAGGGACAATCATTGATTCAGGTACAACCTTAAGTTATTTCGCGGAACCTGCATATGAATTCATCAAGAACAAGATAGCAGAGAAAGCGAAAGGGAAGTACCCGGTTTATAGAGATTTCCCAATCCTAGATCCTTGTTTCAACGTCTCTGGCATCGATAGCATTCAGCTGCCAGAGCTTGGGATTGCTTTTGCAGATGGCGCGGTTTGGAACTTCCCGACCGAGAATTCTTTCATATGGTTGAATGAGGATTTGGTTTGCTTGGCAATTCTTGGAACTCCCAAATCAGCCTTTTCAATCATTGGAAATTACCAGCAGCAGAATTTTCATATACTATATGATACAAAGAGGTCCAGGCTCGGGTATGCACCTACAAAGTGTGCAGATATATAACCTTTCTTGTCAATTATACATATTTTAAGTCCATCAAAGCAACTGTACACACAATAAGAACAGATTCATTTTTTTTTCCCTTTAGATTTTTTCATTCTTTAGGATATTCCTTTAAACATGTATTGAACTAAGATCATACCAAACTAATGTACTTATTCAAACTTCATTTCTAAATACAAAGTTGAGTTAATTTTGCTTGCTAACTGCATTTTCTCAAACTCTATAGTTTAACATCAATGACAATTGAATTTGTAATCTCTGCAATTGCCAAAGTTTGATAGTAATCCCTGAATAGTTTGTCAAGTTAAAAGGCAAGGGAATTGTCAAATCATCGCCTTTATTGATCCAATGTGAAAGAAATCCAAAAGTCTAGAGGAATTGGAAACTAAGGAAGCTTAAGGATAAGGCAGAACACAAACCGTACAAAAGAAATCGGATTATGTACCTGAGAAAGGTCGGAGTCTCGGAGAAGAGAGTTGCAGAAAGAGGTGTCTCTGTTTTACATCGACGCGAAGAAGAAGAAGAAGGGTTTGATAATTGGGTGAAGACGGAAAGAAAACTCAATGCCATTGATTTTCACAGCAAATCAAGCTTAACATATGATTTTTGACTTCAAAAAAAAAAATTAGACAATTATTTTTCTAGTTAATTCGTTTTAGTCACTTCATTTTCCACTTCTCACAATAATTAATAACTTCATTTTCTAGTTAAATCTTAATTAAAGAGATACTGATAACTTTATGAATTTTTTTGCCAAGTTTAAAATCTATGATAATATGTATTTTTTTCTCCATATTTAACTTCATTACAAAATTAAAAATACTAGTTTAATTTGTAGTATCTAATCAAATAAAAGTTTCCATTGAGCATATCATTTTTTGAAAAGGTTAACTGTAGATTTTAGCTATACATATTTACAGATATTAAATTGAATAACAAATAATGTTAGGAGGACAATATCATATTAATAATTTTAGCTATATTTACACTTTTACTATTGATACTAGTAGTAATTTAAGCAACAGAAATTAATTTATTTATTTATTTCTGGCGGTAATTGTTGTATATTCTAGTCTCTCTAGTATGCCGTACCACTTGTAGCAAATAAATTTAATAAATATATTGTGCTGTCTGCTGTCCAGAAAATATATAAATTATTTTTATTTTTGTCTCTCAGACCAGACCCAACCCATCTCCTACAACCATCTGTCTCGGTGGTGTTCTTTGATCCTCTCTCTTACAAACCTAAAATCTCGGCATTCGATCTCTGGGGAGGATCGACAAGAAAGAGAGGATTCACGATGACGATCTTATTAGCGACGCTTTTCGAATCCACCAAGGATAAATGCTATGCCCCAAGCTTCATCGCCGTCAATCTCTCTCTGGCTTTTATCGATGCCGCTCTTGCTTTCATCGCATTCCTTCAGGTTCTGAGGATTCTGATTATAGTTTTTCTTCTTCTTAAGGTTTCGTTTTTCCTGGAAACAAAAACGATTTGATTTCTGAATGCTAGATTTTGTGAGACCGCTTTGGCCTGTGAAGCATTGTGCTGAATTTGGTCTTTTAGAATTCGATTTGATGTGAGATTATTGATTCTTGTTGTTGAATTTAATGAATGGGTTGATTTCAGTCTTTTAGACTTGTGTGTCTGTTGTTCATGTGGTTGACCATTAAGTTTCAGGTCAACTCTATGAATTAACTCACGGAATCTCAATTGTGTTTGTGTAGAATGAGAGATTTGATTCAGGGAATCTGAATCTGATATGAATTAGCATTAGAAAGTAGAATCTTTTCTTTTTTAAAGTGCAGTGAGTGTAGATTAAGATGTCTATGTAGCTTTAGACTTTGAAGTACTTCAAAAAAGGTCTTATTCTCTTCTTTTTTTTTGTGGGGTTTGGCTTATAAGATTTATCTTGGCTGCCTACTTCTTTCAGTTATCTCGATTTCACAGGCGGAATAAACAAGTTGGATGGACTCGGCAAAAAGTAATTCTTTTCATCTTTCTGTTTCTTATGAATCCCAATTTAGGCTCTATGTTGTTGTTATATGGATTTAATTCTTGTTACTTGTTATGATGTGTATCTGACACATCCATCAAATGAAAATTGCAGGTACTTCATCTTATGATTGGTTCTTCAAACACTGGTAAACCCTCGGGGCATTCATTATATAGGCAACAAAGATAATTGGGGAAAGTTGCAGCATGTGAATAAGGTCTCTCTATCCTAATCTATTGGCAGGTTCTGTCGTTTATTTCGTTGCTGCGATTATAGCGACTTGCACGAGGTGGCATCATTGGTCTAACGCATTAGGTTTTCTACTCATGGGTAAAAATTCCACTCCTTTGTTAAGGTTTGTGTATGTTTTTCATTGATTTCTCCTATAGTTAATTCCCTTATGAATCAAATTGTACTTGCAGCCTTTCCCAAAATTCTGTTTCTGGCAACTTTTCTCCTGCTTCTCTCTTTCTGGTATTTATATTCTCAATACTCTCATCATATTGTGTTGTTCCTGATTATTCTATCGGAATAATGATCTGAGTAAGAAAATGATACTTCTTAATGTTATAGGGTAGATGTTTGCCATCAGGGAAATGGAGAGGAGGATGATGATGATGATGAAGAGAATAGCATCCAACAAGTTTTGCTTGAAAAAAGCAACACCAAGCCAGGTTCTTCGAATGCAAGTGATCGTAGAAAGTGTTGCTCTTTCCATGGTATTCATGTTGGAACCCGTCAGAAGTTTGTCGTTGCGGTATGGGATACTTTTGGTTTTGTGCGTTAACCACTAGCAGAGTCATTTCTGTGAGATCTTTACAAAAATGTTTATCTTTTTGCTAGGCGGTTATTCTTGTGTTCATCTTAATGATATCATTTGCAATTCTTATCTGGATCGCTTCCGGAAAAAATCCTATGAATTCTTCATTATTGGCTGAGGTATGTGCTATTCCTCTGCACATTGAAAGAATATTTCCTCTTTCACCAAGTTCTTAAGCTCGAGAAGTAGAAGACTTTTGTTGATATTGTTTCTGGTTTTATGATAAATTCACTTCCTTATGTAGGTGTATGTCGATATTTTTGCTGCAATAATCCTAATCACGGGAGGAGGAATATGCTTCTATGGTAAGTGATTTCTTCAGTTCTTTTCTGCTTTCAGCTATTCATACTTTTCTTGTAGCATTTCGTGAGATGCTTTGGTCAGTGGTTTACAGGCTTATTGCTATGATTGAACAGCCTAGATTCACAAACCCTTTTGTGTTCTTTCTTGTTCTTTAGGCCTGCGTCTGCTCTTTAATCTAAGAAAGGTGCGGTCTGAACAAGTTTCAGCAGAGATGCGTAAGGTAATTACTGATTCTTATTGGCTCCTGAAGCTTTTCTTTCCTTGCACATGTCAGTCGAATCCTTACACCGAAGAGCATTTTAACCATTTATAGGTATCGGGTTTAGCAGGCGTCTCAGTTGTTTGCTTCACTGTTAGCTCTTTAATCGCTCTTCTCACACACATTCCAGTAAGTCATTATCACTCAAAAAAGTATGTCTGTAAACCGAAACCTAACATTTGTCGATACGCTTAACCAAAAACAATCTTTGATCTCAGCTCTTCTATCATTGGAACCCAAGCAAATTACACGGCATCAAAGCATTGGTTCTTCTGATCATATACTATTTCATAGGTGAATGATTTTTTCTTTCGTTTGTGGTTATATCAAATGCAGTATTATTGATAAGATCGCTTTTTGACAGGTTTCACTGTACCATTGGCTTTCGTTTTATGGGTATTGCGGGAGTTACCCCCTCAAAACATTGTGAGTAGACAAGAAGATACCAGAAGGATTACTTATGTCAACTATGAAACTGTTGCAAGGCAACCTCCACAGGACTGGGCCTCCACTACAGTGTCGAAAAATCAGGTACACAATTCTCTTGATGAACATCCAAATTAGGAAGTCATGTCGACCCACAAAAGGAGTTTTGTTGTCAGCTGTAAAATGCATGCATGATGCATCAGCTATAAATCGAAGCACACCACAATATTTATTGCTAACTAACTCTTTTAAGATGACAAAAACTCAAACCGAATGCGCACTTTTAAGATAGATTCAATGTTGAGAGCATTCAAGAAAGGTTTGAAAGAATCGCGGTCTGAACATGAATACATAGTTGAATGTTGAAACACTACGAAAAATCCTCAAGTGAGATAGTAGTTTTCACTCTGTTAGTGACTTCTGAGGTTGTTTCAGAGTTCTTCTTTATCAACCATAGATTGTTTAGGGAGGTCACTTAACATGTTTTTGGTACGGACACGATGGTGCAGGTTTCTAAAGCAAGTCCTATATGAACGAAAGAATCGTTATAAGCATTGACCTGAAGCAAAAATCCGCCAATTTACTCTTCTAGTTACCGGGAAAAAGCCTCGTTGGATTGCGGAATGGTAGTTAGGCCGAATGTGTTGTGTTGTGCTGGAGTGAATGAAAGTGGTAACAAGCTCTCGTTTTCTTCTCTCTATGTCGCCTTGGAAGACAAAAAATTTGTTTATAAGATAGAAAGGGAGGTTTTAATCTGAGAAAGCTCTGTAAATATTAACTTTTGATTGCAGTTTTTAGTTTTAGGTGCATCATGTGTTGGAACTTGTGGATGGGATATAAAATGTGTTCTAAGGAAGAAGATATAAATTTTGTCTTCCTTTCTAAACAGCGTCGTTTAACTGCTTTTTTATTATTTGCAAATACGACGACGCACCGTTCTGATTTAAACGCTGGCGTATTGACGTTTGGGACTGAACGCCGCCGTTGAAGAAAGATAGCTACGTAAGTCGAGCATTATACGATGTCGTATCACTCCTTTTTCGAAAATTTGTAGATTTGTTTTTGGTAAACGTAGCGCCATTTTTTCACATAAAATTTTGAGACCACGAAACGGTGTCGTTTTGGGATGTTATCGTTAAATTGACGTATCTGATAAAAAAAAAGGAAATTGAAGGATCTGATAAAAAAAAGGAAATTGAAAGATCTGATAAAAAAAAGAAATTAAAGGATTTGATAAAAAAAAGGAAATTAAAAATCATTAAATAACCGTTGGTGAACTTTTTGGATATTTGTGGTCTTGTGTTTTCTCCTCCACTGTCACCTTCCTCGCTAAGCAAAAGAATTTAGAGAGAGCTTCGTACTATGCCCAGAGAAAAAAGCAAAAAGCGAGAGCACAAAAAAAGAAACATCAAAAGCTGAAAAAGCTTAGACGGAAAAAAGCACAAGTATATGCATATAGAATTAAACCAATCTCTCGAAGAAAACCCTTTTTGCCATCTTTATCAATCTCTTTTCTTTTGTGTTTCTTATAAAGTGGCTATAAAAGGAGATCAATTAACAAATATGTTAATCGATTACTTTGATTTCAGTGACATTTTTGTTTTGAAGGATAAATTATTGGGTTTTTGCGGAGGAGGAGACGGTGGTTGTAGTAATTGTAGTTTCGAGTCACGGCGGATATGGAAGCTAGTTCGAGTGGAACGGCGGAGTTGCCGCGGTCTCTTTCCCGGAGAGCTCCGTCACGTGCGACTACTATGATGATTGATAGACCAAACGAAGATGCTAGTGCTATGGATAGCGAGCTTGTTCCTTCCTCTCTTGCTTCTATTGCTCCGATTCTTCGCGTTGCTAATGAAATTGAGAAGGAGAATCCTCGAGTGGCTTATCTCTGTGAGTCTGTTTTTTTTTGTTTGAAATTCACTCTTGGGATTGATTTGCTAAGCTAAGATAGTCTTGTTTATGAGTATAAAGATTCGAGTAGTATTGATGCGAATAGTCTTGTTTGCTTTAGCCAGTTTCTGTTTAAAGCTGTTGTATAGATGGTTTCTGTTTACCATAGACATAGTTGTTTAACGAGTATGGTTCTGTTTTTGACTACATCAGGCCGGTTTCATGCGTTTGAGAAGGCTCATAGGATGGATGCTACATCGAGTGGACGCGGTGTTCGTCAGTTTAAGACCTACCTGTTACATAGACTGGAGAAGGTATGTTACTTGCTTGGTCAAATCCCAAATGGTTTCTCTAAGTGGTAAGAAGATTTCCACTTTACTTGATCATGTTTAGCTGATGTGTCTTTACTTGTTTTAGGAAGAAGTGGAAACCAAGCCTCAGCTGGCGAAAAATGATCCTAGAGAAATTCAGGCATATTACCAGAATTTCTATGAGAAATATATTAAAGAAGGAGAAACATCAAGAAAACCGTGAGGCCATTTTCCTTATTCCTGACAAATATTCAATAAGCTAAGCGTAGTGATATTGAGCTGCACTCTTATGTTTTCGGTCTTTTGTTTTTTTGCTACAGGGAGGAGATGGCAAGGCTTTACCAAATTGCTTCGGTTTTGTACGATGTACTGAAGACAGTAGTACCTTCTCCAAAAGTGGATTACGAGGTTCGATTTATATGCGTAGTAAATTCCTTTAATGGTTACTTTATTTTATATGCTTGTTTCATATGCTTCTGTTATTATAGACCCGTAGATATGCAGAAGAAGTTGAAAAGAAAAGGGATAGATATGAGCACTACAACATTCTTCCTTTATATGCTGTAGGGACTAAACCAGCTATTGTGGAACTTCCTGAGGTACGTTTGAACACCGGGTGATTGCTACGAATTAGTAAGCTAGAGAAATATTTACACTCTTTTGTTTTTCTTGTCATGTTATGTGCTGTGCCAAAAATAGGTCAAGGCTGCATTCAGTGCTGTTTGTAATGTGCGCAATCTTCCACGAAGAAGAGTTCACTTGCCATCTAATGCCCCTAATGAAATGCGTAAGGCTAGAACCAAACTTAATGACATACTTGAATGGCTTGCTTCTGAGTTCGGATTTCAGGTACCGTGCTACTTAACTGTCTTTATGTACTTTTATCTTTTATAACTCGTATTGTGGTTATGATGATTTGCTAGGCTGATGTAGTGTTTGAGTTTTGTGACCTTCCTAGATTGAGTAAATTTCGTAATATGCTTACTATCACTATTCTGTGACTTGTATATAGAGAACCATATCACTAGCTTTATAGTGTTTGTAAAACTTATGTATACGAGAGAAACATGTCAACTTTGAGTAATCACATGAATCAAGTCTGAATTTGAGTGTCTCATGGTCAAGTTTTTATCAGCATATCTTCAGACAGTTTGGCAATATTTACTTATATGTTGTTGCAATTCCTTCTATGTATGCATATTTATTGTTGTGTCACGTCGTATTGTGATTGAAGAGAGGGAACGTAGCAAATCAGAGGGAGCACATAATACTGCTTCTTGCTAATGCTGATATTAGAAACAGAAATGATGAAGAATATGATGAGGTGAGCATTGTTATAGAGAATGCCTTCTGTTTTTCTCCTACACTTCCTCCTGTTTTAGTAATGTTGTAAGTTTCTTGCAGTTGAAACCTAGCACCGTCATTGAGTTGATGGACAAAACTTTTAAAAGTTATTACTCATGGTGTAAATATTTGCACTCTACGCCTAATCTCAAGTATGTTGTATTCTTGATCTAGATTATGTGATAAGTTCCAAAGATTTTATTTTTGCATTATGTTCTGTCTTTGGGGTCACATATCTGATGTTGGATGCTTCAACTTGAATCTTAAAAGGTTTCCAGAAGGTTGTGATAAACAGCAGCTGCGGCTTATCTATATTTCCCTGTACCTTTTAATATGGGGCGAAGCCTCAAATGTTAGATTTATGCCCGAATGTATCTGCTATATTTTCCATAATGTAAGTTTTCTCATCTGTAAAACTAGATTTGCATACTTTCCATAACTTTCTTCCGGTTCTGGATGGTTTGAAATGCTTTTCCGGCCTATTTTTGTTCTTAAGATGGCAAATGACGTCTACGGAATTCTGTTTAGCAATGTTGAAGCTGTTAGTGGTGAGACATATGAAACAGAAGAAGTTATTGATGAAGAATCATTTCTGAGAAATGTCATAACTCCAATCTATCAGGTCATACGCAAGGTAAGTATATCAAAGTCAATCATGTTGTATATTCTTATAAGTAACTGTACACTATCTTTTGAATGAAAATGATTCCGTGAAGGAAGCCAGAAGGAACAAGGGGGGCACAGCAAGCCATTCGCAATGGAGAAATTACGATGATTTGAATGAATACTTTTGGTGCCTTTCTTTACTCTATTATTTACACATGCCTGCTTGATATAGTTTCTGATTACTGACATCTTTATTTATTTGAAGGTCTAAGAAATGCTTCAAGATAGGATGGCCTCTTGACCTTAAAGCAGACTTTTTCCTAAACGCTGACGAGATAACCCCACAGAACGAGGTATATTTCATTTGCTTCTGTGTAGTTGTAATAAATTTAATAGGGTATGAGAAACAAATTTAACTAATATGAGGCTAATGAGTAATGAGTCCACATAGAATTTCCACAATTTACGTTATCAAGGTGTTCTTTAAGTTGCAGAAGCCTGATCGTGTAGGTCTAATGTATTGCAGAGGCTGAATCAAGTCACTTATGGGAAAAGCAAGCCTAAAACCAACTTTGTTGAAGTCCGCACATTCTGGAACCTCTTTAGAGATTTTGATCGAATGTGGATATTTCTTGTCATGGCTTTTCAGGTAAATTTTTAGAGTTTCAAAAGAGTTGTGTTAGTCTGAAAACTAAATAATTGGATGGCATGGTAATAGTTGGATGGTAATAGTTAGTCTGTATCATACTTGTCCTTATCTTTTGTAGGCTATGGTAATAGTTGGATGGCATGGTTCTGGGTCCCTAGGCGACATCTTTGACAAGGATGTATTCAAAACGGTGTTAACTATTTTTATTACTTCGGCGTATCTGACTCTTTTACAAGGTTGTGATTTCCTTTGCTATTTCTTGTTTATTAGTGACAAGTTTTTCTTATTTTGATGTTCTAATGGTGTTCCTTGTCCTATTGTTCTCTCATGATTCTTTACATAGCTTCACTGGACATTATCCTTAATTTCAATGCTTGGAAGAATTTCAAGTTTTCCCAGATATTGCGGTACCTTTTGAAATTCGCAGTAGCAGCTATGTGGGCAGTGCTGCTTCCAATTGCTTACTCGAAGTCTGTCCAACGCCCAACTGGAGTTGTAAAGTTCTTCAGTACTTGGACTGGGGATTGGAAGGATCAGTCCTTTTATACGTACGCTGTTTTATTTTACGTGTTACCAAACATACTGGCAGCTCTGTTATTCCTCGTTCCACCATTCCGGAGAGCCATGGAGTGTTCAGACATGCGAATTATCAAGGTTATTATGTGGTGGGCTCAGGCAAGTATTAAACTATTCTTCTGGTTCTTGAGTATACTGGTCTTCACTTTTCTTTTTCTTTTTGTCACCTCTGTTTCTTTATGCTTTTTCCATCTTGTAGCCAAAACTATATGTTGGAAGAGGTATGCATGAGGACATGTTCTCTCTCTTCAAGTGAGTGATCACGACATTTCCTGTCACCATTAATAACTTCTTAAATATTTCTTCTAACTCTTATACTAGCCTCTTCTCATATAGCACAACTTATTATGGTCAGGTATACCACCTTCTGGATCATGCTACTGATCAGCAAGCTTGCTTTCAACTATTATGTGGAGGTCTGGTTTTTGCGTCTATATTACTTTCTTTTTCTCACTTATAGCTACTCCAATGTAGGTTACTTAATGTGTATATATGTTTTTTATGTATATCTTGGAAACAGATACTACCCCTTATTACGCCAACAAAGATGATCATGAATCTGCATATTGGTCACTACCAGTGGCATGAATTTTTTCCCCATGGTAAATGTTCAAGTTACCATCCTTTCTTGTTTGCAACCACATTTGATGACACTTTCTTTACTAATTTTTGATTTTCTATAGCAACTAACAATATTGGAGTGGTTATTGCTATATGGGCTCCAATTGTACTGGTAAGTAGAAATTAAAGAGCTCCCAAGAAAAAATAAAATTCTGTTATATATGGCTTACGTATTTGCGTGTGTTACATTTTGCGTAGGTTTACTTGATGGATACTCAAATATGGTACGCCATATTTTCCACTCTGTTTGGAGGCATACATGGGGCCTTCAGTCATCTGGGAGAAGTAAGTGATTTTGTACTCTCAGAAATACCACAAGAATTAACAAACACTATTGCTTACTCTGCAACCTAGTAGATGATATTACCCTTTATGTTACTTCTTGACATATTTCGGCTTTCATAGATACGGACTCTTGGGATGTTGCGGTCTAGATTTGAGTCAATACCAACTGCCTTCAGCCGCACCCTCATGCCATCAGAAGATGCAAATAGAGAACATGCGGTACAGTGCTTTTTATAGTTTAGTGTCCTTACATATCTCAAAAGGTGGATCAAACCTTCCTTTCCCTGTTCTGTCATTGATTGATTCTCACTGTGAACTATAGGATGACTATGTGGACCAGAAAAACATCACTAATTTCTCCCAGGTGTGGAACGAGTTCATTTACTCTATGAGAAGCGAGGATAAGATCAGTGACAGGTTGGGTTTCTTTTCTTCTAGGATACACTCTTGTCATCATTGTCATGTTGTTCAGTTTAGCGACCATAGATGTCATTTAACGTTTCCTATCTGTGCTGTAACTCAGAGATAGGGATTTGCTGCTTGTACCTTCTTCTTCGGGTGATGTGTCTGTCATCCAGTGGCCACCTTTCTTGCTTGCTAGTAAGGTAATAAATAATTGGTGTTACCGGAAGACTTCCTTCCATTTTAGTAGCAAATAATGATTCATTGATCAAAACGCCTGAGTTTCTCAACTTTTTAGTTAAGATGCTTATTTTCCACCAAGGTCCCAAAGTTCTGTCATTGGATTATCTCATTCCCTTACCAAACCAGAAAAGGCTGAATGTGCATAAATGATTGTTTCAATCAGCACCGTTGATAATGAATTTTTTCAACAATGTAGATTCCTATTGCTGTGGACATGGCAAAAGATTTCAGGGGAAAAGAGGATGCTGAACTATTTAGAAAGATTAAGAGTGATAGCTACATGTATTTTGCTGTTATTGAGAGTTATGAGACATTGAAGAAAATAATTTACGCTCTACTGGAAGATGAAGCAGATAGAAGGTACATCAGCTTCATGCTATTCTTCCAATGGTGGAAATTCAAAGTTCCCTATCATATTTTGCATCTTGAGCCTTGTTTCATAAATTCATTTTCTTTCTCTTTTGACTTAGGGTCATGAATCAGGTATTTTTGGAAGTGGACATGAGCATACAGCAACAGAGGTTCATATATGAATTCCGGATGAGTGGATTGCCGCTCCTTAGTGATAAGTTGGAGAAGTTTCTAAGTATATTGGTAATATTAAAATTTGTAGTCCACTTATTAATTACGTAAAGCCTTACACAGGAACTAATGCTTGAAACCTCTTTTTATGAACAGTTAAGTGACTATGAAGACCAGGGTACATACAAGTCTCAATTAATTAATGTCTTCCAGGATGTTATCGAAATTATTACTCAAGATCTCTTGGTTAATGGGCATGAGTAAGTATAACAAGTCCCTTCAGCAGATAGGAGTTATGCCTTCTATTCCTAAAAACATATGTCATCAGAAGTAGTGTCTGACGTCCTCTCATGTATTCTTGTTGTAGAATTCTTGAAAGGGCTCGGGTTCATTCTCCTGACATCAAAAATGATGAAAAGGAACAGAGGTTTGAGAAAATTAATATTCACCTCGTACGGGATAAATGCTGGCGGGAGAAGGTAACTCTTCATGCGAAGAATTTTGTGTTTGATTCATCTTGCATAATATCTGACTTTTCTATGCAGGTTATTCGACTTCATTTGCTCTTGTCGGTCAAAGAATCTGCAATAAATGTTCCTCAAAACTTGGAAGCTCGCCGCCGTATCACATTCTTTGCTAATTCTCTGTTTATGAATATGCCTAATGCTCCAAGAATACGAGATATGCTATCTTTCAGGTGAACTACCAATCTTTTTGTCTATATATAAAGGCTGTAGAGTCTGTAGACTAGATTCTGTTTTTACTGGAAATTAGTCAATGCGATTTGTTTACAAAGATTCATTTAGCTGTTTTTAGTCAACCTTTTTGTATCTGAATCATACTCATTTTTTTGGTTCATCTTCAGTGTTTTAACTCCTTACTACAAAGAAGATGTTCTGTATTCAGAGGAGGACCTTAACAAGGAAAATGAAGATGGGATCTCAATACTGTTTTACCTACAAAAGATTTATCCTGGTACGTTCTTGATTCTTGTCAGGACCAGCAATTTTTTATTTTTTATAATACATTCTTGTCAGATTCCTGAGTTGATCTTACGTGAGCTAGATGAGTGGACCAATTATTTGGATCGCTTAAATGATCCTAAGCTTCCTGAGAAAGACAAGTCAGAGTTCCTTCGAGAGTGGGTATCTTACAGAGGTCAGACGCTAGCCAGAACAGGTAAAAATGATTGCAACGGAAGTCATAACTGTTCATAGTTATTATCTTGTCTATATGCATATTCATCTGTGTCTCTCTGATTACTTCTGCCAGTTAGGGGTATGATGTACTATAGGCAGGCATTGGAGCTTCAATGCTACCAGGAAGTTGCAGGGGAACAAGGTTTGTATTTTCTGAGCCAGTTGTCAGTAACTTCAAATGCTTCTATCAAAGTTTTTGGAACCAAAATCTAAGATCCTTTATTTACTACTTTGCTACTTCTTGCAGCCGAATTTAGTGTCTCCCGGGCCATGGCCTCCAATGATGATAATCAGAAAGCTTTCCTGGAACGTGCCAAAGCTCTTGCAGATCTGAAGTTCACTTACGTTGTTTCTTGTCAGGTCTACGGAAATCAGAAAAAGTCCAGTGATATTCACAACCGTAGTTGCTACACGAATATTCTGCAGCTCATGCTGAAGTATGTTAAATTTGAATAGTCTTTGATGAAATATCATGATCTATTTGCCTAACCTTGTCATTTTTTTTAGATATCCATCATTGCGGGTTGCTTATGTAGACGAGAGGGAGGAGACAGCAGATGCAAAATCTCCTAAGGTCTTTTACTCTGTACTTCTAAAGGGAGGTGACAAGTTTGATGAGGTACAAGGATTTCCCGAGCAACCTTATAATTTTGCTTCTGCGTTTTCTTTTTAATCAGTTACTCTTTTGTATATGCTGTTTTCCATTATGCTGATTAGATTTCTATGCATGCATGTTGTTCTTCTTAACGTGAATGGTCTTCCATTACTAGGAAATTTACCGCATAAAGCTTCCTGGTCCTCCAGCTGAGATTGGTGAAGGAAAGCCTGAAAATCAAAATCATGCTATCATATTTACACGTGGTGAAGCACTACAAACTATAGATATGAATCAAGTATGTATTCTTCTTCATTCTCATAAGTCGGTCAGAACCATAGATTGAATGTCGCATCCTCATGGTTAGTCTCTGTGCAGGACAATTACTTTGAAGAAGCTTTCAAACTAAGAAATGTATTGGAGGAATTCAATAAGGAGCGTGTTGGTAGACGCAAGCCAACAATTTTGGGTCTCCGAGAACATATATTTACTGGAAGGTACACCCACCTTGCAAGATATCGATTTACAAACATATTTTAAATGATGAAGTATTATAACTTGCAACTATGTTTTGGCGTATTCTTACTGTTCTCCCTCTCTTGGTATAGTGTTTCGTCATTAGCTTGGTTCATGTCCAATCAGGAGAGTAGTTTCGTGACAATTGGCCAAAGAATTTTGGCAAACCCTCTGAGGTATATTTCTTAACGACTGAAACTTTTCCATTTACTGTTCTATTGAAAATTGTTTTTCTAAAATTGTTATAAAGATCAATATAGAGCTATTCGAGAACAAAAATTTCAGTAAAATGTTTGTTTATGATACAATGTCTTCTCCCTAAATCAAGAATATGTGGTCTTCTCCCTAAACCATGCTTGCTTTTGGTTCTTAGACCTTTTGCATTCTACGCTTTTCAGCATTACTTGTGGAGCTAAGATTTATGTCAAAATTTCTTTCTTGATTAACTTATTTAACTTCATTTCTTCTCTATGGGCGCAGGGTTCGTTTTCATTATGGCCATCCTGACATATTTGACAGAATCTTTCACATAACGAGGGGCGGTGTGAGCAAGGCCTCAAAAGTAATAAATTTGAGTGAGGATATTTTTGGAGGTAATGGCATGTTTGTTCTCTAAAAAAGTTAACAATTCAGCGATAGAGAATTGATAGTTTTGTTCCAAGCAGCTGCTGA
Organism: Arabidopsis lyrata subsp. lyrata; assembly: GCF_000004255.2. Taxonomy (NCBI): domain Eukaryota; kingdom Viridiplantae; phylum Streptophyta; class Magnoliopsida; order Brassicales; family Brassicaceae; genus Arabidopsis; species Arabidopsis lyrata. Next base: position 19,199,748 of record NW_003302551.1, read on the forward strand.
TTTGTTTCTCAATGTATATAGGCTTCAATTCAACTCTCCGTGGAGGTTATGTTACACATCACGAGTATATCCAAGTTGGAAAGGGACGGGACGTGGGGTTGAACCCAATCTCCATTTTTGAAGCAAAAGTAGCAAATGGAAACGGGGAGCAAACGCTAAGCCGTGATGTTTACCGTTTGGGGCATCGGTTTGACTTTTACAGGATGCTCTCATTCTATTTTACGACTATTGGATTCTATTTTAGTAGCATGGTATGCTCAAAAATTTATATCTCAACTTTGCTTTTATTTTAGTTGATCTTAAAGAAAATTTAGATTTTCTGACTTGTGCTTTTTTCAGCTCACCGTTCTTACTGTATATGCATTCCTGTATGGACGGATGTACATGGTTATGAGCGGATTGGAGAAAGAGATTTTGCGACTGGCAAGTCCGAATCAGCTTGAGGCTCTTGAGCAGGCTCTGGCTACACAGTCAATATTTCAGCTTGGTTTCTTGATGGTGTTACCGATGGTAATGGAGATTGGCTTGGAACACGGTTTTCGCTCTGCTATTGTCGATTTTTTTATAATGCAGCTGCAGCTAGCCTCCGTATTCTTTACATTCCAGCTTGGGACAAAGTCACATTATTACGGGAGAACAATTTTACATGGTGGTTCAAAATATAGACCGACGGGCCGTGGGTTTGTTGTTTTCCATGCCAAGTTTGCGGAGAACTACAGGTTGTATTCGAGAAGTCACTTTGTGAAGGGACTAGAGCTGCTTTTATTGCTAGTTGTTTATCAAATCTATGGGAATTCATTTCGGAGTTCAAGCCTTTATCTGTATATCACAGTCTCGATGTGGTTTATGGTTGGTTCTTGGTTGTTCGCACCATTTATATTCAATCCCTCGGGTTTTGAGTGGCAAAAGACTGTTGATGATTGGACTGATTGGAAACGATGGCTCGGAGATCGGGGTGGCATAGGCATCCCGGTTGAAAAAAGCTGGGAATCGTGGTGGAACGTAGAGCAAGAACACCTCAAACATACAAGTATTAGAGGAAGGATTCTGGAAATCACACTTGCTCTCCGCTTTTTCATTTATCAGTATGGAATTGTTTACCAGCTCAATATCTCTCAGCGCAGCAAGAGCTTTTTGGTAAAAAATAAGTTCCATCACTTTATCTTTCAGAGTTTATATGTCAGATTTCTGGTCTATGATCCTATAGTCTCAATCTCTTTTTTTACTTCCTCTTTGTAGGTTTATGGACTCTCTTGGGTGGTCTTGCTCACATCATTACTTGTTCTAAAGGTTTCACAAATACTTCATCCTTTACACACACTTATAAATAGTCATGAATCAATGCTTATATAAGCTTGGGACTAACTTGAGTTTAATCTTTTCTGAGTGTCAGATGGTATCAATGGGCAGACGGAGATTTGGAACAGATTTTCAGCTAATGTTCAGGATTCTTAAAGCACTTCTCTTCCTCGGCTTTTTGTCAATCATGACTGTGTTATTTGTTGTGTTCAAACTCACACTCACCGACCTATCTGCTTCAATTCTTGCTTTTCTTCCAACCGGGTGGGCGATTCTTCTGGTAAATAGCCATCAAAACCCTCCTCAGAATCATAATATCGGAACTTGCATCATGTTCTTAGAAAAACTATTGGATTTTTTTTTCTCAGATTGGGCAAGTACTGAGGTCACCGATCAAAGCTTTAGGGATTTGGGACTCGGTGAAGGAGCTAGGAAGAGCCTATGAGAAGATAATGGGACTTGTAATCTTTGCACCAATCGCTGTTCTGTCTTGGTTTCCCATTGTCTCCGAGTTTCAAGCTCGTCTGCTTTTCAATCAAGCGTTTAGCAGAGGCCTTCAAATCTCTATGATTCTCGCTGGTCGGAAAGACAAAGCAGCTTCTTCGCACGTGTAAAACCACAAATACTCTGTTTCCTGGTGTCTTGGGTCTTAAGCAACAACCTTTTTCTCTCTAGAACGGTGTCGTTTATAGTAAGTAGTTCAATAGCTAGCTGTCTATAATAAGTTAATAGGGATATTAGTTTCGTTGGACTTGGACACCTCACACTCTCATCACACTCATGTGTTGTAGTTATCACAATGATTTTGACATATGGTCTTTAATAATAATAGCTCAATTGATTTCTTTTGGTTTTTGATTAATATTACAAAAGTCGATGAAGAAAAAATATTGAATTGATCCTAAATTCTTGAATGCACATCATGGAAACTCCATGATTCTTTTTGACTTGTTATTTTTGGATGATTATAATATTAGGACATCGTCTAGTTATTGCTAGATACACCAATTAAATGTCCGAGGCATTATATGATGAAACTTCAATTTCATTATTCTTTGGCATTTTCTTGCATGTGACAAATATTGTATTGTATCAAAGAGATAAAAACAAAATATTAATAATGCTATACATAGCCAAAAAAAAAAAATGGAGGAGGATACATCAGAAGGAATTCTAGAGAAAAAAAAAATCATAAAGCAGAGAATGTGGTACTCCTAGAGTTCACTTGTTTTTTTTTTTTTTTTTACTGGGGTCTCAACTCTCAAGTACAGAAAATCTAGAAAATGGGCCTGATTGGCAAGTGTTTTACAGTTTTTATAAAGCAAAAAAATTTCTAAAGATTTGAAATACATCCAATCAAGCTTTAGAAGCTTTGACTTTCATTTTTTTTCTCACAGCCAAAATATTTCCTTAATTCACTTTTTTGGCTGTAGAAAACCTTTTTTCCTAAAGCACATAATTTTTAACTTTCCAAAATTTTAAATTCTACAGCCAAAATTCTACATCAATAAAATCTACAGTCACAGCAAATAAACCTACAATCATATTTCTAAAGCAAAAAATGTAAAGCTACAGTTGTTACTAATCAGGCTCAATATCTTTATTACAATATAAAAACGTATTAGACTCCAATAAAGTAAGTTTGTAAGAAAAAAAATCAATTTAGTTTCAATCTTGAAGTCAAACACAAGAAGTCATTCTACTTCAGCATATTGTAAGAAGATACGGAGGACCTAAATATCCAAAGCCTGAATCTGAGAATTTCCTCTTTTGTACATCTTTTATCCACTTCGTTTTTTTCTCTATTTTAATTTATTTTCTACCTTCTTACTTTTAAAAAAAAAAATTAAATAAATTTTAGTTGTCCAAAAAAAGAAATAAAAAAAAAACTTATATATTATTAATTAATCATGATCCAGCTATAAACGCCACAGTTGTCAAAGTTCACCATCTTTGCTTTCCCTTCACTGCTCTCTCTCTTTCTGTATTTCTTTTTTGTTGATTTTGTTTCCTCAAATTGCAAATCAAAGCTTTCTTTCCAGCTTTAGAACACACTCTCACCAACAATCTCACCCAACTTTTTTCCCTCTTTTAACTCCTCACTAATTCCTAATCCCACAAACCCTAACTCTCTCTCTCTCTCTCTCTCTCTCTCTCTCTCTCTCTCTTTAATCCTTCCTTACATACATTATTTCAATATAGTTGAGTAAAGTTTCTATCTTTCTTCTGATTCCTTGTGGAATTACCTAAATTTTCTGGGTGGGCTCGTCGAGAGAAACTTCAATTGCAATTCATCGCTAAGCATATCTATGCTAATTGCGTTCTCTTCTTTATTTCACTTTCTCTTTGGTTTGCTTCAAAATCAAAGAAAAGGGGGACCTTTCTCTTTGCTTTCTTCTCTTCTAAGCAGAAGATTAATCGAAAAGGCAAGAGCTTAAGTCACATTCTAAGGTAAATTCATGGAACTAAAAAAACTACTTTTTTTGTTTCAAGAATTCTACTTTCGGTAGCATTATGTGATTCTTCTGTGTAATGTCTCTTGCTTCAATCGTAAGTGATTCCTTTCCAATAGTTCAAGAGCCGGGTTTCCTCAGTTTTTGTTTTGGTGACAAATGTTGGCAAGTTAATGCACGTAACTTGTTTGTTGAAATGCCGCAATTAATTGCTGAAATTGCGCGTGCTCTTTTGAATCCTGTTTCTCTATGTGTCAGCATTTTTGGTCGAACTTGTTTTTCAAACTTCTGAGTCGGCAGCTTTACCTACCAGTTTTAGAGATTCTTCCATTTGTCCCACAATCCCTGTTTTGCTTTTAAGATTTGTGAAAGTCAGAGATGTCTTAGGTCTTCTTGGGGTGTTAATAATTTTACGTTTTCTTGTTTACTAGGTGGGGTTTGTGAAGTTGTGAGCAAAAGGAACCAAAGATGTCATCTGAGAGTTCTTTGAGTGCTGACATGTCGAAGAAGGTCTCATTTTTAGGTTTGAAGGGTATGAAACTGTGGGTTTTGATTTGTTTAGTAGTTGGCACATTTGTAGTTTTGGTTCTCTGCATATTATCTCTATGGATTGCATTCCGCCGTAAATCCCGGAGATCATCTCACAAGCTGTTACCCTTCAGTCAAATACCACGTGTGGCGAAAGATATCAGGGTTGATGATAGAGTTGGGTTTCAAGATCACAATGAGAATTTATGTATCACCAATGCTGATAAATCTAGTGACAGAAACTCGGGAAAGATGATGTCTTTCTTGGGAAGAACGAAGTCTAGTGATAATGATAGTATAAGTCAATGTAGCTCTGTGCATCATCATGAGAGAGCTTGTAGTTCTCACTCTGGTGAAGATGGAAGCTTTGGAACCGCTTGGAGGCAAGCTTCCCTATCGCAGGGCGGACTTGTAACAGCATCTCCTTTGGTTGGTTTGCCAGAAATATCTCATCTTGGCTGGGGACACTGGTTTACTCTTAGGGATCTTCAGCTAGCCACCAACCGTTTTGCTGCCGAAAATGTAATCGGCGAGGGTGGTTATGGAGTAGTTTATAAGGGTAGACTCATCAACGGTAACGATGTTGCTGTAAAGAAGCTTCTTAACAATCTGTAAGTTTTTGTTTGGGATTTATCAAATGTTGGTAAACCCTGTGCTTGTTTTCTTTTTTACTTGATTAGTAATCCTAACACAATTTTGTCTCTAGGGGACAGGCTGAGAAGGAATTCCGGGTTGAAGTTGAAGCTATTGGTCATGTACGGCACAAGAATCTTGTAAGGCTTCTAGGATATTGCATAGAGGGTGTTAATAGGTGAGTCTCACTTGCCTCTTATCAGTCTGAATGTGCTAGTCTCATCAGTAATCTCCTATTGTACTACCGATTAGAAACTAGTCCCATGAATCAATTTCTGTTTGGATGTAATGCAGGATGCTTGTTTATGAGTATGTGAATAGTGGTAACTTAGAACAATGGCTACATGGAACCATGGGGAAACATAGCACTCTCACTTGGGAGGCTCGCATGAAGATCCTTGTCGGTACTGCGCAAGCGTAAGTTGTTTAATATGTCGACTGTGGTTAGACCTTTTACTTGAAATTTCAAAAACAACTCTTTAAGGGGATAATGACATGCTCTGCACTACAATTTTACAGGCTTGCTTATTTGCATGAAGCAATAGAACCAAAAGTAGTCCACAGAGACATAAAAGCAAGCAATATCCTGATTGATGACGACTTCAATGCAAAGCTTTCCGATTTTGGGTTAGCCAAGCTCTTAGACTCGGGTGAGAGTCACATCACGACCAGAGTCATGGGCACCTTTGGGTAAGTCTAAAATTTGTACCCTCTTTGGTGATGATGGGTTTTCGTATACATCGTATTAACGGTCATTTGTATATGCATTAGGTATGTCGCACCCGAATATGCTAATACAGGTCTATTGAATGAGAAGAGTGACATTTATAGCTTTGGTGTCCTGCTGCTAGAGACTATAACTGGAAGAGATCCAGTTGACTATGAGCGTCCAACTAATGAGGTAGCCTAAATATGTCTGCTTTGTCAATGTATCCAGGAGTTATGAATCTGTTAATTTGGTGTTAAAACATGTGTTCTTGTTGGCAGGTGAATCTGGTTGAATGGCTAAAGATGATGGTTGGAACAAGAAGAGCTGAAGAAGTTGTTGATTCAAGGATTGAGCCTCCACCCGCTACACGTGCTCTGAAACGTGCACTTCTTGTTGCCCTGAAATGTGTGGATCCTGAAGCACAGAAACGGCCTAAAATGAGCCAGGTTGTGCGGATGCTTGAATCCGATGAACACCCTTTTCGTGAGGTAAATATATATGAATTCTCTGGATATATTGAACACTTTATCATATACTATAACAAATGATGGTCGAATTCTACAGGAATTGTTATGTGTGTTGTACATATGTCAACAAACTAGTATCTTTTTTTCCGCAGGAGCGGAGGAATAGAAGGAGTAGAACAGCGAGTATGGAGATTGTCGAGACCACTGAGGAATCAGCTGACACAAGCAAACGGCCTGGTGACTCAGAAAACCACACTACAAAACCTGAAAAGACTCATGTATAGGAAATATGTCGCAGACCCAGTGAAAAACTCAGCTAAGTAACTTCACACCCTCAAATGCTCTACTAATCGATGACGAATGAGTTTCTCCGTGCTGTGGAGAAACAAAACAAATCCGGTAAAAGAAGATCAAAAGAGCTGTTCCAGTTATTTCTAACATCCGCCAAGTAACTAATGATGCAAAGGGGCCAATATTTTTATGGTTGAGAAGCCTTTTGTCTCTCTTGATATTTGTAATTCTGGGTTCTTCTATGTCTTGGCTTTTAGGATGTGAAACATTAGCCATAGCTGATTTGTTGTTGTACTAAGAATTGAATTCATTTGTCACCCTCTCTCTTGATTGAGACCTGTATATATAATCAAGTTGTGTGACATATTTCAAGTAAGAACAGTCCCACCCAAAATTAGAGAAATAAGAAATATATCGAATTCAAAAGAACTCTAGTCTTCAATATGTGCGATCTGAATACACAAATGAAAAACAAACAGAACTTCTCAGCTTCAAATTCAACATCTCTCGTAGCCACAATAAGAGAAAACTGACCAATAATATTACAGATAGAAAAGTTCATAATCTTATACAAGAAAAAGAGCAAAAATAAATTTCAGTCCCATCAAGCATACACACTTTGAAGCATACGTGATGTGGGCAATGGTAGTGACATGTAAGACATACGGGACGAGAGCTACTACCATTGCCAACAACTTCCACCTTATTATCGCAGTAATCGAATATGTGACCAGGCTTCATATAACCAGAATCTCCAAATAAACATTTATGGTGGATTGTGGTGCAACGTTCTTTGTTTATGTACAACCATTCCGTTGGATCTAATCTTTTCTCGCATACTTCGCACCAGTACATGACATCCACGCCACTTTCTCCATAAGAAAGAGAGAGAGGATGCTCATCGAATTTGTAGTGTATCTCATTTGGAATCGTGGCGCATTCGTAACATAAAACGAATTCGCATAAACTACATTGTAGATGATAATTATAAAACCTCTTCTTGCAACCCTGGCATGGAACTTCGGTCTCTTCACTATAGGATGGAGAGATGAATACAGGATGTTCTGCATGACTTTTATGTGTGAAATTGATAAAGTAAACTTCACAATTTCTCCGATAATGAATTCAAATCTCCGATTAACAATCCGTAACCCAAAGAATCATTTCGATGTTCATAAAACACCCAAACGATCAAACGCTAGCTCTCAAGATGAGAGAAACCTAGCAATACAAGTTTCAGAATCTCCAAGTTTTACAAATGATTTTCGATTAATGTTTACAATGATCTTCAGTCTTCTATATATCTCCGCTTCTCGATTCTTCCTCTAGCCAAACATCCACTAACCAATCCACTCTTGCCACGTCTCACAGCTCTTGTTTCCACTCATCCACCGACACGTGTCTTTATGATAATATCACTCCCTTTTCCTATATCAAATCTCCCTCCTTTGAAGAAACCTTGACCTCAAGGTTTGTAGAGAAGAAAGCTATATGATTTGCATAAAACATCTAATGTATACTCCATTCAAGGCTGTAAAGAGCAGTTGGTTTCTCAGATTTGTAAACCATCCCACACTCATAAGAATCATCAGTCTTGAGATGTCAAGTTGTTGCGCATAGTTAGTGACGAGCACAAGACGGTCTGAATATAACTCCCACTCTAAGATCACTGGCAAGAGTTTAAATCGCCATTTGTGCTTGATTTGGAAACTCTCATCACCATGTAAAAGTAATCGCAGCGCATCAGGATCCTTAAGTCTTCCTAACTTGACCACAGAAAATGGAGTGTGGTTCACGACTTGCTCAAACTCCTCTTGTAGAACAGAATTTGCATCAATAATATCAACATCATGAGTCTCTTTTTCCCAAATCCTCTGGACAGCCCTTATTGCAGGTTTTCTGACGAACGCCATCCACAACAACTGACCATCACTCTTGTCAACACACACCATTATATGCTTTTCATCATCTGCATTCACCGTTTGTTGGTGATGCACCAAACTGTTTTGGAACAGCAGCTTCACTATGCTTAAAATCTTCTGTGATTCATGTCTGATCCTCACAAACAACATATTTAAAATTACTTGAAGTGGCATAGTCTTGTACTTAAGCCAATCTCTGCTGTTCCAAATTTTAAACCAATCTTCAAATTCCAACTTGCACTTATAACTCAACTCAATGTGTAGTCTCTTCATACCTTCTTTCACAGATTTGTACTTGAACCACCACCGCTTGGAAAACTTGATCTTTATGTTTCTCATCACCTGCTGAATAACCAAACTGGTTTGCAACAACAGCTCATACACCATTACAATCAGTTCATACACAGCTTGTTGACCATGACGTCCATCACTCACTTTTATCTCAAACATTAAACCAAGCATACTTCTCATGCTAATAGCCCTCGCCAATGTGAACATCTCACCATATTCGCCTATAGCATATCCTGTTTCAATAGCACTCATATGTAGAGAAGCCAATAGGATCTGCTGGACATCTTCTTTCATAACATGTTTTTGGAGCTTAAACCACCAAGTCTTTGAAAGCATTTTCTTTCTCAAATTTTGCCATCCTTGATTGTCTCGTTTCCTTATGTTTCCTTTAGCAGATTTGTATTTGAACATCCAAGATTTAAACCCTTTTGTTTTCTTCTTTGTTCCCAGCTTTTCTTTATATTGAGACATTTTACCGAACACCTGGTGTGCAGAGTAATTTGTTGTGATACTTACAAATTTTTGACTCTTCTCAACATTACCATCAACATCAAATCTCTTGTTAACGTTCTCTTGAAATCCATCTTGCACCAGATTCTTGTTCATCGCCACAACTTCTAGTGTTTCCAACTTTACTTCCCTAAGTTCACCACTCTTCAAAATCTCAGAATTAGCAATTGGTACCTGAAATTGTGGAATCGATTCTTCCTCCAAGAGTGCCAAATTCATGTCTGCAGTTGCCCCATGATTCACTGTTCCTTGCTCAGTTTCACTCGATTCTGTGGCAACCTCAGTTTCAACCAATTCTTTGTCATGAGACATTTGATCGTCATCACAATCTATCATCAAAATTCCTGAATTCTTGTGATGCAGATGGTGATCCGGAGTCTCCGGTTCATCGCAGAACATACAAAGTCCCTTGAACCATCTCTCGTTAAACTCTTCCCATGAAATTCTCCGATGAAGCTTTTTTATTCGCAAACCCAACGTCTCCGCCGCTTCACGAACGACAGTTTCTTCCATCTTCGTCAAAGCTCTTGTTTCCTCCATTGATTCCGAGAATCGTAAGGCTCTGATACCTTTGATACAGTCAAACCACGATTCCAATCAATAACAGAGAATCAAAGTTCCGATTCACCATTTGTAACTCCGAAACAATCGATCGAGGTTCATAAAACACCCAACGATCCAAATGCTAGCTCTCGAGAAGAGAGAAACCTTAGCCATACAAGTTTACCAAATGATTTCGAACGAAATCACCAAATTGTTTTTATTATTGAAAACGATGAGCTAAACAGTGCTCATATAGTCTCTAACGGCCATCGATCGATCTGCCAATCACCACCTGCCACGCGTTGATTCCAGACTCTTCTTATTTTGCCACTTGAATCCGCACGTGCCAACCCACACGTGTAATACTATATCAGAAATACTCAGGGACTAAAACACAGTTAAGATCTAGCTGAAACTGCTCGTAACCTACACATTCGTCTTCTCTGCATCTGTACATGAGACCACTCGACTTCCGGAAACAAACAGAACATGCTAAGTTACCGCAGTCGTGATCGTATAGAGGATACGGGTCTATGAAAAGAGGGTGATGATGCAAAGCATGCTCTAGTTTCCGTGGGAGATTGGCGCATACTTCGTGGAGAAAGAAGTCACATTCCATGCAGTTGTAGAAATCATGGAAGCTGATAGGACGCATGCATGCCTGACATTGCTTTGCTGAGTCTCGTATACGGTCGTATTTCTCAAGCTTTAGGTAATGACGATGATGACAAAAATGTTCTATCAAACCATCACCTACTTTTTTGAATGGGGCGATATCTTCAGTTTCATCCGGTTCTTCCGGTGCCCATTCGAGTTCTCCCCCGTTCCATATTTTTCTATGCGTTGCACATTTTGAATGGACTACATAAGAGCAATCCTCGTGATTGCAAGAATATTGACCATACTTGATGTCAACATGCTTGTAGCAAACCCTGCATAACGAAACTTTGGTTGGAAGGTGAGGAGTGTGAGAAAGTCGATGAGGGTGACGCGTGATCTTTATGACGCGTGGTAAATCAACACAACTCTTGTGAACCATGTAATCACATTGGTAACAAGCATAAGTTGGGTCCAAAAAGTTGATCAACCCACAAGCATCACATGGAAATGAGAGTGGTCGACGGAACAAGGCGAGTGAATGGTGATGGCTTCTTGGATTTTGAATTGTAAGAGGTGGAAATTTTCTGGTACAACGGAAATCCAAGGAAAAGTTGCATACCGAACAACGATAGAACCATTCGCTGAGATCATTCCCACACAAAGTGCATTTATCGAATATGATATTGGATTTGGACCCAATAGTTTGGAGGTATTCAGGCATGTTCAATCCCGAACGGCATAGAAAACTAAGGAAGTCACCGTAGTTGACGTCCACTATGATCTTGGTTTCATAGTTTACAAAGGTGAAAGTGAGTGGATGTTGAGGATGATAAGGGTGAATCATCTTACTTGGAATCTGAAGACATCTCCCGTGGAACTCTATGTCGCATATGGTGCAGTAGTAATGGAAATTCTCAGTGATTCCACGTAACTCCCAAGAAACATCGTTTTTCCCGCACGAAAAGCAGTTGTGCTTAACCTTGTAATTGTCTCGACGGGAGACATTGTGCGGGTGAGCTGGATCAGAAACAATGCATCTCGGCCCTTCTTCTTCATCACCCATTTCCTTTTACTATTTTGGTTTTTGACTTTTGATGATTGTGTCTTGTCTGTCTAAAAATTTGTCTTATCCCCTTAACATTTACACCAAAGAAAAGAAAAAAAATTTGTCTTATCCCCTCCATGTATCTTCATTATTGTTCCTACCAAAAAAAAAAAAATGTATCTTCATTATTGTGGATCTAGCATTAATGTATGTATGTGAAAAATAGATTAAACAACATAGCATCATGTTTCTATAATAAACAAAGACCAACTTACAACTTATATACAACATTATATTGACCCAGCCCAAAGATTCATTTCTTATGCATTGTTTTGGCCAACTTGGAACAAAATTTATCATTAAATTAAGGTCTCCAGGCTGTCCACGTTACAAGCAAATATAGTATAGTACACTTATTAAATTTAGATTATAGAAACCTAATTAGAGCCAGCTCATGCTCCCAAAAGTCAACAGTCGCGAAACAACTCTTTCCAAAAAACATATACTATTCTGTGTTCTTGAAGTAGACAGAATATACGAATTTGTTTTTATTACTACTGCTGTTTTTGTAGCTTCTTTCATAGATCACATCGTCCTGGAAAAAAATGCTTGGATTTGGTTTAATTTGGTTGAAGGTTTTGTACAGCTAGCACTTTATATTCTGTTATCATATATTTTATTTAATTCGAAAGTGTATCTACCAAACAATTACAGTTTTTTTTTTTAAAAAATATTGTTACATTTTCGTTTTATCATCAGCAACGTGAGTCAGCAGAGTTGTAATGAGACCAATACTCTTTCACAAGCTTTCCGAACAAAGAGTTTTCATCCTTCATCAACTTCATTGGCTCATCATACTCCACAATTCGTCCTAAAATGTAACCAAAACCCATCAAATATCTAATTTCGGAGGAGAAAAAAAGATCAAGATGATGCTTGCAACAACACTCACCGTCGCTGATGGAGAGAACCATTGTACAATCCATAACGGTAGGGATACGGTGAGCCACGGTTATGACGGTGCAATCTGCAAATTCACGCCGGATTGTTTTCTGAAGTATCAAATCTGTTGCATTATCTATCGATGCGGTTGCTTCGTCGAGTACTAATACTCTGCTTCTTCTCAAAACTGCTCTGCCTAAACAGAACAACTGTCTCTGTCCCATGCTCCAATTTGATCCATCCTCCACAACTAAACAAAAACATAACACAACTTTAAGCCACAAAAAAATCTGAATTTCCAGAAATCTCTCTCTTTTTAAGAAACTAAGATTTTTTTACCTAATGAATCTAAACCGTTCTCTTTTTCTTGAACCACTTCTTTTAGTTGACACTTTCCAAGAACCTGCATTTAAAAAAAATGGCTTTTTGTTTAATCTCAACTTCTTTATCAGATTCATAGTTTTTTTCAAATGTGTTTTTTAGTTAAACGTACCTCCCAAATCTCAGCATCTGAATGCTGACACAAAGGATCCAGATTAAATCTCACTGTTCCATTGAACAGAGTTGGATCCTGAGGTATAATCCCAAACCTTGATCTCAGATCATGAACTCCAATCTTGGAGATGTCAACACCGTCAACGACAATCTTTCCTCCAACAGGCTCAACAAGTCTGAACAAAGCACTGATCAGAGTTGTCTTTCCACTACCGGTCCGGCCAACAATTCCAATCTTGTTTCCTCCTTCAAATGTGCAGCTGATTCCTTTTAGAACCAATGGGGATTCTCTTCTGTATCTTATCTGGATATATGAACATTATAAGATTAAGAAACTCTCTTTTTTTAAACTAGGGAGTGAAAATGTCTCAATCAAACTTACCTGCAAATCAGAGATTTCGACACGGCCTGTAACCGGCCAATTAACCGGTGGTCGGGTCTCTTCTATTACTTCAGGAGCCTCAGGTGTTAAATGTGTGTACTGATTAAGTCTTTCAACCGAAATGATCCAGTTAGCTAAGTAGCATTGGTTCTGTACGGAGTAAACAAGTCCCAGGTTTAATGATAAACCGTAAGATAGAGCCATACCGATGAACCCTGACACAAGAAACAAACACCATTAATAAGCAAAACGGTGAATCACATCTCAAGGAACTTGTATTTTTGGTGATGACTCACCAGAGCTAAATGTTCCTGTAGGAAGCAAAACCATGCAGAAAGCAGTGGAGGCAAGAACAATGGCGCTGACGGTTTCAAGCCGCTGGATCAGCCATTCGTTAGCTGCAAAGCTATGGAAGAAAGGACTGGCGTTTGTATCAATAAGTGTGAGACTTTTCTTGAAAAACCTCTCTTCTTCATCAAATGCTCTTATTGTTATTGCTCCTGCTACTGATTCTGCTAAATGATTCGCCACATAAGATCTTGTCGTGCCATTGATCCGCATCAACTCTTTCGCTGTTTGGAAGTAGTACTTCTGTAAAACAAAACAGAAACTCTTACTCTTTGGTTACTACATAGAACACAAGATCTATTAAGAGGAAATTAAGAAAAAGAATCTGACCTGTAAACGAAAAGCTAGATAAACCATGGGAACAGATACAAACAAGACTTGCCAAGTAACAATAGCTAACACTCCAAGACTACAACCTGTGTTTACCGTAGACGCCACCACAAAGATCAGACCGAAAGGAACGTCAAGATCTACAATGCTCAAGTCAGATGAGACCTGTAAATCCAAAGAAATTACAGTTAAAGATTGAACAAGACAATAAACATAATAAACATTCATCAAGTTCATCAGCATTTACCCTGCTAAGAATCCTTCCAAGAGGTGTGGAGTCATAAAATGACATAGGCGCTCTAAAAAGAGAGTTAAGAAGCTGAGAAAACAATGAAGCTGATGACTTCATGCACATAATCACGACACAGACAGATCTAACCATCAAGCAGAGAACTGAGGACAACCCAATCAATAAGTAGACCAAGATCAACTTCAAAGTGCTAACTTGAGGGTTATCTACGTTTGCAGCCATCCAAGAGTTCTGAAGAATCTGTCCAATTGCAAACATGACCTGAGCTAAGCTCGCGATGAAGAAGAATATGTAACCTTTGTTCTGATTCATGTACTGTATGTACGGTCTCAACCCCGTGTCTCCCTTTTCTCGCTCTTCCTGTTTGATCAAACGACTCGGTTTCAAGACCTTGGATTGGGACGAAAGGACTCTGTTGATTTCCTTGACCGGTTTGCTGGGGTTGTCTACCGCAAACACTCTTTCTGATCCAGCGGTTTCTCTGTGAGCGTTCACGAGATCTTGAAAGTCTCTGCTTCTAGCTAGGAGTTCTTGATATGTATCGGCTTCAGTGATTTCTCCATCTGACATCAACTAGAGAAACAAGTACTGTAAGCAACCAAGACAAAAACTGATCAAGAAACATAAAACGAAGAGAATCAATTCTGATTTCAAGATCAAATTACCAAAACAGAATCAAAAGCAGGCAAGAAATCCACTTGATGTGTAACCAACAACACAGCTTTTCCCGCGAGAGCGTCCATAACGTATTCCTGAATTCATGCACATTAGTTTCAACATTTCCAAGAAAATGACAATGTGAGGTTTCTGCTTTAGTATGTACTTACTTGGAACAAACTAGAAGCAGTGTGTGCATCAACAGCACTGAATGGATCATCAAGGAGATAAATATCTGCATCTTGGTATAGCGCACGAGCGAGTTGAATCCTCTGTTTCTGTCCTCCACTAAGATTCACACCTCTTTCACCAATCTCAGTCTGGTCTCCATCAGGCAAGATCTCAAGATATTTGTCTAGGCTAGACTTTTGAATTGTCTCACGGTAACGTTGTTCATCTATCACACCTCCAAATAGTATGTTATCTCTTATTGTCCCTGTTTGGATCCATGCTGTTTGGGATACATAGGCGATGGTACCATAAAAATCGATCTGTTGGATAATTCAAATCAAGATGATCAGAAACATAATTTTTGAATATATGAAGTTGTTAATATCTAAAGCTAAGAGGACTTACTGTTCCTGAGACACATGGAGTTTCACCGAGAATAGCAGCTAATAGTGTTGACTTGCCAGAGCCAACTTCACCACAAACAGCCACTTTCTCACCAAACTTAACCTCAAGACTCACATTTCTCAAGTTTGGTTTTGTTAAACCTTTCTCCTCCCAAGAAAAGCTCGCAGATTTAATAACAATCGCGTTCTGATCGCCTTCGGATCTCTGTTTTCTCCGCCTCTCCCCACCTTGAAGCTCAGGAGCTTCTAAAAATGTTGCAATACGACTGAAGGCAACTTTAGCCTGAATTGTCACTCCGATAACATCAGGGATCATTCTTACTGGATCTTGGACCAGACGTAGTGTTGCCACAAAAGTGAAAACATTACTTGCTCTCAATGGAATGCCTAGGAAATAACATGTGGCAAAAGTTGCAGCAGAGACAAACACCGGTGATGACCAAAACAGAACCGCATTGTAAGCCTTTCTCATTGAACCGCCTTCAAAGATTTCAACTCTATGTTCCGTAGCTTCTCGATAACCTTCTTGAAATGTGATTCCCACGCATAGAGCTTCAAGACCTTCATGTTGACAAGAGACTCATTGCAGGCCTTAAGCCGCTCGTCTTGAGAGGTCATGAGTTCGCTTTGGAACTTGTTCTGAAGTTTCGCGATAGGAGCATTGCATAGAACAGTAAGTATTATCACAGCTAGAGCTGAAAACGTAGCAACTCCCACAGAATGAAAGAGAATCCCAAGCGCGATTAGTAGCTGAAAGCTTGTTGTCCAAAGCTGGTGAAACCAGTATGGAAACTCCCCAATTCTGTAAGCGTCAACAGTCGCGTAGTTCATAATCTCGCTGCCTGAATGGATCAATCTTGAAGAGTTATTCAATCTCAGTTGTTTCTTGTTTATAGCTGCAGTTAGTAGAGACCTCACGCGTAAACCGACAATTCTACATCTGAAGTACCATTGTCTCTGAGACAAAGACTCTATCATCTTTGAGAAGAACAGCAACACAGCCAACACAAGCCCTTCATATCTAAAGCTTTCATTGCCTTCAGCAACCAAAATGAAAGCATTCAGAAGCAAAGGACCAGCTGAAACAGCAACGATCTTCAGAAAAGCAAAGCAACCAGAGGTCAAAAGATCTCTCCACACACAAAGAACAGTCACTTTCAAGATCGAAGGCTGACAAGAACTCCCTAATCTTCTCTTCTGCTCATTGAGATTCTCCTTGAACAAGGAATAACACGTCTCTGCACGCTCTTCCTCGCGAAGCTCGGGTATATCTTCTTCCTCCAAGTCTTTCACATTTCCTCTCTTTATCAAAGAATTCAACCACCAGAATGATAACTTACTGAACAACCCAGCTACAGCAAACTGGCTAACCCGATTATCAGAATCGGCTTTTTCGTTGTTCCCACTTGAATCACCAACATTAAGAGGCTCATTCAAACCACTCTCACCAGATTCATCAAATCGATAGCCTTTATAAGCACTTAAGAGTAATAAAACTGACCCAGGCAGTAACAAAACATCAAGAATCGTCCTAACTGCTAATTCTTCTCCAAAAACAGCATTGTTCACAGATAAACAACTTGAGACCAGACCATAAAAGAAGGAGAAGATAGATAACAATCTCAACGATGATTTTCGAATTCTTGCTCCTCTAATGCAAATAACTAAGTTAATCAAGAGCCATGTAAACCCTTGAATCAGAATCACAAGCCAGAGGATTAAGGGCTTATTGGAGTGCTCTCGTAAAACCCAAATCCCTAAAACCAAATCTAGAGATCCGATGATTCCGTTGAACACAGCAGACACTATTCGCAGACAAAAGAATCGATGAATCCTTTTGGGAGATTCCTTGTGAAAGAAGCAAATACAGAGAGTTAGGAATGAGAGTGTGATACCGAAACATATCTGCAGAAATCCAAGAGTGCAGTTTGATGTGTGGTGATTCCCGCAGAACCAAGTCCAAAAATTTTCTATCATTATTTTTTCTGGTTTCTCTTCTCCTTGAGAGAAAAAAAAAACAAATTTTCAGGAAAATTTTGGTACTCACTTCTCCTATTTTCTCGTCTAAATTTTCGGGCATGCAAACAAGAAAGAAGAAGGGAAAAAAATAGACTGAAAAAAATATATGCAAAAGCGGGAAACGAAAGATCGATTCGAGAGAAAGAGAAGAAGAAGAAGAAGAAAAAGAAGAATTTGGTTACTCTCAACTTCTCTGCTTTTTATGGTTAAAGCATTTAATTAATAATTTGGATACCGCAGAACTCAAATTTATGTATATAGGGAAAATATTGTTTTATTTGGATTCTCTTAACCAGAATTATTTCGGGTTTGATTTGTGAAGTATTACAAGTTGTACAGCTTTTATTTTTACCAATCACAAAAACTTTATCAAAAGCGTTACTAAAAGTTTTATTCTCAGCTTTTTTGTACAGCTTTTTCGTACAGCTCTTACATACAGTTTTGCATTATTCCGGTAAAGCTAGCAGCTAAAAAAATTGTACTTTGGTTACCAATCAAACTCTTCATTAGTTGATTTGATGTTTTCTCTAATTTTTTTTTGGAGGATTTATCACTTTACCATATAGTAATATTAATATTATTTTATAGATTTCACTTAACACTCTGACACTCCTCTATAGTCTCTCTATCAAAACAGAAAGAAAAGACAAATAAACAGTGTCTACTCTCAAAGAGCACAAGTCTTACAACAACACATGATTGGGTTATATCTATAAAACAGAGATTAATATTTATTTTAGTGGAAGCATGAATGATGTGATTATTTTTTGTTTTTTCCTGAATAATATTGGTTGTATTTGTCTTCTTTTGTTTCCCTTTAGAAGCTAAGCGTGAATGTGTGATTATCTAATAGAGTAGGTTGTCCATGTACTTAAAACTCTTTTACGTCAAAAACAAAATTTGAAGACTTTTACTTTTTTACATTTCATTTAGTACGAGATGCAAAATATATAGAGATGACTCATTTGCCTTTGTCCCGTCTATTTCGAATAATATCTCTCAGCTGTTAGCCTGTTAATTGTTAGGCCGGTCAATTTTTCACAGTAAATGGTCATATAAAAAAATTATAACAAATGAGAAAAGTAATTATAAAATGACCCAAAATATGTATATATAAATAAATGATCTGCATCAGTTACTATTAAATGCTTTATTTTGGTATTTGACTATACATTTTTACAAATATAAATTTTTTAAAAAAAAAATTAAGCTTTGCTCACAAGATAATTCATATTTAATGAGAGGTAGTTCAAATAATCCCAAACTGAGTTAAAAGTAGAGTTTAAATTTTAACTAAAACTGTTCAAAATCTAACGCTTACTAGTTTGTGGAGTTTAACACAGAGAATTTGAAAATGTGGGTGGTTTAGTCTTCAGTATAAAAAATGATGTGGATATAGATCGTTATTCTTTTATTCTACTGTAAAGTGAATAAATTAGAGATTGGCGAAATGTTTTGTTTTCTTTAACATGATTGGCGATATGTTCTTGTTGGCATCTCAATTCGCATTTATATATAAAATGAAGGCATAAAGTAAGAAAGCAACAATCTATATATACATTTTTGAATGACTTTTAGCAAATAAATCCTGGAGTTGGACCTTATTTACGGATGAATGCCATTGGCATTAATTATTTAAATTTGAAAAATATTACTTAAAGATATTACCAATACGATTTCGAGAATCATAAATTCATATCTTCCTTAATTTTCTGAGTCATTAATGTGATAATATTTAGGAAATATTTCTCTGTAAAAAAAAAAATCCACATTAATGAAGGCATTAAAATCGACACTAACAATTAAATTATTTAGATGTTCAATTATTTTAAGATTCTTATATCTTATTTGATATTTTTTTTTTAATATCTCATTCTTTAATTACTGCGTTTAGAATTTATTGGTTGTTACCTATTTTTTGGTGAAATTTATTGGTTGTTACTTAATAAGTAATTATGGTGCGTTTATTTTAGTTAATATCTAATTTAAAGGATTTGTTTTCTTTTATTATTAATAAATGAATAACATGTATAGAAATAAAAGATTTTTTTGCGACTCCATAATAAAAATATTAAACTCTTATTTTCTACATTTCTTACACATAATATCCTCTTATTCAATAACAAAAAATATATATTACATATTTTTAAAAATATTTATAATATTTAAATTATATAAAAAATTTGTAATATTAATATTATTTCAACTCTATACAAATTTAATATATATGTATATATATCTTATGGGAACCATTTAAAAGAAATTTTTAAATTGACTTGAATTATATAGCTTTTAAATAAAAGTATTATTAAAAAGAAAAATAACTAAATAATGTTTAATTTCACGGGACGGATAATATGATGGGACGGGTTTGGGTTGATATTTATAAAAGATCGTATACCACGGGTGAAATCCTAAAATTAACAATCAAAATAATCTATCAAACAAATTACATTTTGATTTTTTTAAGAAAATATAGCCCCGCGGTACACCACAGGTTAAAATCTAGTACATTATGTAATTAATTGGATATACTTATATAAATTCAGATTCGCGTTATATGATTGTCTTGGGACCTCAATCGCATTATATGTAAGCATCGTATTCTAACACGTGACAGTGTGACAGTGACTCCCACAGAAGTCGGATCCAAATCGAACTATAAAACTTCTTCACAAAATATATTTTTTCCCGACCATTTTATTAATTTAAAGAATCTACTTTCCGTCGTTTTTTCCCAACCATAGATTTTCGTTGGTGACTTCTTTTTATGATGTCTTCGCAGGGACTGCGTTGGTGACTAGTAATGATTAAATTTAGTGGAAAAAAAACAGTACTCTTTTTGTTATGATAAATGTATGGTCGCAGAGGGCCAAAGTCCAAGGTGAAGTGTTAAATTTGATTTTAGTTTGTTTTTGTGTTTAGTTTTGAATATTAATGGCCAAAGTAATTTAAATAGAGAAAAAGTGTTTTACACACAGTTGTTGTTAATCAGCGTTTGGTTATGTTTTTTTATTTTATTTTTATATGTGGCATATAGTGGCATTCCAATACTATTTTTGAAAGACTACCTAGAGATCATATTCTAGATTTGGTAGGAAAAAAACATAGAAATGAGATCACCGACTTGCTTGTGTGATTCCAACTTATTATTACCGTTTGTTTAATTTTAAAAATATATATAGCACTCCATTAAAACAAAAAACTCCATGTATAAATCATATAATTCCATTGGCCAGTTCATTAGAACTTTGAATATTATTTAAACCTGTGAGATCTTAGAATGGACGAAACATACTTTAGAAAAAACAAAATTTAGAGGCTCACATCACGTGAACAAATAAAAAAAAAAAACTCAATAAGCCAGACATTAATCCTCCTTATGAGTCATATGAATTTCATGAAAAGAAGTAATAAATTACTGAATCACCTGCTCAACCTAAAGTAACCAAGAGAGTTATCGTGCAATGTTTAAGAAATTGTTTACCTTTAGAACTCACTTAGCTTCTACTTTTATTTACATTTTTGGACAAAACTTTTTACTTTATTTTACGGTCTTCATTTCAATTAAAATATGAAGAAATGTCTAGTCCATGTTCCTTCTAAATTTAATTACAGTGGGTTACAGTACCGTTTAATTTATTATGGATAATATGTGTCGTGTGTATAGTTTAGTTAGTATCGTCATGGCTCACGTCGTTCGTTTTGGCTTTTGAAACTTTTTATATCGTCATGATTGTATTCAAGTTCCACTCCGTCTCTTATATATATATATCTCATGTAAACTCCACATAATATATTTATCTTTGACTGAAAACTTTGACGTACGTGTTCAAGAATCTGAAATCTGATGAGAGGATAGATCTTAGGAACGTAGGACAAAAATTCGTCAAATATTCAATGATATCATTTGTATTTTTGTAACTTTGCATGTGCACGTATTATTGACCATTTGATCTAATTAAAGGTCCGATCAAATTTAAACCGGAATCTTATAAACACGTTAATTCAAATCTCCAAATTATATGAGGCGAAATATATAGTTACAGTGTTAGATAATTATGGAATAATGGTTTTGAAAACATCAGCAAATCCTTTAGCACTTTTATTTTCAGTTAGAAATAAATTGAACGATTTGCAATTTGCATTATTATGACAAGAATGGAAACAAAAAAAGCAGCGGACGAGATGGCTTTGAGCTTTTCCAAGAAAGTGTACTTTGCTGTCGACTACGCAAAGTGACAAATTTCTGGTTACCACTACTTGAAGAAAAAAAAAAGTTAAAAATTTATTTGGCTGTTTCTTTTACAGCGTCATTTGCTACGTCACTTTTGACTTTATTAATTTATCCTTCCTTTATTTCAGTTTTGCTTTTTGGATTTTCAGGTCCATTTTTTGGCTTTGATTTTTTGTTGTAATTTTGTATATTTTTTCGCTTATTGTTGTTTATTAATATTTAGGCCTTTTGGGTATTTTTGTTGAAAGATCCATTAGGCTTATAGGCCCAAAGAAACGGATTTAGACCAATTCCACTGTAACTTCTGAGAAGACGGAAGCGGGTTAAATCATAAACCGGTCTAAACCGAGAAATACTGAAATGTTCATCGTCTTTTCTCCTCTTTCCAAAGACATGCGAATTCTCTGATCAGATCCAATTGTCAACTTCTCGGTGTTTCTCGTTTCCATTTTTCGAAAGCCCTAATCTTTTATGGAAGCTAACAAAAAAGCGAAACCTAGTTATGGAGATGTTATTAGCAATTTACCTGATGATCTTCTCTGCCGTATCTTGTCATACCTTTCAACAAAAGAGGCTGCTTTAACATCGATACTCTCAAAGCGCTGGTCCAATCTACTTCTATCGATACCTATTCTTGTTTTCGACGATTCCGTGTTACTGAATCCGCAAAAGGGTCAACGAAAAAATGTTTTTTTCAAGGCTTTCGTGGATAGGTTACTCTCTCAACGAGTCGAGACTTCATCACCTGTTCAAAGAGTCTCTCTCAAGTGTCGTCAAGGAGGTGTTGCACCAGATTGTATAATCAAGTGGATACTAACAACAGTAAGGGATCTTGGTGTCTTAGATCTTTCTCTATGCATCGATTTTGGAATCTTTCATTTGCCATTTAATGTCTTTAGGAGCAAGACTTTGGTAAACCTTAGAATTGGAACAATGATCCGTCTTGGTCAGTTTCCTAAAGATGCTGTTTCTCCGACGCTTAATTCTCTTGTTCTTGATTTGGTTGAGTTTCGTGATGATGATAAGGTTGGGTTTAGACAGATTCTGTTAGTTTTTCCTTCACTTCAAAGCCTGCGGGTCCATGAATCCAACAAGTGGAAGTTTTGGAATGGGTCTGCTTCAACTCGAACGCTCAAGAGTCTTGTATATAGAAGTGATGATGATTCCTCTGCTCCTAAACCTTGTGTTTCGTTTGATACTCCAAGTCTTGTTTACTTGGACTATTCGGATATGGTTGCGGATAAGTATGAAAATTTGAAATTTGATAGCCTTGTTGAAGCTAGGCTTGATCTTCATTTGACTGCTTATCAAATCATGCGCAAACCAAATAACATTGGTTTTGTTTCTGGTGACATCACAACCTTGTTCAAGGGGATCAGAAATGTCAAGATCCTCTGCTTATCTCCGGATGCTTTAGAGGTCAGTCTTCTTGAGATGTGTGGCTTTTTTTGTGGGTCAGTACAAGAGAGTTGATTTTGGTTGTATGTTTCAGGCGCTCTATTACCGGGGTGACAGGATACCGGTGTTCAACAATTTGATATCGTTATCTCTGGGAAGCGATAAACCTCATGGTTCACCATTCATCTTCTGGAAATTGCTTCCATCTCTGCTCAACAACTCTCTTAATATTGAAACACTCACCATCAAGGTATTATACAAAAGAAGTTATATGTATACTAAGTCTGAATCTACAATGATATTTTCTCCAATGTTTTTGCAGGGTCTAGTGCACTATGTTGCTGAAGGATGGGAAGGTTTGAGTCCTATGAGCCGTCTCTGCTTTTCATGGGATGCTGTGTCTGATTCTCTGTCATCATCTGCAATGAAGGTTTTAGAGATCACTGGGTATAAAGGAACCTCGCAAGAGCTTAATCAAATGAAGCGTTTATTGGGGAATCTATCGCGTCTTGAAGTGGTTAGGGTTTACCACAAGGCAGTGGATGATAGAGAAAGAAGTAGCGTCATGAAAGATCTTTTGCTTCTTCCCAAAGCTTCATCCGAATGCGAGATCCAAGTCATGAAGGAAACTGCTTGAATTTCCCAAGTTTGATTGTTTTTAGTTGTTAGACAAATCTTAGTATTCGGCATCACAATTAGTAAATCATAGTCTGTAATGATCGTGACATTGTTAAGTGAATTAATGTCTTCTAAGCGCGAGTTAGTAATCCGCCAGCTCCGGTAAACCTTTACCAGCGAGACTTATCGCCACTTCGCTGGTGGTTCAAACTCGCAAACCTCTGTGTCTCTTTCTCTCTTTTTTTTTTTGCAAATCGTATTCATTAAATCGTATTCTTGAGTCTTCATTAAATCGTCATTAACTCATTAGTATAAAAATCCTTAAATAGTATTCCCTCCGTTTCATAATATAAGTCGTTTTAGCTAAAAGCACGCAGATTAAGAAGATTTACTTTTAAAAAGTTCAGCCAATCATAAAAAAGACGGCATAATATAAATAATTATAAAATATTAAAATAATATATAATTTGCCTAGGAACTTGAAAACGACTTATGCTGTGAAACAAAAAAAATTCTCCAAAACGACTTATATTATGAAACGGAGGGAGTAATATTCGTATGGCTCGCCGAGTAAATCACTAATCACCAAATACGCCTTTTGCCCTAAAATCAAAATCTTTTAGACTCTACAATACAAACCCTTGCCACGTTGATTTCTCGCTCTCGTCTACAATGGCAAAGCCCTAAATCGTTGAGCGATATTCGTCGGATTCGCATATAAAGATTACAAAACTTCCATAATCCTTCTTTGTGATCTTGTAGATAGTACTGTTTGATTATTTGATTCTTTTTTGTTTTCCGTTGAGAATTCTAATGGAACCTTACGATTCTAAACATTGAAATCTCGAATCTCGATAGAAGTGATGTGTGGAACCTTAATATTGAAATATGGAATCCTTTTGTTCTTTGTTCAGGCTCTATAAGAATGGATTCTTCAGGTTCTAAAAGAATCGATTCTGGTTCTAAAGATATGATCAACGATTTGCCAGACACACTTCTTTGCCACGTTTTGTCATACCTCACTACAAAAGAAGCTGCTTCAACATCTCTTCTCTCGAGACGATGGCGTGACCTAGTTGTTCTTCTTCCAAACCTTGAATTTGATGACTCCATCTTTCTGTATCCTGATAAGAGGGTAAAGAATCCTTTACATGAGCAAGGTTTCGTGGGTTTCGTGTATTGGGTTAATAATAAAAGGCTGAAGCTTTCTACAAGCTTTCCGGATTTTGTGGATAGAATCCTTGATCTGCAAGGCAATTCTCCTCTACACAAATTCTCTCTAAAGATGGTAGATGGTCATGATCCAGTTGATCCAGATAGTGTCATTCTTTGGATACACAAGGTGTTGGTACGTGGTGTATCAGATCTCCATCTAGCCGTGGATTTGAAGGAATGGACGTCATCACTTCCCGCAAAGATATTCTTGACCGAGACACTGGTTAAGTTGACTCTAAAGATTAGAGATGGTCCTCGCATTGATGTGAAAGATGTTCATCTTCCAAAACTTAAGACTCTCTATCTCGAGTCAGTTTCGTTTGATAAGTATGATATTGGGTTTAGCAAGCTTCTTTCTGGTTGTCCCATGCTTGAAGAACTTGTTCTCGATCATATATGGTCATGTGTATGGACATCTTGCCCTGTTTCTGTCGCCACTCTCAAGAGACTGACGTTTTGTTGTGAGAACATGAAGTTTTGCAGTATGCACGAGGAAAATCCAAATAATGTGTCCTTTGATACTCCAAATCTTGTCTACTTGGAATATGCTGAAGTCATAGCGAACAATTATCCAAAAGTAAATTTCGATTCGCTTGTTGAAGCCAAAATCGATATTTGGATGACATATGATCAGCTAGAAGAGGTGACACTTAGAGACAATTATGAGAAAAACTTTATGGTTGGCACCGCAACAGATTTTATAGTTGGAATCCGCAATGTTCAGGTTCTCTACTTATCTGCCGACACTCTCGAGGTTTGTATTCCATTCTCATCTTTCTTCTAATCTTTCTCATTCTATGATATTTTGTATAAGGAATTGAGTCAATGATTGCATCTGAGTGATGATGATCTAGTTGATTATGAGATGGTTTTGGTTTCAGGTACTCACGTATTGTTGCAAACAAATACCGATATTCAACAACCTGACTCATTTAACTATCCAGAGTAAACCAAAAGTTGGATGGAAATCATTACTAAAGCTGCTTAAGAATTCTCCAAAGCTTGAAACTCTCGTCTTTCAAGTATGAAACAAACCTTTTAAAGCATCATATGTTTAAAACAAACCCTTTAAACACACAAGATTAATGCAACTTAACGTTGAAATCATTCCTCTTTATGTTTCAGGGACTCCTTTATAGAGATACAGAGGAGGAGGGCGTTGCTATCATCAAAATAGAGAAACAAATAGAGAAGGTGAAGCATTTTTTGGAAACAATGCCACATCTTGAACAACTGGTTTTACACTATGATTCATCTATTGACGGAGATATGAAAGTGTCATCGCAACTTCTGATGCTTAGTAGCTTAGCTTCACCAAAGTGCAAGGTCCAACTTATCCCTTTCGTAACCTGAGCGTATCATCTACTGTTCCCACTTCGTTCGGACGATATGAGAGGTCCTCTTCTTTAGGAGAACATTTATGGTTTCTGACTTTTTGGTTATATCAAAACCATATATGAATATGTCTTCCTTCTTTCGTTTAGCATCACAGTTTTTAAGAACGTGTTTGTATTCTTTTCCAGTTTTGGCCGACAATGTTAACTTTCGTGTTTTGTGTGTTTCATCTTTTTGTTTTGTATTCTTGTGTTAACCATTTCTAGTTGACCGGGAAAAACAAATCTAAAACATGAGACCTACCTTGCCATAGGTTACTTCAAAAAGAAATCACCACTCGTTTTCTTGAGAAACTATGATCTGATCACAAATTTTTGATGGATCACTCTCTAATTGAGAATATGGAAGACTGTACTGTAGAAAATATACATTAAAATAACTTAATCTTGGTGAAGTATATATCTAACTGATCAACAGTTAAGTCAATCTCTCGACAGCTTGTTTTCTCACAAAAATGTGCTTTAACGTTGAAAGAATTTACATTAATTTTGGTGTTTAGAGAAAGAAGTAGCGTCATGAAAGATCTTTTGCTTCCTCCCAAAGCTTCATCCGCCAGCGAGATCCAAGTCATAAAGGAAACTGCTTGAATTTCCCAAGTTTGATTGTTTTTAGTTGTCGATCCGCATATGAATGAAGCTAAGTTGTTCTGTGTATATGAATGAATGTTGTTAGACAAATCTTAGTACTTGGCATCACAATTCGTAAATCATAGTCTGTATTGGTAGTGAATTAATGTCTTCTAAGCCAGAGTCTGCATTCGTAAATCATATAATCTGATACTCTGTAACACCAATTACTTCACCTAATTAAAATGATGGTAGTCATATTGTGTTAGAGAATGATCATCACATAAATTTAGTTAAGATGAATCTTGTAAACTAATGATGCTAGCCAGTAGCCACCGAGCAGCATTAACCGATGACAATGGTAACTTCATGATTTGTTTGTTTCAGTTCTTTTGTGTTTTATCTATTATATTGGTTCGGTTGGGTGGGGATAAAGATATGTAAACATGATAGCTATATATAAGTTATCTAGAAATGATACCACAGTGCTTTACTTCTACAAGAACTGTGATTAAAACTCGTTTCTTGATGGGTAATGTGAGTTGGTTAATGAGCATTATGGGAGATTTTGTACAGTTGAAGAATATTACAAAGATTACTCAAGGGCAATGTTAAAGACAAACTAATGTAAAGATAAGTGATATTTTACAATTGTTTTCTTTTTGGTGAATCATTTTACAATTGTTTTAGTAAAGCTTATCCGGAATATATAAGAAAGATTTCTAAAATTATATATTTTTTTTCAACTTTGTTTTTTGACTCCTATAAATTGTTTATGATGTTTATAAAAGGTTTCTAGATCAAAATCTAACACATGGACAAGTTAAAAATCCACAATTTCGCGCCATTAGTATTTTATTTTTTATAGAAAAACAAACTTAATAGTATTTTTGTAAAAATCGTTAAATAGTAATATTCCTATGAGGATTAAAAAAAAAAACTACAAAAAACAAATAATAATGATTTTTGCTCGCCAAGTAAATCACTAATCAGTAAATACGCCTTTTGCCCTAAAATAAAAATCTTTAGACTCTACAAAACAAACCCTTGCCACGTTGATTTCTCGATCTCGTCTACAATGAGAAAGCCCTAAATTTCTATTCTTCGCTTCCCTCCGGCAAAAGAGATTTCTGAATTCGGTTGTTCTAATCTCTCAATCGTTGAGCGATTTTGGTCGGATTCGCATAAAGATTACAAGTAATTAAACTACCATAATCCTTCTTTGTGATTTTGTATATTAGATAGTCATATATAGTACTGTTTGATTCTTTGATATTTTTTTTTATTTTTTCTTGTTTTCCGTTGAGAATTCTAATGGAACCTTACGATCCTAAACATTGAAATCTCGAATCTCGATAGAAGTCATGATGTGTGGAACCTAACTATTGAAATATGGAATCATTTTGTTCTTTGCTCAGGCTCTAAGAATGGATTCTATACAGGTTCTAAAAGAATGGATTCTGGTTCTAAAGGTATGATCAACGATTTGCCGGACGAACTTCTTTGTCACATCTTGTCATACCTCACTACAAAAGAAGCTGCTTCAACATCTCTTCTCTCGAGACGATGGCGTTACCTAGTTGCTTTTCTTACAAACCTTGAATTTGATGACTCCATCTTTCTGTATCCTGATAAGAGGGTAAAGAATCCTTTACATGATGAGGAAGGTTTCGTGTTATTTGTTGATAATAAAAGGGTGAAGCTTTCTACAAGCTTTCCGGATTTCGTGGATAGAATCCTTGATTTGCAAGGCAATTCACCTCTACACAAATTCTCTCTAAAGATGGTAGATGATCATGATCCAGTTGATCCAGATAGTGTCGTTCCTTGGATACACAAGGTGTTGGTACGTGGTGTATCAGATCTCCAGCTAGTCGTGGATATGAATGAATGGACATCTGATCCGCTTCCTTCAAGGA
Organism: Arabidopsis lyrata subsp. lyrata; assembly: GCF_000004255.2. Lineage (NCBI taxonomy): Eukaryota > Viridiplantae > Streptophyta > Magnoliopsida > Brassicales > Brassicaceae > Arabidopsis > Arabidopsis lyrata. Next base: position 19,228,385 of record NW_003302551.1, read on the forward strand.
TCTTCTTGAGCGAGACATTGGTTAAGCTGACTATAAAAATTAGAGATGGCCCTTTCATTGATGTGAAACATGTTCATCTTCCAAAGCTTAAGACTCTCTATCTCCGGTCAGTTGTGTTTGATGAGAATGATATTGGGTTTAGCAAGCTTCTTTCTGGTTGTCCCATGCTCGAAGAACTTGTTATCGATCATATAGGGTCGTGTGTATGGACATCTTGCCCTGTTTCTGTCGCGACTCTCAAGAGACTGACGTTTTGTTGCGAGAACTTGAAGTCTTGCGGTATGCACGAGGAAAATCCAAATAATGTGTCCTTTGATACTCCAAATCTTGTCTACTTGGAATATGCTGAAGTGATAGCTAACAATTATCCAAAAGTGAATTTTGATTCACTTGTTGAAGCCAAAATCGATATTTGGATGACAGATGATCAGATAGAAGAGACATTTAGAGACAATGAGGAAAACTATATGGTCGGCAATGCAACAGATTTTATAGTTGGAATCTGCAATGTTCGGGTTCTCTACTTATCTCCCGACACTCTCGAGGTTTGTATTCAATTCTAATCTTTCTCATTCTTGTGCTATTTTGTCTAAGGATTTAATACAATGATTGCATCTGAATGATGATGACATGCATCTAGTTGATCATGAGATGGTTTTGGTTTCAGGTACTCACGTATTGTTGCAAACAAATACCTATATTCAACAACTTGACTCATTTAACTATGAAGAGTAACCCAAAAGTTGGATGGAAATCTTTACAAAAGCTGCTTAAGAATTCTCCAAAGCTTGAAACTCTAGTCTTCCAAGTATGAAACATACCTTTTAGAGCATCATGTTTCCTTTAAACACACAAATATTAATGCAACTTAACGTTGAAACCTTTCCTCTTTGTGTTTCAGGGACTCCTTCACAGAGAGACGGAGGAGGAGGGCGTTGCTACCTGCCTATCATCAAGTTCGGTGAAAGTGCTAAAGATATTATTCATAAGTGATGACAAAATAGAGAAGCAAATAGAGAAGGTCAAGCACTTTTTGGTCACAATGCCTCGTCTTGAACAACTGGTTTTACACTATGATTCATCTATTGACGGAGATATGAAAGTGTCATCGCAACTTCTGATGCTTAGTAGGTTAGCTTCACCAAAGTGCAAGGTCCAACTTATCCCTTTAGTAACTTGAGCGTATCATCTACTGTTCCCACTTCGGAAGATATGAGAGTCCTCTTCTTTAGGAGAACATCTATGGTTTCTGACTTTTTGGTATCAAAACCATATATATATGAATATGTCTTCCTTCTTTCGTTTATATATAGCATCAAACTCTTAAGAACGTGTTTATATTCTTTTCCAGTTTTTGGTTACATCAACACCATATATGAATATGCCCACAAATTCTTTATAGTTGCTTAAAGATCTTTACATTAACCTGGACTATTATGGGTTCTTCCTTCTTTCGTTTAGCATCAAAGTTTTTAATTACGTGTTTGTATTACATTTTTTGGCCGACAATGTATACTACGATACTCCATTTGATGATGATCTTAGTATAGAATCAACCGAACTTCAGATGCTTGAAAAAGTAGCCTGACCAAAATGCAGGATTCAAGTTATCTCTGATAACATCAGCTTCTCATGAGACTTCATGTTTTGTTTGTTTCAATTTCCTTTTGTCGTTTTATCTGTTCTTAGTTGAAAAGGGACAAGAAAAGTAAACATGAGACCTAACTTGCCGCATAACTTGCCGTTTAGAACTCTATCATTGATGAATAATTTTCTTACCTAGCATTATTAAGAAATATTACAAAGATTACTCAATGGCAGTGTTAAAGACAAACTAATTTGAAGATAGATGATATATACATCTGGAAAAAAGTTTTGTGCAATATGGAAGAAAGACCTTTATCAAAAAAAAAACAAAAATTGTATTCAATATGGAAGAAAGATTTCTAAATTTTAGAAATTGTATTAAATGTTTAGAAAAGGTTCATCAGATTTAAGTAACAAAATCTGCTTTCATGTTTCTAATTTAATATCTAACACAAAGTTAAATAAAAATCCACAATTTCGTGCCACTCGTGCAAATTTGTTATTAATGAAATTAAAATGACAGAAATATTGACAAGAAAAACCAATTAAACATTAAACTTATAATCACACGCTGAGTAAATCTGACAAATATAAAAAGCCTTTCGCTCTAAAATCAAAATTTCTAGAATTGCAAAGCCCTAAAATTTCAATTATCCCGCAAGCTAATTTCTGAAGTCGGTTGTTCGAATCTCTCAATCGTTGAGCGATTTACGTGGGATTCGATAAGGTAAGTTTCCATAGAAATCTGGAATCTTTGTGTTATTTTTTGATTAGGCTCTAAGTATCGATCTGACTTTCACGGTGCAACCATGGATTCTGTTTCTAAAGATATGATCAACGTTTTGCCGGACGCACTTCTTTGTCATATCTTGTCATACCTCACTACAAAAGAAGCTGCTTCAACATCACTTCTCTCGAGAAGATGGCGTTATCTACTTGCTTTTGTTCCAAACCTTGAATTTGATGACTCTGTTTTTCTGCATCGGGATAAACGGGTAAAGAATCCTTTACGTGAGAAAGGTTTAGTGGGTTTCGTGCTTTTGGATGGCAACAATAAAAGGAAGAAGCTTTCGACAAGCTTTCCGGATTTCGTGGATAGGATCCTTGATTTGCAAGGCAATTCTCCTCTAGACAAATTCTCTCTAAAGATGGTAGATGGTCATGATCCTGTTGATCCGGATAGTGTCGTTCCTTGGATACACAAGGTGTTGGTACGTGGTGTATCAGATCTCCAGCTAGTCGTGGATATGAATGGATGGACATCTGATCCGCTTCCTTCAAGGATCTTCTTGAGCGAGACATTGGTTAAGCTGACTATAAAAATTAGAGATGGCCCTTTCATTGATGTGAAACATGTTCATCTTCCAAAGCTTAAGACTCTCTATCTCCGGTCAGTTGTGTTTGATGAGACTGATATTGGGTTTAGCAAGCTTCTTTCTGGTTGTCCCGTGCTCGAAGAACTTGTTATCGATCATATAGGGTCGTGTGTATGGACATCTTGCCCTGTTTCTGTCGCGACTCTCAAGAGACTGACGTTTTGTTGCGAGAACATGAAGTTTTGCGGTATGCACGAGGAAAATCCAAATAATGTGTCCTTTGATACTCCAAATCTTGTCTACTTGGAATATGCTGAAGTCATAGCGAACAATTATCCAAAAGTGAATTTTGATTCGCTTGTTGAAGCCAAGATCGATATTTGGATGACAGATGATCAGATAGAAGAGGTAACACTTAGAGACAATGAGGAAAACTGTATGGTTGGCAATGCAACAGATTTTATATTTGGAATCCGCAATGTTCGGGTCCTCTACTTATCTGCCGACACTCTCGAGGTTTGTAATCCATTCTCTTCTTTCTTCTAATCTTTCTCATTCTATGCTATTTTGTATAAGGATTTGAGTCAATGATTGCAACTGAGTGATGATGATGATCTAGTTTATAATGAGATGACTTTGGTTTCAGGTACTCACGTATTGTTGCAAACAAATACCGATATTCAACAACCTGACTCATTTAACCATCGAGAGTAACCCAAAAGTTGGTTGGAAATCAATACCAAAGATGCTTAACAATTCTCCAAATCTTGAAACTCTCGTCTTCCAAGTATGAACTAAAACCCTTTAAAGCATACAATTACACAAAGATTAATGCAACTTAAAGTTGAAACCTTTCCTTTTTATGTTTCAGGGACTCCTTCACAGAGATACCGAGGAGGACGTTGCTATATCATCAAGTTCAGTGAAAGTGCTAAAGATATTCATTAGTGATGAAAAAGTAAAAAAGCAAATAGAGAAGGTCAAGCACTTTATGGAAACAATGCCTCGTCTTGAACAACTGGTTTTATACTATGATGTGAAAGTATCATCGCAACTTCAGATGCTTAGTAGGTTAGCTTCATCAAAGTGCAAGATCCACCTTATCCCTAGTAACCTGAGCGTATGATCGACCGTTCCCACATCGGTATTGACGAATTGAGGTCCTCTTCTTTGGGAGAACATTTATGGTTTCTTACTATGTGGTTATACCATAGATGGATGTGTCTAGGCTTTTCTTGTAATAGCCAAACAGTTTCATTTATATGATATTAACAGTTATAGCAAAAAAAAATAGATGGATGTGTCTACAATACAAAACAAGTTCTTTTAGAATACCCTCATCATCTTAACAATAGTATGTTATTATTTTGATAGAAATTAAATAAATAATTAAATTTTAATTTTAAAAATAAAATTAAAGCATTAACAAAATGACAAGTGGAGGAATAGTTTCTTAAGAGTGTCTGTATAACTCACTCTTTTAGTTTTTATATTTTTTAGATACTCACTGAGAGGAAGAGTTTCTTAATGGAGATACTCTTACAGTTCTACCCCTCTAACAAAGACTATTACAAGTTCTTCCTTCTTTCGTTTTAGCATCAAAGTTTTTAAAAAGTGGTTTGTATTGCTGTGTTAGCTATTTCTAGTTGCACGGGAAAAACAAACTAAAACATGAGACCTACCTTGCCAGATAAGTTAACTTCAAAAACAAATTACCAGTCCAGTCGTTTTATTCTACGAGAACTATGATCAGATCACAACTTTTGATTGATAATGACTTTCATATTGAGCATATGGACGGTTGTACAGTAGACATCAAAATAACTTAATAGCTTGGTTACTTATCTGATTGATCAACAGTTAAGTTCAGACATGTTTTCTCTGTTAGTGATAATTGAGTTTGGTTGTATATTACGTATAAACATCAATGTGTATATGTGTGTAAGAGTCCAGTAGTCGTACGGTTGCTAACTTGTCTTTCTGATTTATAGAATAAGAAAGGGCAGTTGTCGACTTGTCGTAAGACTTAAGAGTCACGCGAAGGAGGAGACACACCTCTTCACTTCATAATGTTTGAAATCTATATAAGTGTCTATTGTGGAGTAAATATAACTTCAGATTTTATACTTTGTTCTCTCTCGTCCAAAGCATCTCTGTTTTTTTTTTTCTTTATCATGTTCCTCACAAGGAGTAATAAATTCTAACATTCTCATATACACAAATGAGCTTAACGCTGAGAGTTTTACTAACACCAAAATTAACGTTTAGTCATTTGAGCTCATAAATTAATATTTTGAATGATTAGAAAAATATCTTATCAAATCATTTCGAGTCTTCCAAATCAAAACATAAATCATAATAACGTAAGCATTAATATGAGTTAACAACAGTTATCAAAGATCTTTGTAAAATATAATAATTGTCCAACTCTTAATGGGATGCAAAATATCTTACAAAATCTTTTAGACTCGACATGACACTGAAAAGGCTATATAGCCTAAGAAGTCGCTCTTTCTTCTTCTCTCTTGCGGTCTTGCCAAACCTTACATTTTCTACAATCACTGATTTCAGTGGCCTTTGCTTTTATCTCCTAGTAAGTTTCAATATCTGTTCTTGTGCTCTCCTGATTCTTCCTCAAGCTAGTAGATTTGATTCTTAGCTTTTCGGTTGGGAATCTTAGAACATTGTTGATTGTGTAAAGGAAAAGACCTCAGTAACCGATGAAGTTGATAACTTTCAAATCCTTTTGTTCAGATTTCTTATACAATCGAACTTGTGTGTTTGGTTTTTCAGGTTGTAACTCAGTGTTGTTGAAAAAGATGAATCGTGGTGGTTGTAGAGATGTTATCAGCGGTTTACCAGAGGCTCTTAGTTGCCACATCTTGTCTTTCCTTCCCACTAAAGAAGCTGCTTCTACTTCTGTTCTCTCCAAAAAATGGCGGTATCTCTTTGCTTTCAGACCAAATCTTGATTTCGATGACTCTGTTTATCTGAATCCTGAGAAAGAGAAAAAGATTCCTATTAGTCCTAGAGATTTCATGGCAATGATTGATGAAAGAGAGAATAGGATTTCTACAAGTTTTATGGATTTTGTGGATAGAGTTTTGGCATTGCAAGGCAATTCTCCAATACACAAGTTCTCTCTAAAGGTCAGAGATGGTGTTGATCCGGTTCGTATCAATTCTTGGATAGACAATGTGTTGGAACGAGGTGTATCCAATCTTGATCTAGACATTGGTTTGGAATCAGAGTTTCGGCTTTCTTCGAAGATCTGCTTGAGCAAGACACTGGTCAGGCTGAAACTAAAATTTGGATATAGCCCCTCCTTTGATGTTGAAGATGTTCATCTCCCAAAGCTTAAGACTCTCTATCTTGACCCAGTCCATTTTGAAAAGCATGGTGTTGGGCTTACCAAGCTTCTTTCTGGTTGTCACATGCTTGAGGATTTAGTTCTGAATGATATATCTTGGTTTATATGGGATTTTGCCTCTGTGTCTGTCACAACTCTCAAGAGGCTAACGTTTTGCTGGGAAGAGAGAGGTGAGAATCCAAAGAGTGTGTCATTAGATACTCCGAATCTTGTCTACTTGAAGTTTACTGATACTATTGCTGACAAGTATCCAAAAGTGAATTTCGATTCACTTGTTGAAGCCCATATCGATCTTCGGATGTCAGAGGAGCAGATGGCTTTGACATATCTTATAGAAGAGGCAAGTTTTGCAGATTTACAGATACATTACTCTGAAGGTCATGGGGAAAATGATTTGATTGGCAATGCAACAACTTTTATAATGGGAATATGCAATGTGAAGATCCTTTCTCTGTCTGCCAACACTCTTCAGGTTCGTATTTCATTACTCCCATCTTTCTTCTTGTCTTTTTAATTTATGCTACTTAGAAGAAGACACAACACCTGTAATCTTTTTTAACATAGCTTAAGGATTTGAGTTAGTGATTGCAATGGAGTGATGGTGATCTAGTTGATATGGTTTTGTTTCAGGTACTTACTTACAGTTGTGAAGCCATACCGCTATTCAACAACCTGACTCATTTAACTATCGAGAGTAATCCGACAGAAGGATGGCAGTCATTGCCGGGTTTGCTCAAAAATTCTCCAAATCTAGAAACCCTTATCTTCCAAGTATGAAACAAACCCTTTAAAAGCATCTGTTGACTCATTTTTCAAAGTTTGAGATGTTTCCACTATGTTTCAGGGACTACTCCACAAAGCCATGAATAGATGTGGAGACGTGTGCTTGTGCAAACCTTGTGAGGAGGGGATTCCTAGTTGCCTATCTTCAAGCCCGGTGAAGGTTCTAAAGATACAGAAATTTGGTGAAATTGGTGATTACTATGATGACATGGAGAAGCAGAGAGAGCAGATCAAGCATTTCTTGGAGACAATGCCAAATCTTGAACAAATGATATTGTACTACAATACACCAATTGATGAAGATGTGATTGAGCTTCAAGACAACTTGAGAGGCTAGTTTCCAAAGTAGCTTCATCGAAGTGCATCGTACAAGTGATCTCTGATAACCTCAGCTTGTCATCCACCATATCAACAAATGGTCTCCTCTTCTCGAGGAGTCCCCTTGCCGTTTAAAGATTATCCTCCTTTTTTTTTTATCTTAGAGAAGATTAGCAAAGCTATGGGAGTACAGCTTGTAGTTGCTAAAATTATCTTCTCTTGTTTCGTTCGGCCTTATTTTGTTCTAAAGACGTGTGTTTTTTTAGGCTTTGTCCTTTTTGGCTGACAATGTTAACTTTTTGTTTCAGTTCTTAATGTTGTGTTAAGTGTTCCTGGGAAAGGAAATGTAAACATGAGACCGAACTTGTCATAGTAGTTACTTTGCAAAAGAATTCAGCAGTCTTTATCTCTTCTACAAAAAATCTGAAATAGATGACTAGATCTCGACTCTTGAAGAATAGCACACAGAGTGGTCTTGTTTTTTTTCTTCTCTGTCTCTATTTGATTTTCTGACTTTTTTAGTTTTTATTTATTTATTTTAAATCCATTAAATTAAGAGTAATCATAGCCCATGCAGACAAACAGATAAATTCAGGCCCAGAGTCTGCGGCCCATTAAAAAAATATTAATGAATTCATTCATTAGCCGAAGAAAAAACAAAATTAGTGTAACAATGGTTTTAGTTAGATTAATTTACAATCACCCATCTCGCCACATGACTACTTCACTCTCGGCGACGATTTGCATGAACCCTAATTTACTCTTCCAATTCCCTATCTAGCATTCAACATCTGAATACTTGGTGGTGGAAGTTCTCAGATTCTGCTTTTATTCCCGAGTAAGTTTCCCATTTCTTCATGTAATTTTGTGCTTTTGTGGGTTCCTGTTTGATTCTTTACCTTTGTTTATCTCATACTGTGACCTCTCTCATTTTTCCGAAACACAGACCCTTGAAACTGGTTTACCATTGAGAACTTTGCATTTGTTGTCGTTTTGAGTCTAGCTTCTGATAAAAACTCTGATTGAATTACTGACGCAAGCTCACATCATCGTCCAGGTATTGATGAATTCGAAAAAGATGGATACAGGTTCCAAAGATTTGATCAACAGTCTCCCGGATGCTCTTCTTTGCCACATTTTGTCTTTCCTTTCCACAAAGGATGCTGCTTTGACTTCACTTCTCTCCAAAAGGTGGCGCTTTTTGTTGGCTTTTGTACCAAATCTGGATTTAGATAGCTCGGTCTTCAAGCATCGTAAAGTGGCTAAACGAAGAAGGCAATGGATACATAAAAGTTTTAAGGTTTTTGTGAATAGATTAATGGCTTTGCAAGGGAATGCTATGTAAAACAGATTCTCTCTTAAGTGTAAAGTTCGCTGTGATTCAGCTTGTGTTGATGGTTGGATTTTCAATGTATTGGATCGTAGTGTTCTAGATCTTGATCTACACATCTCTTCGGAAAGTGATTATTACCTGCCGTCAAAGGTCTTCATGAACAAGACATTGGTTAGGCTGAAACTAGGAAGTAAAGATGAGTTCATCATTGATGTTCAAGAAGTTCTTCTTCCGAAGCTTAAGACTTTGTATCTTCATGGTTTCGTTTGTTTTGAAGAGAGTGGTATTGCGTGTGCCAAGCTAATTTCTGGTTGTCCTGTGCTTGAGGAGTTAGTTATGATTAATTTGATGTGGGGACTTTTGGACGTTTGCTCTGTGTCTAACCCAACCCTCAAGAGAGTAACAATTTGTTGTGAGACAATTGATTATTATCCACAGAGTGTATCATTTGATACTCCAAATCTTGTATACTTAGAATTTACTGATGTTGTTGCGATCAAGTATCCAAAAGTGAATTTGGATTCACTTGTTGAAGCCAGGCTCGGTCTTCGACTGACACCTTATCAGATCACTAAGGCAAGAAATTCAGTAGATGGTTTGGAAGAAGAAATGGTGGGGAATGCATCAGATTTTCTTATGGGAATTAGCAATGTTAAGATCCTTTACTTATCATCTCACACTCTTGAGGTTTGCATATCAATCCCATCTCTATCTTCCTATTTTTATTGCTCCGAAGTAAACGAAGGCAAACAATCTCGACCTCAATCTTAGGCCTATTTTCGAACCATGTTTAGTTCCATCATGTATATTGAGTTAATTATTGCAATCGAGTGATGATGAAGTTGATTTGGTTTTTGTTGCAGGTACTTAATTTCTGTTGCAAAGAAGTACCGCTCTTCAAAAACTTGACTCATTTAACTATTGAGACTGACGAAGATGTCGGATGGGAATCATTGCCGAATCTACTCGAGAATTGTCCAAATTTAGAAACCATCATCTTCAAAGTACCATCACATATCCTTTTCCTTCATCAGCTGCCACATTATTTCCAAACACATGTAAATTCTGAAAATCCATTTCCTTTATTATACTTCAGGGACTTCATTACAGAGATACAAATCAATGTTGGGACGAGAGATACCGCTTCAAAGACACAAACAAATGTTTTGAGGATGCAGACAGGTGTGTGTGCAAACCTTGGGAAGGGACTCCTATCTGTCTATCATCAAGTCCGGTGAAGAATATAGAGGTATTGAAGTTTGGAGAAGTCTATAGTTACAAAGATGACATCGATAGGCAGACGGAGGTGATTAAGTACTTCTTGGAGAAAATGCCGAATCTCGAACAAGTGATATTATACTTCGATACTCCATTTGATGATGATCTGAGTGTATTATCAACTGAACTTCAGATGCTTGAAAAAGTAGCCTCACCCAAATGCAAGAGTCAAGTAATCTCTGATAACATCAGCTTCTCATCTACTGTGCACTCTTCCTCATCAGCAAGTGGGCTCGTCTTCTTTAACAACACCTTTCCGGTTTAAGGATTATTCTTCTTTCCATCTCAGAGAAGATTAGCAAAGCTTTGGATGTTAGTTTTAGCTTAAAACAACAATGACGATATGTAGTTTGGTTTCTGTTCTGTTATTTTGTGTCTTGTGCCCTTTCATTAGGTTCGTAGATAATATGTTTTTATCATATGCCTCTAAGTTGTAAACTTTATGGTATGTATCACAAGTCCTTTTGAATCTCTCATATGCAATCTTTTGCCAATTGGGAAGCCATTTAATGTGTATTGGCTACAAAGTTTTGTATAGTGTGCGAAAAGGCTGAATTCAATCTTGAACACGCGATATTGTCCTACGATACTCCCAATTGACGCTGATCTTAGTATCAACCGAATTTCAGATGCTTGAAAAAGTAGCCTCACCCAAATGCAAGTTTCAAGTAAACTCAGGCCCAGAGTTTGCAACAGATCATAGCCCATTTAAAAAAGATGGGAGCAAAATTAGCAAAAATGGTGGTTTTGTTAGATTAATAACAGCATCGGGACTCCCCCATCCCGCCATTGCTACTTCACTCTCGGCGACGATTGCATGAACCCTAATTTACTCTTCCGCTTCCCTCTCTAGCATTCAATATCGGAAAGGTTCTTCTTTCTTTTCCGAGTAAGTTCCCAATTTCGTCTTCTGATTTTGTAATTTTTGTGCTTTCTTTTCCAGTTCTTTTGTTTTTGCGTTTAGCTTCTGAAAATCCTCAGATTGAATTTGAATAACTGACGCGACAAGCTCACATCATCGTTCAGGTAATAATGAATTCGAAAAAGATGGACATCGGTTCCAAAGATATTATAAGCAATCTACCAGACGCCCTTCTTGGTCACGTCCTGTCCTTCCTTCCCACGACAGAAGCTGCTTCGACATCAGTTCTCGCAAAAAGGTGGAGGTATCTGTTGGCTTTTGTACCAACTCTCGATTTAGATAACATGATCTATGACCGTCCTAAAATGGGTAGACGAAAAAGGCTAGAGATGCGTAAAAGTTTCAAGCTTTTTGTGGATAGAGTACTGGCTTTGCAAGGGAATGCTCCGTTAAAAAAATTCTCTTTAAGGTGTAAAATTGGTTCTGATCCATCTCGTGTCAATGGTTGGGTACTCAAAGTGTTGGAGCGTGGTGTAGTAGAGCTTGATCTGTACATCGCTTCGGAATACGAATATCCGCTGCCTCCAGAGGTCTTGATGACCAAGACATTGGTTAGGCTGAAATTAGCAGGAACAGATGAGTTCACCGTTGATGTTGGTGAGGTTTTTCTACCAAAGCTTAAGACTTTGCATTTGACTGCTATTTCGTTCGGTGATGAGGGTGGTCCTCCATTTGCCAAGCTGATTTCTGCTTGTGACGCCCTTGAGGAGCTAGTTATGATTAAAATGATGTGGGATTACTGGGAATTTTGCTCGGTGTCCAACCCATTCCTCAAGAGAGTAACAATTGATTGTGAGAACATTGATGAGAATCCAAAGAGTGTATCCTTTGATACTCCAAATCTTCTCTATTTAGAATTTACTGATACTGTTGCAGTCAAGTATCCAAAAGTGAATTTTGATTCGCTTGTTGAAGCTAGCGTAGGCCTTCGAATGACACCTGATCAGGTCTTTCACGCAAGAGATTTAGTAAATAGTCATCATGGTTATAAAAGATGTAAGGGCGCAAATGCAGCAGATTTTATGATGGGAATATGCAATGTTAAAACCATGTACTTATCGTCCGAGGCTCTTGAGGTTTGCATATGAATCCCATCTATATCTTCATATTTTTATAAGCTAGAACCCAAATTCCCTTGTTTCAGTTTGGTATGTTTTAAGAATTAAACCTGTGACTGAGGCCTATTTTCGAACCAGTTTTAGTTTCAGCAGGTATATTTGAGTATATGATTGCATATGAATAATGATCTTTTTTTCTTTCTTTCAGGTCCTTACTTTTTGCTGTAAAAAAGCAATACCAGTCTTCAACAACCTGATTCATTTAACAGTTGAGACTGACGAAAGAGTGGACTGGGAATCATTGCCGATTCTACTCAAGAATTGTCCAAATCTAGAAACCCTCGTCTTCGAAGTATCATCACATATCCTTTTCTTGCATCAGCTGACACATTTATTTTCAAACACTTCAATTCTGAGAAACTTTTTCCTTTGTTATACTTCAGGGACTCCATTACGGAGATTTAAATCAATGTTTTGACAAGGATTACAGCTTCAAGGACACAAACGAATGTTATGGCGATCAAGGTGACACATGTCAGTGCAAACCTTGGTATGGCACTCCGGTTTGGCTATCATCAAGCCCAGTGAAGATACTAAAGGTATTGAAGTTTGGACAAATCTCTAGTTATAAAGATGACATGGAGAGGCAGACGGATCTCATTGAGCACTTTTTGGAGTCAATGCCGAATCTTGAACAAGTGATATTATACTATGACACTACATTTGATGATGATCTGAAAATAGTATCAACCCAACTTCAGATGCTTGAAAAAGTAGCCTCAACCAAATGCAAGATCCAAGTAATCTCTGATAACATCAGCTACTCATTTACTGTGCACTCTTCCTCATTGACATGTGGGCTCAACTTCTTCAAAGACACCTTCCCGGTTTAATGATCAGCATGCTTCATCTCCAGAGAAGTTCAGAAAACAATTAGTTGTTAGTTCTAGTCTTGTCTCTGCTCTTTCAGCTTCCCAATATGTATTTTGTGGTTATTCGTGTTGGTGATATGCGTTAACCTTGGGATTTCTCTTGCCTAGAAGAAAGTTTTTGTAAAGTTTGCTAAAACTCTAAGCAAGCTTCTTTTGTTTTTGTTGTTCAAAGACTTTTGTCTTGCTGTTTCAGCTTCTTAATATGCATTCTACTTTTTTTGTTCACATTGTTTACACATTTTTTTGGTCAGGCTTCACAGTTCAAGATATATTCCTCAAATTAATAAAAAGAAATAAAGATAAAAATAACGAAAACAAAGATTATGATAATAGCATAAAATAGGAGTAAATTCAGGATTGACTTGTATATAATTTACTCGAGCAGCGAAAGAAACAAAAAAATAGTATAAGCGAGCAATTTTTTGGTAGAACTTCATTCACCATTAATACGACGTCGTTTAATGGAAACTTCATTCACCACTAATACGGCGTCGTTTAAGGGATCTAGCATTGGAATTCACCCATCCCGCCACATTGCTATCTAACTGACGGCAAAAACCCTAATTTTCATTTTCAGCTCTTCTTTCACCACAAACCTCCGAATCTGGTGATTTTGATGGATCCAAGTAAGTTTCCTCATTTCTTCTTCTGATTCTTGTTCACAAGCATTGTCTGCCTTTAATTCTACTCCAGCACTTAGCTTTCTCTGTTTCCCGTTGGGAACGTTGCAATTGTGTAAAAAAAGACAAGACCTTGGAACTGTTTTGTTTTCTAGTTTGAGAATGTCGTGTTTTGAGTTCCGTTCTTAAAACCCTGTTGTTTTCTAATTGTTTAGGTTGAAAGTGTTGATCTTTTGTTAGTAAAAGATGGATTTTGTCTCAAGAGATATAATCAGCAGTCTACCTAATCCTCTAGTATCCCACATCTTGTCTTTCCTTCCCACAAAAGAAGCAGCTTCTACGTCGGTCCTCTCCAAAAAATGGCGTTATTTGTTTGCGTATGTAACAAATCTTGAGTTTGATGACTCGGACTATCAGCATGATAAACCAAAAAGCGATGATGAACTTAGTACAAGTTTTATGGAATTTGTGGACAGAGTTTTGGCTTTGCAAGGGAATGGTACCATAAACAGATTCTCTCTAGACTGTTCTAATTATGATGTTGATCTAGCTCGTGTTACTGGTTGGATTTTGAATGTCTTAGGACGCGGTGTATCAGATCTTGATCTAAGCCTCTTGGAGTATTCCTTACCTTCCGAGATCTTTGTGAGTAAGACTCTGGTTAAGCTGAAATTAGGACCGGCAAATGATCTCACTCTCACCATTGATAGGAAAGATGTTTTTCTTCCAAAGCTTAAGACTCTCTATATTGATTCTGTTGAGGTTCAAGAGCGTGGTTTTGGTTTTGTAAAGCTTCTCTCTGGCTGTCCCGTGCTCGAGGAGTTAGTTCTGATGAATATCGGGTGGGAAAACTGGAAGTTTTGCTCTGTGTCTGTTAAAACCCTCAAGAGGCTGACGTTTTTCTGTGAAGACAGTTATGAGAATCCAAAGAGCGTGTCATTTGATACTCCAAACCTTGTTTACCTAGAATATTCTGATGCTATTGCGGGCAAGTATCCAAAAGTGAACTTTAATTCGCTCGTTGAAGCTCATATTGGTCTTCGACTGACAGAAGATCAGAGTGGAGATGCAGACTTTTCAGAAGAAGACTATTTCTCAGAAGATGATGAGCAAAACCAGATGGTCGGTAATGCAACAGATTTTCTTAAGGGAATAAGCACTGTTCAAATCCTTTACCTATCTGCCGAAGCTATTAAGGTATATCTATCAATCCCATCAGTTAATGGCTTTAGTTCATGATCACAAGTGAGTGATGATATAGTTGATTTTTGTTTCAGGTACTTACTTTCTGCTGTGAGCCAATACCGGTTTTCAACAACCTGTTTCAGTTAACGATCGAGAATAACTCGGAAATAAGATGGGATTCGCTGCCAAGTCTACTCAAGAACTGTCCAAATCTGGAAATCCTTGTTTTAAAGGTATGAAACAACCAACTAAAGCATCTTTGTTTATCTGTCACATGAAAACAAATACAACTTAACTATGAAACCTTTCCTTAATGCTACTTCTTCAGCGTCTTGTCCACAAGTATAACAAGGCATGTGGGAACGTGTGCTGTTGTAAGCGTCCGAAGCAGCCTTCTTGCCTTTCATCTTCTCCGGTGAAGGTTCTAAAGATATTTCTGTTTGATGACAACGATGAAGAAGACGGGTCAGAAATGCGGCAGATCAAGTATTTCTTGGAGAAAATGCCGCGTCTTGAAGAGTTGATAGTATACTACAATACATCATATGACCCTGCTGTGTTAGAATTATCCAAGAAGCTTCAGAAGATTCCTAAGATAGCTTCACCAAAGTGCAAGATTCAGGTAATCTCTGAGAATCTTAGTTTGTCATCTACTGTTCCTTCTTTCTTAACAACGAGATGGTCTTCTCTTCCTACTGAAGAAGAATATCCCTGGGTTGAGTCTCCTCCTCCCCAAATAATAGATCCCATGTTACAGTATGGTTCTCCTCCAGAAGATGAAGATTCCTGGTTGTACTAGGCTTTGATCTAAAATCAACGCATTTCAATATTTCCTCTGTTTCTGTCGTTGGTACTTACTTGTTGTACTCTGGCTTTTGTCCTTTTTGAAACTGAGAATGTTAAACTTTATGTCGTTTGTTTCCCTTCTTCTGTCGTGTTAAAAGTAAAAACTGTTTGTACTTTTGGAGAATCCTTTTAGTGTGAACGCAAATATCTTTCGATTTTTTCTACTGGTCTTTGACAAGAATCATACGACTTGGCTAATATATGAGATAAACAATTGAATAACAAAATAGACCGACCAATAATTGAATGACGGGTAAACTTTACTTGCTTCTTCATGTTTCCAAGACATTTTTTAATACTACCAAATTTTCATCTTAATTTCCAAATTTCCAAGACAGTTTACTTGCTTCTTCATGTTTACTTGCTTCTTCATGTTTACTTGCTATATCACTTTTGGTCCTGAGAAAAAATATCCTAATTTTCATCTTCCACCTACCCTTATGAACCCTCACCGTCTGTTTGAAGCTGTAAAGTGATTTTGATGGACTCTGCTTTTACACTCAACACAAGTAAGTTTTCTAATCTGTGCTTTTGACCTTGTGTTCCTATAAGATCTAGTTTTTCTTCTGTGGTTCATGTTTTTTTCCTCGTGAATCCTAACCGAACTTTATGATTCCGATTGTGTAAAGGACTAGATCTTGCAACTGGTTTGGAGTTTAGCTTCTGAAATCCTCTTGTTGGATGTATTGTTCAGGTTTGTAAGTGCTGATCTGTCTCAGAAAAAACCAATGGATGATTGTTCCAAAGATGTAATCAATTGTTTACCAGACAATCTTCTTTGTCAAATCTTGTCCAACTTGTCTACGAAAGAAGCTGCTTTGACATCACTTCTCTCAAAAAGATGGCGGTATCTGTTTGCTCTTGTACCAAATCTTGATTTTGATGTCCTTCCCTCTCTGCATCCCGAGATTGCGATGCAGGACCAGGACCAGACGAGTTTTATAGATTTTGTGGATAGAGTATTGAAATTGCGAGGAAATGATCATATTAACAAGTTCTCTCTAAAATGTGGACATGGTATTGAGGATGAAGACGTCTTCCCTTGGATATTAAATGCGTTGAGACATGGTGTATCAGATCTTTCTCTACATGTCTCTCCTTCATTGGTTTATTGGTTGCCTTCAAAGGTTTTTGCGAGTAAGACACTAGTTAGGCTGAAAATAGGACCTAAAGATGGTCCCAGAGTTAAACTGAGAAATGTCTGTCTTCCAAAGCTTAAGACTCTAAATCTTGATTCAGTTGTGTTTGAAGAAGGTAAGATTGGGCTTGCAAAGCTTCTTTCTGGTTGTCCCGTTCTTGAGGAATTAGCTTTGCTTAATCTTGCGTGGGATCGTTGGGATTCTTGCTCTGTGTCTTCCAAACTTCTCAAGAGACTAACGCTATGTTGTGCACACTATAAAAAAAATCCGAAGAGTGTATCATTTGATACTCCAAATGTTGTCTACTTTGAATATTCTGATAATATTGCGCACAAGTATCCGAAAGTGAATTTTGATTCGCTGGTTGAAGCTAGTATCGATATTCGGATGACGAATGATCAGAAAGCAAATGCGAGATATGTATCAGATGTTGATGAGGAAACAGTGATGGTTGGCAATGCAACAGATCTTCTTATGGGAATATGCAATGTAAAGACCCTTTACTTATCTTATGACACTCTTGAGGTATGTGAATCTAACATTACTGGAGGGTTTTAGTTTAGTATTTGGTAATGAGTGATAATCTTTTGTTTTGTTTCAGACACTTCATTTTTGCTGTCAAGTGATACCGGTATTCAACAACTTGACTCATCTAACTATTGAGAGTCACCCGGAACTAGGATGGGAATCATTGCCAAATCTGCTCAAGAGTTGTCCAAATCTTGAAACCCTTGTCTTCCAAGTGAGCAAATCAAACTCTTGAAAATGAATCTGGTGACTAATTTAACATTAAAATTTGAGATGTTCTTTTATGTTTTAGGGACTCCTTCACAAAGCAACATATAGATGTGGGGATGTGTGCTTGTGCCAAGGTTTGGAGAATAGTCCATCTTGCTTATCATCAAGTCCGGTGAAATTTCTAAAGATATTGAAATTTGGAGAAACCAATGTTGATGACGATATGGAGATAGAGATGGAGCAGATCAAGAATTTCTTGGAGAAAATGCCGAATCTTGAACAACTCATGATATACTACAATACATCAATCGAAAATGATCTAGTTGAAGTATCAAGCCAACTTCAGATGGTTCCTGCAGTAGCTTCACTCAAATGCAAGATTCAAGTAATCTCTGATAACCTTAGCTCTTGTCATCCACTTTGCCCATTTCCTTGTCAATGAAATATGGATTGCACCTCTAGAAGAACCTTACTGGTTTCGTGGAATCAATAGTGCGGTCATGTCTCGTTTGCCACTTGGAAGCTATATATGGATGTGTCTCCTGGCTTCAAGTATCTGTAGTTACTAAAAATGTATAAAAACTCAAATCAAGACTCTCTTGTTTCTGTTGTTAGTAGTAGTACTGTACTGTTGCTTAAAAAAAACTCTCATCCTTATGTGTTAATGCTTTTGTTGTGAGAAAGTTGAGTTCATTTTTGGTTTTTCTATTTTTTTTGTGTTAAAGGATGAGTAGAGAAGAAACTAAACATTGTTATCTTAATTGAGTGGAGAAGACACATAACAGACTTCCTGTTGCTCTCTCAAGCTGATTCACTTTCATTCTTGTGATGCTGCATTCTGTAAATGGTGTGAATGAATGACTTCTCTCTTTCGTCTCACAAAGTAAGTTAATCATGAACCAGATTGGTGAGAAACCAAAAATGTTGGCTTAGTGAACTTGGGCCAAAACAAGAGAAACAGGAGGAAATGGTGGTCCATTGAGGCCATTTGGATTTACATAAATGTTAAATAAAGTCAAATCAATACAAAACTATGTTCACATCTTCTCTCTTTACGTATTCACATCTTTCCCTCTCTATAGAGATATGTACATTTTTCTATCATTAAGTGTTTCCGTGGATTGTTGGGTTAATGGGTTTGTGTGATAGACTGGTGGGGGAGAAGAACCCGCAGCCCACAACAGTAGGAAATGGTGGAAGGTGCAAAAGAGCTTGTAGAACTTTTTGACTTTGGAACTTTCCATTAAACTAGATTCAGTACACCTAAAAGTGAAATCTTCTTTTGTCCTCACCTTTTCACACAATAAGAATCAATAATATCAATATGTTGCTCTTAATTAGTAACGGAGTTGTGTGCTATTTTAGTTTTTTGGTATCCAAAAGTTTTTGTCTTTTGAGTAATTTGTGTTTGGTTTCAATATGAACACAGAACTCCCCCAATATTTTTTAAATCCTATAATTCAGTCATATTTTGTTCATTTCTGGGTTTGATTGGTGAACAATTTTAAAGCTGTACAGCTTTGTACAGCTTTGACAGTTACCAATCACAAAAACTTTATGAAAAGCGGTACAGATAACATAAACAGTTTTTTTGGACAAAAACAAAAACAAATTAAAACGGTTATGGTTAAATACGGTTACGATTAAAGACGGTTATAGTTAAATACGGTTACGATTAAAGACGGTTATAACGGTTACGGTTAAATACGGTTATAACGGTTACGGTTAAATACGGTTACAACGGTACAAAAACAAATTTTTTTTTTGGACAAAAATAAAAACAGATTAAAATAATAAAAACTATATCAAACTAAAATTAGCTCTTCACTATTTTTTAAGCATGACCACGGTTACGGTTATTACGGTTACAGTTAATTAATCACCGATTACGATTATATTTTTTTTTAAATGTAACATTAACTATTATATATACGGTTATCTCTTATTATAAACCACAAGTAGTCCCAACATCAACATGGAGAAACTCAAAAGATATTTCGCATCATTCTATTATTATATATTATGCATATATCTTGGAATTTAATGTTTTGTATTCCTTGAACAAAATGCGGACGTTCATACTAGCTAGGCTAGGAGCGGAAATCAATTCATCAACCATATATTTTATATACAACAAACTGAAACATGTGGTTGATGATTTTTAGCAGAGGTTTAATAACATTCAATATTATTTTGTTGTTTTATATACAATATAGCCTGGTTAATGAAGAATATTAAAATTTTCTTCATTAGCTGGTTAAGCAGCCATTTTAATATTGAACGTAGGATGACAACGAACAGTAGTTCTTAAACAATCATTATTGGTTTCAATTAATCAAAAAGTTAGGTTTGAGTCGTTTGACAAACATTGTCTTATATTTATATATTTAGATGTAGTGTGAACACCCAATGAAAAAAACAATTAATTTTGGTTCAAACATTGTCGGCACTCGAGAGTTAAAACATCATTAGTTATGAACTAACTATATATAGTAAATTTAAATAAACAAGTTTTATTAGATCAATATGATGATGAGATTTTAGATTTTTAAGTTTTTTTTTTGGTTTTCTTTGTTTCCTTAGGAATATTTCTTTTACATGGATCTAGACCATTATATATAAAACCTACTTTCACAAATATATTGCTTACAGTGGTAAATATATCAATGTGAATGAATCATTATGTTGCAACATTGTTTAGAATTTTAGTGTCAACTAGTTGACTTGCTAAGTAACATGATTAACCAGATGGATAGCTATTATATAGATTATGTATAGTTGTATACTACAAGGCCGTCGACTTAAAATATTTTAATTTCACACTAGAAAAAAGTATGGCCGAATCATGGCTACATGATTTGAAACTCTTTTGAATTTCGAATATATGTGTTAATTGAATATCGACGCGAATCATATATCAAATCCACTTGTCTACGACTATTCACACTTCAATGCACTTGTTTCCACGTGTCATTCTTATAAGCATACACGTGGCAGAGAATCTCTTATAGTGTGAACGCTATATTCCTACGTGTCTCTAGGATTATTAAACACAAGTAATGGATATTTTGAGCATTCATAATCCTTTTTTTCCCCTAACGTATTCGTAATTTAATCTATATTTTTGTTAAAATGTATTTCTTCACCATAATCCATAATGTAATTAATTATTCAGCAATAATTACGGTTGGTCCACAGAAATATCGACCCACTCACCTTCACCTACAACTTCCAGTTGCAGTCTATCCTCTGCATCTCTCTATCTCACTCGCTATATATAGTTAACACACATGCCACTAACCGGATACAAAGAACTCACTTCCTCCATTAAAAAGCTTTTCTTCGTTAAGAAGAAGGAGAAAATAACGTAACAGAAGTTTATCATCATCATCATCATCATCATCACCATGTCTATTTCTTCCGACAACAATAGCGTACCAAGACTTGTAATCAAGAAAGTTCTAGCAAAGCTTCAGAAGGAAGGTGAAGGCGCTATCGTTAGAAACGGCATCACAGAGTGAGTTTCTTCTTCTTCTTTCTCAAAAGCAAAATCCAATGGCTTTCAAGTTTCATATATTTTTCTTGTTGGGTTAATTCAGGATTGACCAGAAGTTACTGGACCCGTTCGTGTTGCTAGTTGAATTTTCCCGTAAGTTTCTTCCTTCCACTAAATCTGTAAATGAGAAAGTGAGTCTTTTATTATGTTAGCATGTTATAGGATAATCTAAAGCTTGCATAATCATTTGCTCTGTTTCTTGATCAGTTTCACTCTCAGCTGGATTCCCAGATCATCCTCACAGAGGTCAATTTCACCCATAACTTCTTACACATGAAGGCACAAAGTTTCTCTGTTCTGAATTGTCTCTAATGTAATTGGTCAACTGTGTGCAGGTTTTGAAAGTGTTACATACATGCTACAAGGAGGTATCATTCACAAAGATCCCAAAGGTCATAAAGGTACAATCCAAGCCGGAGATGTTCAGGTGAAAACAAAACATAACACACCATCAAAAAACATCCAAATCCTCTCTTAAGTTTCCTGGTTTCACTCAATTTTGACTTTGATCTGACAGTGGATGACAGCAGGAAGAGGAATCATTCATTCCGAATTTCCGGAAGAAGAAGTCAACAATGGTTTTCAGCTTTGGATCAATCTCCCTTCCACGGACAAAATGTATAAGATCAATCTCTAGTATCATCTATTCTCAGAAAGAGTTCCAGTTTTGAATTTCTCTGTTCTTTGATTTTGACAGGATTGAACCAAAATATAAAGAACTCTCAAGTTCAGACATCCTGCGAGCAGAAGAAAAAGGAGTAGAAGTCAAAGTCATAGCCGGAGATTCAATGGGAATCAAATCTCCAGTCTACACAAGAACACCAACAATGTTCCTTGACTTTACCCTCAAGCCAGGATCTCAAACCCACCAGACCGTTCCAGAATCATGGACCACTTTCGCCTACATTATAGAAGGCGATGAGGGTGTGTTCGGTTCGTTGAACTCTTCCGCTATATCCGCGCATCATGTTGTTGTGTTTGGACCAGGGGATTTAGTTAGCGTGTGGAACAAGTCAACTTCGAGGTCGTTGAGGTTTCTGTTGATTGCAGGGGAACCGATCGGTGAGCCTGTGGTTCAGTGTGGTCCGTTTGTGATGAATTCGCAGGCGGAGATCGATATCGCTTTTGATGACTATCAGAATGCTAAGAACGGGTTTGAAATGGCCAAGTGTTAGAGGTCACAGTGAAAAGAGTTTGTAAACAAAAACCATATAGGTTCTTTTGGGTTTTGTTTTCTTTATTTCACATTCAAGATGAGATCAATGTTAGGGGCTATAATAACAATCCTCTCTTTCAGACAGTCGATTAGACTCGAGATTGTATTACACCATTCAGCTTTGATTACAAATGGATCAGAGAAAGCTTGAGACAAATAGAAACATGTTCACAATTTCAATTTCTATGTCACTAATCCACCATATGGTTATTAAAACAGAGTGACACAACCATACTACAAATGGATCAGAGTGTCACTCTGTTTTACAGCATTCAATTTCTATGTCACTCTGTTTTGACACAACCATACTGCAAATGGATCAGAGTGTCACTCTGTTTTAATATGGTTGTGTCACTCTCTTTCAGACAGTTGATTTTGCTGCTATAATCCGTCATCGGTTTTCTGTCTAATGAAATGTTACTGATCCCGAATCTCGGCATGATAGTTTGTGTTAGTATCAGAATAGCCGACTGTTTGGACTGTTTTTTTTTTTTTTTTTGGTATTTGATTTAGCTTATTCATCACCTTGATGTTTTGAGAGTTCTATCTTTGGTTCATGTATGAACTTTGTTAAAAATGTATTCTTTTCGTCATGGATGAGTGTCGTCATGATCACATTATGTTTATTTTGATTTTTTCTTATATTTATTTTCTACATAATGTGATCATGACGACACTCATCCATGACGAAAATAATACATTTTTAACAAAGTTCATACATGAACCAAAAGCAAATTGGTTCTGAGTTAATACTTGACGCATTTGTTTGCTTATAGAGTATACATATCAAAATGTTGGACTATTAAGCAATGAGTAAATAGACAGGACTTGGGAGATGAAGTCATGAAGAAGAAGCGGAGAAACACAAAAACTTTACCCAAAAGTGAGATCCTTTAACAGAACCACCACCATGGAAACTCCCTGATCTGTTAAACTTCATGATCTTCATGTTGTTCTCGTTGATCTCTCCTGCTCTCTGATTGTCCGACAGAAAGACATAATTACCCCTGACAACAACATCCCCTCTCCGGCTCTCCCTTTCCTCCTCAAGAACCGCAAGAGCCCATGCTTCCTCTCGGGCAAGGGCATTTGCGTAAACTCACCAGGAAGGAGCAAACGAGGTGGCAAATCAAGACACTTGGGGTAAGAAAGAGGACGAAGAGGGTTCTTGGGCTTGCCTGGTTGGTCTTCCCAACAAAACGGAACAGAGGCAAGAGTGTGAATCGGAGAAGCAAACACACGTGGACTCGCAGGCGATGAAGTGTACAACAATGATCTTGACTTTGCAGCTAACACAAGTGCAAGCTTCGCCTTCTCTTCTTCCTTTTCTTCTCTCATTTTCTCTGTTTCTTTCTTTCTTTCTTGCTTCTTCTTCAGCTTAGTCTTAGGCTGTTTCTTTTTAGGTATTGTGGAAGAGTGAAGAAAAAAAAGACAATGCATTAAATATATATCTCAAATCATTTGTGATTATTAAATGATCCAACGGTGGATTTTTTACTGTTGACTAGATAGACAACCATTCATAAAAGTCAATACTCTTTTGTTAGAGGAAATTTGACAGACCACATAATACTACTACCAACTAGGCATGTCAATCGGGCTAGCCCGGCCCGGCCCGAAGCCCACAAAACCCATATATATTTGAGTCCGGCCCGGCCTAGCCCGTAAAAATTTCGAGCCTAGATTTTGAAGCACGGGCCGGCCCTAACAGGGCTACAGGGCTTTTACGGGTTTTTTTGGGCTTTTCTTTCGAGAAAAATAAACCCTTCTAATTTATAATATCTCTTGAAAAAAAAAAATCTATGTATAAAACGAGTCAAACGAAACTTAAATAACCCACTAAAGTGAATCTAGTTTTAAAAAAGTTTAAAATCAAATAAATAATCCAAATAAATTGTTTAAACCCACACTAAATAAAATATAAAATCATAACACTTATAGTAAAACACAATTAGAAAACTAGGTTTAGGGTTTTTAATTCTATTAAAAAAATCTTTAAACAAATCTCTTAATTAAACAATAATATTTACAAAAAAAAAAAGTTAAAATATCTTTTTAAGGGCTTTTCGGGCCGGCCCGAGCCCGGCCGGGCTAAGCCCTAAAAACCCTTTAGCCCAACGGGCTTAGCCCGAAAAACCCGATTTTTTTCTGGACATATATTTTTAAGCCCGGGCCCGCTGTTTTTCAGGGTTGGGCCGGGCCAGCTCGCGGGCTTCGGCACTAATTGACATGTCTACTACCAACTAAACTGTTATTATTTGTGTTTTACTATTCAAAGAATGCATTGTCACTAAAGTTCAAACAGTACTGTGAAAAGTACTGCATTATTCTGTAATGATTTTTTTTACATTTTATTGCATCACAATTTAGTAATTTACTATACTGTGAAAAGTAAATAAATATCACCCTACTACTCAATTTTTTTTTGTCTTATCATTCTATTTTCTAGAGGTGTAATGTAACAGTACAAGTAGAAGCAACACGTGACATAACCACGCACACCTAAACCACGTGAACTTAATACTGCTGAAGGATTCGAAGAAGGAGGCGCAAAAGGCGCGTGAGATACTGTTCTTTTAACCATCTCTCTCTTTTCTTTGGTCTTCGTAACCTTTTTTTCTTCTAATCAACGATATGTGACTAACATTTAATCATAATTTTGTATTCATGCAATCGATTACAAACTGCTCGATGACTTGTGATACACTCTACTACATTGAAGAAAATCTTGTGATCTCATCAAATTATACACATTTAATTTAGGGGATTATGTAGCTGACGTGAAAATTATCTGCCGACAAATGACTTTATTATGATTAACGATTTTAAAGAAAGCTTATAGTGGACCTTAAGTAAAACAGAGTGACACAATAATTGAAAGCAAAGTCGAGATTCAAACGTAAATTGTTTTGTACATGTTTTGTACTGTTCTTCTTCTTGGAGGATTAAACAATTTACGTTGAATCTCGACTTTGCTTTCAATTTTTGTATGTTCTGTTTTAGAATTTCTCAATTTTGAATCTAGATCTGTGTTCTTCTTCGCTGAACTCTTGTCTAGATCTTCTTTGCTTGGTTTGCTCAAATCCATGTTTTGTACTGTTCTTCTTCTTGAAGGATGATGTTTACTCTCCTCTATGTGTGTGTAGATGGCTTGTATTTTCAAGTGGTGGGGAGATTGCCTTGAGCGGCGAAAGGATGCCCGTATGAATTGTGCATTGATGAAATAAATGGTATCCAAGTGATATTGAGGGATGCGTAGAGAAAAGTAGAACTCCTTAAGGTTCAATATACCCAGGCTATGAATACCGACGATCCCGTAGGTAAAAACTAAAATTATGTGGTAATCTAGAAAGTAGAAACATAATTGCACTTCCAAATTTTCTAGGTTTCTGGTTTGATTTTTTTTTACCTAACAGTGTAAGTAAGTAATAACGATGATTTTCTTCAATTCCCACGATAATTTTAGAGTCATATTATTATACTGGTTATTCTTCGAACATTTAATATCGTATACAGGTAAATTATAGATAATTAAGAAACTATATGTAGACGACCAAAGAGAAGAAAGATGATTCCAAAATTTGGGTATGACTTATCAATCTCTTCACTGCGACTAAAATTAATCCGACTTGTATAAGTACAAGTGTAACTAGTCAAATTATTATTTTGTTTTTTCCAAAACTAAAATTATGTGGTTTGAATATTTGATTTTCATTATTTGAAAACATAATTAATTTTTTTATTGCAGACCAACATAGGGCTTCAGAGATTGAGAAAGTTTACAGAGAACTCATTTTAGACATTGAACGCACTCGAGCCGTTCTGGATAAAGCGGTAAAAAAATATCATTTAGAATCTGTTTTAATTATTTTTTTAATATTTTTTGTAATAACCAATTTTTTTTTTGTAATAACATCACAACGTGTTTACCTCACAAATTCACTAAATGCTAAACAAATATTCAGAGAGTTCAGAACGCCTGAACAAGATTCAGGTTAGGCATGTCAATCGGGCTAGCCCGGCCCATCCCGGCCCGAAGCCCGCAAAACTCGCATATGTTTAAGCCCAGCCCGGCTCGGCCCGTAAAAATTCTGAGCCTATATTTTGAAGCCCGGCCCGGCCCTAACAGGGTTACAGGGCTTTTACGGGTTTTTTTGGGCCTTTCTTTCGAGAAAAATGAACCCTTCTAATTTATAATATCTCTTGAAAAAAAAAAATCTATGTATAAAATGAGTCAAACGAAACTTAAATAACCCACTAAAGTCAATCTAGTTTTTAAAAAAGTTTAAAATCAAATAAATAATCCAAATAAATTGTTTAAACCCACATTAAATAAAATATAAAATCATAACACTTATAGTAAGACACAATTAGAAAACATTAGAAAACTAGGTTTAGAGTTTTTAACTCTATTAAAAAAAATCTTTAAACAAATCTCTTAATTAAACAATAATATTTATAAAAAAGGAAGTTAAAATCTCTTTTTAAGGGCTTTTCGGGTCGACCCGAGCCCGGTCGGGCTAAGCCCTAAAAACCCTTTAGCCCAACGGTCTTAGCCCGAAAAGCCCGATTTTTTTCTGGACATATATTTTTAAGTCCGAGCCTGCTGTTTTTCAGGGCTGGGCCGGGCCAGCCTGCGGGCTTTGGCCCTAATTGACATGTCTAAGCACGATCATGAAGAAGAAACCACATGAATCACTAGAGTTAATATGACCTCAATTAAATCATTCTCTTGAAAACAAACAAAGGTGAATTTCAACAATTCGAAACTATCACACACAACATTAGAATCTCATAAGCTTTGTTCTTGATTCAAAGTTTTTAATTCAAATAGATAGAGACTTTAAAGTCTCTGTCCAGAAGTTAGAGGAATTGCAAAACAGAGAGTCAAATCAACCAACGGATTCTATTCGAGATAACCTGTAAATCAACGTGGGCTTGGTACAATGGATCTCTGAATCTCTTTTTCTTTCTCTGATGAACCCTAAAAATGTCTGAAACACACAAACAAACAAAAATGTTCAATACCATTTCTAAGTGATTCATCGAAATAGCGAAAAGAGAATAAGAAGATAGTGAATGAGAGATGACATAGAAGAAAAATAAATTACCTTTCTTGATGAGAAGGAGATGAGAAAGGATGAGAAGAAGAACGGCGAATTGCCGTGAGAGGAGAGGAGAGAAGAATCGAGAAGGGGAAATGATTTTTTTTTTTCTCTGCTTTCGCTGACTAATCGTGTGCTGCCACGTCACCCGATACTGAGTATCAAAAGTATCAGTGGACTGATACGGATCAGACCCAAATACTTGCTTTGATCCATTAAAAAATGATTTAATGATACTCAAATAAAATCACCTACTGATACTCCTTTAATGTAATTGCAGACTCTTTAGCAAAGAGTGCTTTGTCTTCTCTAAACTCCTCCTCTTATGGAGTGTAATGGTTCTTGGTTTAATATAAAAATGTGAGCCCAGAAAAAAAGAAGCACTAGATTTTACACATGTGGTCCGTTTGTGATGAATTCGCAGGCGGGGGTCTATATGGCTTTTGATGACTATCAGAATGCCATTTTATTGTCAAAAAAAAAAATGGCCAAGTGTTAGGTCACAGTGAAAAGAGTTTGTAAACAAAAACCATATGAATTTTTTGGGTTTTGTTTTCTTTATTTCACATTCAAGATGAGATCAATGTTAGGGGCTATAATAACAATCCTCTCTTTCAGACAGTCGATTATACTCGAGATTGTATTACAGCATTCAGCTTTGACGACAAATGGATCAGAGAAAGCTTGAGACAAATAGAAACATGTTCACAATTTCAATTTCTATGTCACTAATCCACCATATGGTTATTAAAACAGAGTGACACAACCATACTAAAACCTGTAAATACTCACAAGCTTGCTTAATATAACTCCTTATCACCAAGAAACTGTAATCAAATCATAATTCTTTAAGGAAATAATGTTTCTTCAATACAACAGAAGAACAGAAGCAAACAAAAGATAATTAACATTCTCAATCAAAAGGACAAATAGATGTGCACCAAACTAAGAACAAAAGGCTGAAACAAGAGAAACTTGGTTTTCAGTTTTAGACCTAAGAAGCCGGAAATATAAAGATTCTTCTAAAAATTAAGAGCAATCCATTAAATCGATGAGGAAGAGGGTAAAGTAACTGAGAAGGTGAGGTTATCGGAGATTACTTGGACCTTGCACTTTGCTGAAGCTACTCCAGGAATTTCCTGAAGTTGCTTGGATACTTTAACAAGATTATCGTCAACTGATGTATCGTAGTATATATTGAGCTGTTCAAGATGCGGCATTAACTCCAAGAAATGCTTGATTTGCTCTAATTCTGTCTTGTCATTAACTTCCCCAAACTTCAATATCTTTAGAACCTTCACCGGACTTGATGATAGGCAAGTAGGAATATTCTCCGGAGGTTTGCACGGGCACACGTCTCCACATCTATCCGTAGCTTTGTGGAGGAGTCCCTGAAGCAATAAATGAAACTTTATGTTAAGCTTTTCCTCACGGCTGAAAAATCTGTCACATAATGTCTTAAAAGGGTTTGATTTGTACTTGGAAGACCAGGGTTTCTAGATTTGGACATTTCTTGAGCAGATTCGGCAATGATTCCCATCCAACTTTTGTGTTACTTTCAATAGTTAAATGAGTCAGGTTGTTGAATATCGGTATTGCTTTGCAGCAGAATGTAAGTACCTGAAACAAAACCAAATCAATTATTAGAACATCATCATTCATTTGGAATCATTAACTCAAATCCTTAAGCAATGAGATAGTAACAGAAACAAAGATATTAAGGTTCTTTGTCTTCTTTAATTTTCTATGTAGCTAAAAATAATAAAAGAGTGTGAGAAGAGGTGGGATTAATATACAAACCTCAAGAGTGCTCGCATATAAGTAAAGAACCTGAACATTGCGTAATCCCATAAGTAGATCAGTTGCATCACCGACCGTAACATATTCTATAACTGGGAAGGGGATGCCATCAGGGAACTCTATTGGATTTTCTGTCTCTTCATATGCCACTCGAAGACCGAGCCTAGCTTCAACGAGCGAATCGAAATTCACTTTTTCGTACTTTAACGCAACAGTATCGGTATATTCAAAGTAGACAAGAGCCGGATTATCAAATGTGACACTCGGTGGTGGGTTGATCCAATCCTCCTCAATACAACACGTTAGTCTCTTGAGGGTTGGGATAGACACAGAGCAATACTCCCAAAAATTCCAACTAAGATTAACCAGAGCTAATTGTTCAAGGACATGACAACCTGAAAGAAGCTTAGCCAAACAAATTATCTGGTAATCTAACACAACCGAATCAAGACAGAGAGTCTTGAGCTTTGGAAGGGAAACATCTCCCACTTTCATGATGAGACCTCCAACGGCGAGACCATTTCTGGCTCCTATTCTCAGCTTAACCAGCGACTTGCTCACAAATACTTTTAAAGGAAACAGATAATTCCTATCTAATGCAAGGCGTAAATCTAGATCCGATACACCAAGTTCCAACATATTCAATATCCAACGCTTGGCACCAACATCGTCAACACCATTTCCACACTTTAAAGAGAACTTGCTTACTGGAAAATTCCCCCTCAAAGCCAGTACTCTATCCACGAAATCCATAAAACTCGTATGAATCTCAGTCTCTTCTTGGTTAGCCATATCAGGTTGCATACGTACCGGATCATCAAAATCAAGATTTGGTACGAAAGCAAAGAGATACCGCCATTTTCTCGAGAGAAGCGATGTTAGAGCAGCTTCTTTTGTGGAAAGGAACGACAAGATGTGGTAAATAAGAGCTTCTGGTAGACTGTTGATTATATCTTTGGAACCAATATTCAACTTTTTCGAACACATAGTGACAGATGTCAACAGTTACAACCTAAAAAACCACATGATCTCGTGTAAGTGATTCAATCCAAGGATTTGAGAAGCTTAAAGTAACACAACTAAGTATCAAAAAGTTATAAGAAAAAAAACTAAGAATTAAACAGAAGTACACAAAACCAAATTGCTGGAGACATAAAAATAAATAAACTTTCGACATCAGAGGAGCATAAGATCAATAGAAGAAATGAAGAGACTCACTTGAGCGCATAAAAATCACACGAATATTGAGAACTCGATTGCGAGAGGGAAGTGAAAGAGAACATTAGGGTTTTTGCTTGTGACCTAGAGTGAGATGGATATGTG
The DNA here is from genome assembly GCF_000004255.2 of Arabidopsis lyrata subsp. lyrata. Taxonomy (NCBI): domain Eukaryota; kingdom Viridiplantae; phylum Streptophyta; class Magnoliopsida; order Brassicales; family Brassicaceae; genus Arabidopsis; species Arabidopsis lyrata. The sequence goes on from NW_003302551.1 coordinate 19,258,810, forward strand.
GCGGGACGAGTGATTTCTAAAGTACAAAGAGAACATTAGGGTTTAGTCTTATAAAACCTCTTTAGTTTCCTAATTCGGTTTTATAGAAGAAACCAAAAATAACCAAAAAAAAATAACTAAACCCAATTTATACAGAAAAGAGTTTGATTTCCTCCTTAATTTGAATTTTGATATTTACTTGCACGCAAACATCATATTTACTCGCCGTGGAGCAAATTAACTACTTGAAAGCCTTGAGAGAACGTGAAGTGTATAACATATTGAGAAGGCCGAAAGAGTAAGACACATATAACAAAACAGAGACCAAACTAAATAATTTTGTACCAAGAACTAAAACAAAAGCTATATTAATTAAAAACTTGGAACCCTTGAGAAAACTTGAAGTATATGCAACACAATAAGGTTAAAAATGCATATTGAGAAGCCGAAAGAGTAAGACAAAGTGAAGAATAGAGGCGAAACTAGATGCTTTTGTGCTAAAACTAGAACAAAAGCTTTGTTAATCTTCTCTTAGTTAAAATAGGCTGATCTCCCATGCAGGGGATACCATAGACAGGATAAGATGGTGCTGGTACGATACCATAGAAAGGATAAGTTGGTGCGATGAAGTTATCACAGATTAGTTGGACACTACACTTCGATGAAGATACTCTAGGAACTAGCCTCTCAAGTTGACTTTTCACACCTTCATCAATTCGTGTATTGTAACACAATATCATCTGTTCAAGATTCGGCATTGTCTCCAGGAAATACTTGACTAGCTCCAGCTGCTTTTCCTCGTCATCAAAGTAAGAAGAAACTTCGCCAAACTTGAGTATCTTCAGAACCTTCACCGGACTTGATGATAGGCAACTACAAATTTCCTTTGAAGATTTGCATAGACACCCGTCAGCGTCCTCACATTTAATTGTATGTTTGTGATGGAGTCCCTAAATCATAGATGAAACAACTTTAAAGTTTAAACTCATATTTGGTTTGAAAAAATTGTGTTAGCAAAAATGCAGTAAAAGGATATGTGTTGGTACTTTGAAGACAAGGGTTTCTAGAATTGGACAGTTTTTGAGTAGAGCCGGCAATGATTCCCATCCTACATCTTTGTCAGTCTCCAAAGTCAAGTGAATCAGGTTTTTGAATACAGGTATTGGTTCACAACAGAAAGTAAGCACCTGAAACATAAACCAAGCACTAATTCAAATTAGAGGTTGTTTGTCTTGTTTTACTTTCTAAGTAGCGAAAAAAAAATGATTAGCAACAAACCTCAAGAGTGTTGGAAAATAATTTAAGGATCTGAACATTGCTTATCCCTATAAAAAGATTTTTTGCATTAACAACCAAATCGCCATAGCTTGCATGTGCACGCTGATCATGTCTCATTCGAAGATTAATACTAGCTAGCTTCAACAAGTGAGTCGAAATTCACTATTTCATACTTGTCCGCAACCAGATCATGGTATTCAAAGTAAACAAGATTTGGCGTATCAAATGACACACTACCCGGACTTCTTTTCCAATCTGAACAACCTACCGTAAGTCTCTTAAGGGTTTTGGAAGACACAGAGCGGTTCCAATAACCACCCCACCATAGATGAATCATAGTTAATTCCTCAAGGACATGACATCCAGAAATAAGCTTGAGAAGGCCAGTATCACCCTCTCCAAACCAAACAGAACCAAGATGGAGTCTTAAGGTTTGGAAGAAAAACATCTTCCAAATCAATGACAGAACCATTTTCAGTATCTATTTTCAGCTTAACAAGTGACTTGCTCAAAAAGACACTTGAAGGCATCGAACTATTCGAAACCAAAGTACCGCGTAAATCAAGTTCCGATACCCCACGTTCAATGACATTTGATATCCACCTAGAGATGCATTCTCGATAAATACCATTTCCACACTTGAGTGAGAACCTATCTATAGTAGAATTACCCTGCAAACCCAAAACTCTATCCACGAAATCCATGAAATTTTTATTCATGTCAACCATTGGAAGACGCCTACATATCGAATCATCGAAATCAAGATTTGGTGTGAAAGCAAAGAGATACCGCCATTTTTTGGAGAGAAGCGATGTTAAAGAAGCTTCAATTGTGGGAATAAAGGACAATATGTGGCAAATAAGATCTTCTGGTAGATTGCTGATTATATCTTTGCAACAAATATCATCCATCTTTGTTGAATTCATAGTGACAGATCTCAAACAGTTACAAACCTGATAAAAAATAAGTAAATTTGGTCAAAGAGTTTCACACGCTTGACTGACACAGTTAAGAATCAAACAGAAACACCCACCAAAGCAAATTTGCTAAATAAACATTAAAGTTCGACACTAAGGAATCACACAAAATAATCATCAGAAGAAATTGGGAACCTCACTTGGAAATTAGAAAAGAGGCCATCAAAATTGAAATGATTGATTGCGAGAGGGGAAGCCGAAGAGTAAATTAGGGTTACACTCGACCAAAATTCTGATTTTTTTATATATTTATAGTGTGCAATGGCGGTGACGAATCGGAGAGGTTTTAGGGTTTCTAGGTGCGCTTAGCATGTTACGTGCTCGGTGTATCCTACGTTGTTCTATTTGTTTATCCTCTCTTTAAAAAAAGAAAAAAAAAAAGGAACGTTTTTGGAGTTTTTGTATAATAGGTTTTGTTTTATTTAGTTGTTTTTTACAAATATCAACCCAAATCGATTACTTACTTACCAAAGGTATCAAATTTTGTGGACGTTAACCAAATAAATTAAATTAGATTAGATTACGTACCAAAGAAATTAAAATAAATTTAAGAATCAGGCTAGATTTTTCCTTATCTTATTTTAGTATCTAGTCAAATTTTGCCATTTGTTTTGAGTAAAAAAGTTGTTTTGAGCTAGGTTGCATGGAATCAGAAGCGGGTACGCAGAAGCGAAGCGTTTGGAAACGTGAAAGCGATTTTTATAGAAATTATAGAAAGTGGGTACGTGTTGGAAGCGTATATAAAAATTAATATATATATATAATAAACATTAAACATTATATCATATAAAAAATTATAATTAATATACAAATCTAATACATAAATTCTAAATATCTCTCTATATTTAAAAATCAAATAGTGTACGTTTACAATAGAGAAAAGTCAAATAGTTCAAAGTCAAAAATTTAAGATCATTCTTCATTCTCATTTTACTAATTCCATCAAATAAAATTGTTTAAAATTTTTTTTTACCAATAAAAACATCATCAAACTCAAATTTCTCAAAATTAATTTAATTCAATTAATCATTTCAACATCTCCCTAATAAATGATCCATGCTGCTATCATTTTTCTAACTATGATATTTTAAAAAATAAAATACAAAATTAGTATGCAAAATTAGTTTTGGTTTTTCTTTTGTTGTATAAAAAAACTATCAAAAATAATTTCTTATTTCTTATTTATTTTGTGACATCAAATTTTTTAATTGGAATTGCAACCTTCCAAAATAGAATCGTAAGCTTCCAAAATGAATTTTTTAGAAGCGTTATGGAAGCGAGATTCCGAAAGCTTCCGATTCCGACTAAGATTCCGAAGCGGAAAGCGGACGTCCGACGAAGCTTCCGTGCTTCCTAGGTTTTGAGTAGATTTTGGTTTTAGTTTTTCCAAAAATCTATATTTTATATCCATTCATGATTTTGTAAAAGTTAGTTTCCTTAAAAATAGGGAATCTAGTTTTTGAGAAACAACCCTCTTATACTGGTTTCTTTTCAACGTAAGTTTTTTCTTTTCATTTTTTAAGTTTTATTTCTGATTTTTTTCGTAAAAACCAAAAACCAAATGTTTAGAAATCAAAAACTAAAATCCAAAAACCAAAAGCTAAAAACCAATCCATGGCCTTATTTTTGTGATTATTTTGACCTTATTTTTGTGTTCCTTGAAGATTCCTAAGTGCATTTCTTGCTTGCTCGATTTTCTTGACACATAATCTTCATGCTTCAAAACCCCCATATGAATTTTGGGGTGTTATTCTTTATTTTTGGATAATAATAACAATGCTCTGTTTTCAGTAAATTAGTTCGACTTATTTTCTTTTTGCAGAGGCTTGAATGAAAAGTTAGCTACTCAAACTAAGAGCCCAAACAAGCAAAAGATAATTAATCGAGCATTCCCAATCAAGATGACAAATCATCAAACACGAATCACAAAAACTAAGAACAAAAGGCAGAATGAAGAGGAGAATCTTGGTTTAGCTAAGGACATCATCATGGATTACTTGGATCTCGCAATTTGGTGAAGCTTCTCTAGCAAAGTTCTTAAGATGGCTTGACACTTGAATCAGAGCATCATCAATTGGTGTATCGTAGTATATTGTCAGTTGCTCAAGACACGGCATTGTCTCTAGGAAGAGCTTGATCAGCTCTATCTGATTCTCTATACCATATTCATCAAATCTCAATATCTTTAAAACCTTCACCGGACTTAATGATAAGCAACTCGAAATCTCCCCTGAATATTTGCATAGGCACCCGTCAACATCCCCACATTTGATTGTATATCTGTGGCGGAGTCCCTGAATCATATAGGAATCAACATCAAGATCTAGTTTAGTTTGTTTGAAAAATTGTGTTAACGGATGCAATAAAATGATATTTGTGGGTACTTGGAAGACAAGGGTTTCAAGATTTGGACAGTTCTTGAGTAGAGGTGGCAATGATTCCCATCCTACGTTCCGGGTCTCTATAGTTAAATGAATCAGGTTGTTGAATACCGGTATAGATTCACAGCAGAAAGTAAGAACCTGAAACAATTCCCAAAAGAACCATATCATCATTATTCATATGCAATCACTATATCTCTCCAAAAAATCATTAATCAATTACTCAATTACACTAACATACCCCAAGAGTGTTGGCAGATAAGTAAAGGATCTGAACGTTGCATATTCCCATAAGAAAGTCTTTTGCATTGCCAACCAAAGCTTCATAGCTTGCATGTGCATCCTGATCACTTGTCATTGCAAGATCAATAGTAGCATCAACAAGCGACCTGAAGTTCACTTTTGGATACTTTCTTGCAACATAATCAGAGTATTTCAAGTAGACAAGATTTGGCGTATCAAACGAAACACTATCCGGATTTTTATCATAGTCTATACACCATAGCGTTAGTCTCTTGAGGGTTTTGGAAGACACAGAGCGGTTCCAAATATTGGAGTAGACATTATTCAGAACTAATTCCTCAAGGACATGACAACCAGCAGTAAGCTTTTCAAAGCAATCATCAGCTTTTCCTAACATAATTGTATTAATATAGAGATACTTAAGCTTTGGAAGAAAAACATCGTCCACATCAATGCCACGAACATTTCCAGATTCTATTCTCAGGCTAACCAGTGACTTGCTCACAAAGACCTTTGAAGGCAGACGAACCCCATACACAGTAACGTGCAAATCAAGATCCAATACACCACGTTCTAACACATTTAATACCCAAGACGTGACATAATCTGGAACAACACCATGTCCACACTTTAGAGAGAACTTGTTTATAGTAGAATTCCCTTGCAAATCCAGTACTCTGTTGGAGTATTAGAGTTGAATTGGTCTTTTAGCTTTAGTTTGAATGAGTCTTTAAGTTGTTTTTCAAGTTTGAATAAGCTCCTGGTCTGTAGGAGTCAAGTAGTAGTGGTCCTAGTCATTAGTTTACTTCCGCAAGTTTCTCATTGTTTAGTTGTAGGAGACTTAGTCTTCATGTCATTGGCTATTTAAGGCCCACCAATTCTCAGCAATAATATATCGGAGGATTTGAGAAAACCTGCAACTTTATTTTCTACATGTCTGCAACTTTATTTTCTACATACTCTACCCACAAAAGCCATAAAACTACTAAGAATCGCATCCTTTTCTCTGTTACTAATTGCAGGACGTAGAAACATCGAGTCATCGAAAACAAGATATGGTGTGAAAGCAAAGAGATACCGCCATCTCTTTGATAGAACTGAAGTCAAAGCAGAATCTTCTATGGGAAGGAATGACAATATGTGGCAAATCAGAGCTTCTGGTAGATTGCTGATTATATCTTTGGGACCAATATCCATCTTTTTCGAAGTCATAGTGACAGATCTCAACAGTGACAACCTAAAAGAATGACATGAGTAAGTAAAAACCAATCAAAGAAGTTCACAAAAAATGCTAAGAATTAAACAAGTACAAACAAAAGCAAATTGCTAGAGAAAAATTAAAAGTCTGAGACTACAGAATAACAAGATAAGAATAAGAAATGAGGGAACTCACTAGGGTTCAGATGCCATCAAAATAACCCTAATAAATCTTTGGGACAGCCGTATTCAGAGGTTTTGTTTGAGAAACAACAAAAAAAAAAAAAAGGTTTTCGAGAAAATGAGAGTACTACAATATTGTGGCCAGACTACTTCCAAACGACGTCGTACTAGTCCATAATTTCCTTCTACTATACACTTTTGCAACATTTTTTGGGTTCCTAATCGGGTCAAATTTTGTTTAATTTTGACCCGGAAATCTTCAATCGGATCTTTCCTTATTTTTGACAAAATTAAAAAACGAAAATTAATCAATAAAATCTAAAAATATATATGTTTTCTCAACTAATTACTATACCTAAACTCTTTATTTATGGCATATTCTCTACAATTTTTATAGATATAGAAATCAAATATGATTATTTAATGCTAATATAACAAATTTGAACTAATTTCCTAAAACCACTCTACCTAATTAAAACATAAATATATGATTCTCATTTCACTTTTATATGATCTTATATTTATATTATTTTGAACTATTATAAAATATATATACTTAATAAAAAAATTCGATTTTTTCTGCATATGCTATGATTCAAAATTTTTAAAACGGACATATTACTCAATCGATGAAGAAAAAAGTATGTGTACAATCTATATTAACATTTTTGAAAAACAAATTTGCGCGTTTAATCAGGTCGTATTTTTTTTTTTACTCTGACCCGGAATTGAGTCATTCCGATATTTTCTTAATTTCTACAATTATCTAAAACGGGACAATATACCACGGTGAAATCTTAAAATTAACAAATCGAAATACAATTATTTATTATTTTAATATACATTTTTAAAATATTTTTACGGGTTGGTCTAAAAACACACACTAATTTGAAAAATATATATATATATATATATATATATATTATAGAAACTATTTGAAAGCAAACTTTTAAATTGACTCGAATTATATGTCTTTTAAATAAAAGTGTTATTAAAAGAAATAACAAAATGATGTTTAATTTTACGGGACATGATTATATGGTGGGACGGATCGGATTTGGATTGATATTAATACGGGATAATATATCACGGGTGAAATCCTGGGATTAACAAATCAAAATACAATTATACAATTTTGAACACAAAACAAAACAAATACAACTTAAAATTTTCATTTTTAGTTACAACGCATGTGACTCGCAATGTACAACAAAAAATATTATATACAACAAATTCATCAGTTTATAAAAAGACAAAAAAAAATCAAATAATTAACCCGCGGTGTACCGCGGGTAACAATCTAGTTATGATATAAATTGACAACATTCAAATTTGACTTATGATAAATTGGTAACATCCATTACAAACAAACAATTATGGAAAAGAAAATCGTATAAACTAATTCAATTTCCTAAAATTGGATATATTTCCTTCTTTTTTTTGGGGGGGGGGGGTTTTGCTCGTCTAATTAAGACGACCATCGATCCTCTGCATTAATATAAGGGATTGATAATAAATATGAACGTATGCCAATATCAGATTCTCCATTAAAAAGCACAAAAGTTTTTTTTTTTTTTTTTTTTTTTTGTTATTGTCGATTTTAACTGAAGCGAACAGAGACAGAAGATATATTAAATAAACAGAGTTTTATCAAAATCATAGATATGTTATCGAGAAAGGTCATTAAAAAGATATATGCAGATTTTGAGAATGAAGGTGATGGTGCTGTTGTTAGACGAGGCATCACCAAGTAAGCTAGTTTTCTTTTTTTTCTTTCTCAAAATTTATAGGAATATCCAATGCTTCACCTTCAAGTTTCATATATTTTCCTTGTGCTTCAGGAGTGACCAAGAGTTGTTGGACCCGTTCGTCTCGCTAGTTGAATTTTCCGGTAAAACTTTCTACTTCCATAATGTGTAAATTAAAATTTCTGATTTTGATGTTTACTTATTTATTGTTTGTTCAGTTTCACCTCCTGGTGGATTCAAAGATCATCCTCACAGAGGTAGTATCACCTATTCATTATTTCTACATGTACACAAAGCTTGCTCTGTTCTGTCATGTTACTGATGTGATTAGATCAACTGTGTGCAGGTTTTGAAAGTGTCACATACATGTTGCAAGTGAGAAACATGTCTTCATCGATGATTCGAGTCAATAATCAAAGCTTTTGTTTTTTCTTACTCGGATCGATTTAACTTGTATAGGGAGGCATCATTCACCAAGACTTTAATGGTAATAAAGGTACAATCCATGAAGGAGATGTTCAGGTAAAAAAAAAAAAAAAAAGACATCTCAGACCAAAAGACTATTGAATCCTCTTAAGCTTTCTTGTTTCATCCTTTTGATTCTGATTCTATTGCAGTGGATGACAGCAGGAAGAGGAATCATTCATTCTGAAATGCCTGAAGAACAAGTCAACAAGGGGTTACAGCTTTGGATCAACCTCCCTTCCAGTGACAAAATGTATTAGAAGGTTCTTCACAAAGATTCACCTTTTTTACTTCACAGATTTCTAAATGTTTTTATGATAATTTTTCGACAGGATGGAGCCTAAAAATCTAGATATGTCGAGTTCAGAGATTCCTAGAGCAGATGAATATGGAGTAGAGGTCAAAGTCATAGCTGGAGAGTCAATGGGAGTCAAATCTCCTTTCTACACAAAAACACCAGTCATGTTCCTGGACTTTACTCTCGATCCAAGAGTTCAAACCCACCAGACCGTTCCAGAGTCATGGACCGCCTTTGCCTACATTATAGAAGGCGATGAAGGCGTGTTTAGCTCCTCGGACTCTTCCACAGTACAAGCACATAATGTTGTGGTGTTTGGAACAGGGGACGAAGTTAGCGTGTGGAACACGTCAAGCTCTAGATCGTTGAGGTTCTTGTTGATTGCAGGGGAACCGATTGGCGAGCCTGTGGTTGAGCGTGGGCCATTTGTGATGAACTCACAAGCTGAGATTGATATGACGATTAGGGACTATCGTAATGCCCAGAATGGCTTTGAAATGGCCAAGCATTGGAGGTCAGAGTGAAGATTTTGAAGCAATAACCAGAGAGACAGTTATATATATATATATATATATATATATATATATATATATATATATATATATAGGTTTTCTTCTTTATCTCACATGGTTTTTTAAATCTTACATTCTAGATCATATCATTGTCAGGTAATGAAAAAACATGCCACGTTTTAAAATATTGATTGGCTATAGTTCAAGTTTAGCACTTTTAGGTTTACAAATCCGAGACTCACTAGACCTGTTTTACAATTTAAAGCTTTTTCTTTTTCGTGTTAGTGAATGACTTTTTTTCACAAATCAGAGCTTATGCAGAAGAATTGAAAAAACTTGAGAGCTAGATTAAGTAAACATTGTTGGTCTAACCGACAGAAGCATAAATAAAACACAAGTCCTTAGATACTGCATTACTATTACAAACTTAAAGCCGAGACACACTCATGGCTTTGAGATGGTATAAAAGGCATGAGTGAATCCAAAATACGAGAAATCTATTGCGACGATGAAAGGGAAACATGCTTAAGTAGATGACAAGTGGAGGTTGTCAGAGATCACTTGAATCTTGCACTTGGTTAGACCTTCCCTAGAAACCATCAGAAATTGTCTTAGTACTTCTTCCACATCTTCGTCAATTGATGTACCGTAGTGTATTATGAGATGTTCAAGGTTCGGCATTGTCTCAAGGAAGTACTCGACTTGCTCCATCATTTTGTCCATGTCCTCATCTTCACAGATATCTCCAAACTTCAATATCTTTAGGACCTTCACAGGACTTGATGATAGACAAGTAGGAATGTCCTCCTTCTCCCACGGTTTGCACAGGCACTCGTCACTTTTACATTTCATTCCAACTCTGGGGAGAAGTCCCTAAAACACAAAAGGAAACAAAAAGACAACTGTAGAACAACAACAGAATTGAGGGATTTATAGGTGAAGTTGAAAATTATGGTTTTGGCAATTGTATCCCTAATAATTTGGCGGGATGGATGAGTTCCAATGCTGGATTTTCTCTTTAGAGTGTTGTCAAGTCCTCAGATTTTGTAAATGATGATCTGCAAATAGTAGTCTAATCAAGTTCAGGTAGCTTATCTCTACGCCTACTGTATTCAATTACAAGATTTTAACCTTCAAAATATTGAGACGAAATTGCCCCTGCGTGACGCAAACGAATGCCATCAGAAACCCTAATTCTGTCACAACATCACACTACCTAACTATATGATTCAATCCTAACGTTGCTCAGTTGGGGAAGACAGAATTTGAAACGTGCAAGTTTTACCTTAACTCTCAACGGGATATTATTTAGTAATTGGCCCATCATGGATGATATAGGATCTTGTGTTTGGGTAAAATTTTCAGTTTGACATTTTTTTGAATGTCAGTTTTACATTTTTATTACCAATATAAAAAGTATTATGCATTTCTAACTAGGAAACTTCATATACATGAAATTTGTAAATGCGTTAAACCTCCTCGAATATCAAATTCATTCCAACAGAAATTTGAAACTTTTATGTGAACCTAATTTCTTGATGATCCTCCCTGGAATTTAAGGGTAATTACTTCACAAAGACAAATCAAATCTTATAGAGAAGAACTGAAAAAAAAAAAGGACTAAAACATTAAGTTAACGTTGTTGGTCCAACCGACAAAAGCATTAATACAACAAGTCATAGATACTATTACAAACTTAAAGCCGAGACACACTCATGGCTTTGACATGGTAAAAAGAGACATGAGTGAGTCCTAAAGAGCTTAAGAAACCAGAAAAGTTCTTTCAAAATACGAGAAATTCATTTCACCGATGAAAAAGGAAACATGCTTGATGCTTAATTAGATGACAAGTCAAGATTCTCAGAGATTACTTGAATCCTGCACTCGGTTAAACCTTCTCTAGGAACCATCTGAAATTGGCTTAATACTTCCTCCACATCTTCGTCAATAGATGTTTCGTAATGTATTATAAGATGTTCAAGATTCGGCATTGTCTCAAGGAAGTACTCGACTTGGTCCATCATTTTGTCCATGTCCTCATCTTCATAGATATCTCCAAACTTCATTATCTTTAATACCTTCACAGGACTTGATGATAGACAAGTGGGAATGTCCTCCTCCTCCCAAGGTTTGCACAGGCACTCGTCACTTCGACATTTCATATCATATCTGTGGAGAAGTCCCTGAAACAGAAAGGAAACTAATTTCAAAATCTGATGTCTATGTTTGAATAATGTATCAGCAAATGATATAAAGAATATATTTGGTACTTCAAAGACAAGGGTTTCTAGATTTGGACTGTTCTTGAGCAGAGCGGTCAATGATTCCCATCCCACAAGTCGGTCAGTCTTAACAGTTAACTGAATCAGGTTGTTGAAAACCGGCATTGGCTCACAGCAGAAACAGAGTACCTAAAACAAAACAACAAGTACACCACTCGCTTATGATCACATCTTTAACTCAAAAAGAAAGAAAAAAGATGAGTACGAATTGGAGACTACTGACCTCAAGAGTGTTGTCAGATAAGTAGAGGGACTTAACATTACAAATTCCAATAAAAAAAACAGTTGCATTGCCAACCATCCCTTCATGCTTGATTAAATCATCCTCTGAAAATTTTGCTTTATGGATCTGATCATGTGTCATTTGAAGATCGAGACGAGCTTCAACAAGCGAATCAAAATTCGCTTTAGGATACTTGTCAGCAATAACATCAGAATACTCCAAGTACAAGAGATTGGGAGTATCAAACGACACATTCTTGTGATTCTCAAAGAACATTTGATTAAAACGCAACGTTAGTCTTTTGAGGCTTGTGCTAGATACAGAGCAAGATTCCCAAAATTCTTGAACCATTGTACCGCACCCATCAATAGCTGTAGACATAGGCCAATCCCAACAAGAAGAGATGTCTAGAGCAAGTTCTGATACACGACGTTTCAACACATTGGTTATCCAACCAATGACAGGAGCTGGTCCAACATCGTCTTTACACTTGATGGAGAATCTGTTCAAAGGAACATTTTTATGCAAAGCCAATTTACCATCCACGCACTTTATAAAACGTCGAAGAATCTTATCCCTTTCTTGTTTTGTCACTCCATGATGCATACGCTTTGAGTCATCAAATTCAAGATTCATCTTTTTCGAATGCTAATCACCACTTACTGCCTGAACAGAGTAAATGAGCTAGAGTAAGAAATACAACAAACATAAAATTCCAAAAATCCAACATGACCAATTTCAAAACCGGTTTCGAAGGACACAATCTTTAAGTTTCCATTCAGATTCTTAACAGAAATAATAAATGTTAATAACTAAGAATCAAGACATCAACACACCAAAGCAAATGTTCTTATCGAATTTTTCTAAGCGAGGGACACTACTTGAGAAGAGGAGAAGCTTACTTGGGGTTTGAAGCAGAGGTCACCAGAAATTACGCAACTGTTGAGTTTTAATGTGCTTCGGAAGAAACCGGATTTAGAGGATTTATAGGCAAAGTGAAGTGAAAGTTGTAAATTAGGGTTTTGGTAATGGTAGCCCTAATAATTTGGCGGGATAGGTTAGTTCCAATGTTGGATTTTCTTTTTGTGTGTTGTCAAGTCCTAAGATTTTGGAGATCTCTGTGGTAAAGAAAGGAAGATTTTTCTCAAGAGTCTAATCAAGTTATATCAGTTTCTTATCGTCTGTCTTCTCTATCCAATTTTTTAAAATTTAACCTTTTTTTTTTTATTTCTCAAGAGTCTATCCAAGTTACAGTAAAAACTCTATAAATTAATAAAATTGGGACCATGAAATTTTATTAATTTAGAAAAATATTAATTTATCGATAAATTAATAATTATTTGTAATTTTTTAAAAAATTTCTATCTAAAAATAAATTTTTTCTTTATAAACAATATCTTTTAAAAACTAATCACAAGTAGAAAAGTAATTATTAAGTTTAAAAAATAACACAAACTTTTTTCGAATAATAGAGTCATATGTTATTAAATTTTTACCTAGAATATTTTAAATATATATCATAATAATTCATATATGACATATATAAATTTATATCATATATATATATATTAAGTTAAATATATATATATATAGATAAGTTTATACAATTATTAATTTATTATATAATTGGGACCATATATTTACATGAAATTTTTAAAAAAATTATTATCTTATTAATTTATCGATTTATGTCATATTTTACACTGGTCCCAACTCGGGACCGGAAGAATTTATTAATTTAGAAATTATTAATTTATAGAGTATTAATTTATAGAAGTTTTACTGTATATTTTTTTTTTGAAATTTAACCTTTTAATATAATCTGAGACTAAATTGCGTCTTCATTACGTCATCATGACTACAACTCTCCGCCTCTTCTAGTTCACCTCCACCTCCCGTCCACTACTAGACTCACCAACTTTAAACAAACACATTATTCAAGTAAGTTTCATGCTAAAGACAACTTATCATCTAAAATCTTTGATTATTTTCATGCCTTTTCTCTGATTAATAGAACTAAGCCTCTGTTTCACATATTTTCTTTTAAAAAGTGGAATAAAGAAAAAAAGTGTCTGAGGAGATTAAGAAGAAGTGAACCAAATGAGGATCATTGAATGAAAATTTCATTCAACGTCTACCAATTCTCTCAAGGAACCACTTCGCTTCAATTTCAGTAGGCCTCTACTCATCTCCCTTCACGTTTTCATCATAGCTTCTTCAATTCGGATTGCCAAAATTGGGTCGTAATTTATTTGTTGTTTGCAATGACGTCATGTTTCTAATTCTATCATCAATTGACCCAAAAAAAAATCAAACCTAAAGAATAATCGGTAACTTAGGCTCCTCAAGTTGCTTTGCAGACTGAAAGTTTTATAAATTCGAATCTTCGTCGACCCTAACCTGTTTCAGACCAAACTTGACTTAAAACTTTATCAACCAATAAACTTCCAAATACCTTCGAATCTAACAAAAACATGATCAAGTCACACTTGGAGATCTAGATTTCTCAAGCTCGAACCCCTCAAATAATGATGTATTTTTTTATTACATATTATACATTACAGAGTGCAGATAATCAGTTTGAATCTGAATCAAAAACAGGAAGGAGACCTTTAAAAGAGTCCTCTCAGGAGAGAAGGATACCGCATACACACAGAACAATCCTTTCTAGTTTAAGAGGTTCTTTGACAATGATCAATTGACCAGAGCAAACCTGTCTTAGTTATTATTACTAATTAATGGGTGAAGAAAACTATGGCCGTTTTATAAGTTCCACATTATCTCAAAGAACCATGAAACCGTCTTGATTTTACATTAAGAGCAAGAATTTTGAATCTGTAAGAAAAATAACGATTAAGGTCTTAACTAGGTGTACCGTTGCCTTGGCTTCTGTACACAACTTCTAGACATTCTTTGGCTCGATGAACTTTAGATTGAAGGTAAAAGCTCCCAGCTTTGGCATTATTCTCAAACAGTTTGTCATATTTCTGCATTCATTTATAAAACCATTCCTTTTAGTTATTCGATTCAGAGTTCCAAATTTAATCAAGGAAATAATTCATTCATCATTGCTAAAGAGAAATGTTTACCTGCAATATCTCTTCCCAAGAGGTCTTCTCGGTTACACCAAGAATCTGCCTAGCCTCTTGCTCAGTGATGGCTTTCCCAGCTTTACGTACTCCATTTTGCATTGCTTCCTGCGCAACACCAGATTTAGACGCATCTGCAAAAGAAGATTCGTAGGTAAGATAGGTCTCCTTCATAACAAATACATGATCCTTTGTCTTAATTACCAATTCAACAGACTCGAGTAAAAGAGAGCAATCTGATTCAGAAACATATAAACCGTTCTGACAGTAGTAAAAACATAAACAGGAGCTACCAGAATCTACAATGACAATGAAATGCAACTTGTAAGCAATCTATCAACCCTATAAGAGCATTGCCTTCTCACTGGATTCATAAAGCAATCACTTGATGTCGAAAAGATAACAATATAGAAAAAAGTGGTGGAACTTACTAGCAAGTGCTTGACGATAGGCTTGAAAGACGGCACGACCAATGATCCCAGAACCCATCACAATCAAATTTGCAAGTAATCTCCCCGCCTGTAAAAGAAAGAAATGAAAGTAATGCAACATGATAAGTAAAGATGAAGAGAGACTTTGAGACCAAAGAAACATGTCCAAAGGTCAAGCCTGCTCAAAGTTAATCAAGCCAAGGCCTTTAGCCACTACTATATGCAAAGAACGGATTCGATCATTCACCAATATTGTAATAGTTCAACAATTTAGACATCTTTGCCTGATTGATCAAATCTAGAAAGAACAAATAAGAACCCAAAAAATACAAAAAATGTTGTAATCACTGCGAATACAATCTAATACGAATATGGATGGATTTCAAAAATATGTCAGCAAGTAAAACCAAAAAAAATCCGAAATTGATAAAATATCTCAAAACGAAAAAAAAAAAAAACCCAGCTGAATAATCCAAAAAGAACCCATCAACCTCTCGAATTTATACAATTCAACAACATAAATCTAACAAATGATCCCAAAGGATGCTAAAATCAATCGATTTATCAAATGATAGAGAGGCATCAGTCAAGAGATTAAAGCGGCAAGAAAAAAAAATCAAAAATTGGAAAAACGAGGAGAGGAAACTCACCATGGCAGCCGATTGCTTGATCGATTAAATCTCGATAAGATGGTAATCTCTTCAACGTTGTTCGGACTCGTTTTCGAGGGTGGGAGAGAAATAAAAACTTGAAGGAAGGCAATAGAAGAATCTAGGGTTCTGTCACTTGTGTTGTTCGTGTAATAACAAGTTTGGGAGAAACACGGAAGACCGATGACCAACACGAAACAGGGGATTGTTGCCCAAGGTTATTTTTTAATAATAGTCAATAGAAACTTTACACATGTCATATATGGACTTGGGCTGTTTAATAAAACCAGGCCCATCTTCTACTTGCAGGATCAATGTTGACCGTTGAAAACTTAAAAGAGTTTAATTTGAATAGTATAATGAGTTTATTTATGGAAATTGGTTTTTTTTTTGTTTTCAATTTTAGCTTTGTTACTCTTTTGAAGAAATGTGTATATATAAACATAAAGGTTTGGTTATATTTTTGTGTGTAGAATATACTATAATATAGTTGATCAATTATATATAGCCTTTTCTTTAATAAGAAGTACTGTATGAGTTTAAAACTAAAAAACATCAAAAAAAAATTTACTATTTCTTCACAGTAAACAAACACGAGAAAATATTTGAACTTCTTTGTTATCAATCACTGTAGGTCTCAAGTTTTTCTTTTGAAAATCTAGGAAAAACGGTCTATTTCCCCATGAGAAGTATGCTTATCACGCCAGATAGAGCCCGTTCTTTGACCTCGGTCTATATGTCCATGAAACGGAAGTTAAACACTTATTTCCCCTCGAAATGGAAGTTCAATATCTTAATCTCCCCAATTCTGAAAGTTAAAGATGTAAAACCCCATCGTACTGGGTTTAGTCGGTTTACGT